>NC_141874.1:403509533-403812563 GCF_056163025.1 Triticum urartu
TAATATGAAGTTCACTCCCACTCAAATCAATATCTCTCATAACTGATAGTGAGTGATTCAAGATCCAAATCTAGTTCTCAACCATTGATGTGGACATCACCGATGACGAGAATTTTGACCAGGGGGCAAATTATTGCCGATCATATCCCCATATGACTCTTGTTCATCTTTCAATGCTTTGTGCTTCGAGCTCAGAAAGATTCTGCTAGAACTTGAAGACAACCGAGTGTTATATGCTAACATGGCCTGACCAGTCCCATCTTACACACGACGTCCCGTTTGTACTCATGTATACATTACGCACTTCAAAACATTACATGTTATAGACGGTCACAACCCTGGCAAGAGCACCTTTTTAACTTGATAGTTACTGTGAGAGATCACACTAATAATTGACTACAGTGCAATCAAAGGGTGCAAACAAGAAAGGGATACACATCTTAGGCGGTTTATAAAAGCATGATATGGTATAGCCCTGGGCGCCAGGAATCTCCGTGATCATGTTCAATCTTCTGTTGAAGCATCATGACAACCAATATTTTGTTTCCGTGCAACCCTTTCAAAAAAGTTGTCATGGCTGAAATTTTAGAAAACGTTGCCATGGCATTTGTTTCAAAAAACGTTGTCATAGCACCAAATCCAAAAATTCCATTGTGTCACAAAATTATAGCTCCTCGTCCCGCGCCATGTACACCTCCCCCCTGTCGGGGTCCTCTGTGTACAGTTGCCATTGTCACATGTAACCTATAGGCTATCTCTACGACATTTACATTAACATGGAAATCTCATGGCTCCAACCATCCTGCCATGACACGCAGACCACTTAACATTACAACATATAACCATCTCATACATAAACTCATTATCATGACGAAGGCTACACCACATCATATGCATACCCAAACCAAATTAGATGTCCTCTAATCGGTTTTAGCAAAATTGTAGTTACGCGGTTAACCAGTTTTAACAAGTAATACTAGCTACCTACATCCACAATTTAGGCGTTGAGTCTTGATGCTAGATTAAGTTTCGGGTTGTGTGAAAGAAGAGACTTAACTAAAAGTCTCGTCCCCCACACTAAACTTCGTCCAATACGCGTGACCCCCTAGAAGATCGTCCATCTTTGAGACACTCTTGTGTAAACGACAATTTACTATTCTCAACTATGGTGAAGCCCAAAGAACTATTAGCAGATCGTCGATAGCCAGAGCCGACCGATTGTCAGAACCTTGTGAAAAGTGACACCATGTTGTTGATGAATTGAACCAACGCAACAATCAAGGGAAGCATAGCAAGAACATCAAGCTCACAATCACATGTGATATAGATTGCAACCTGAACCTACTCCTATAGCTTCTCATGATGCAACTGTTGACAAACATAGTAGAAAACAAAAAAACGCGCCTACGCACACCCAGGATCAATATGAAGATGCATAAAGGGTTGGGATTGCGATCGTTACTGTCACCGAGTTGCAACGAAAGAAGAATGTGTTAGTGTAAATCATACTTGGAGTCCCTCGAACCGTCGATGAACGATCCCTTGTACCACCCATGATCAGTCCCTTGAACCGAAGACTGAAAGCATGGCCTCTCCACTTGGTTACAAGCGTGCAGGCTTCACGATCTGGCCGCCCTTTGCCGTCTAGAGCTAATCGTCATTGGAGAATTAGAGGGAGGAGATTAGAACCACATGGGGCTTCTAATTATGAGGACAAGAGGATTAGTCCACTAGGACTGACTAGAACTAGAACTAGAAGTACTAGAGGAGGATCCAAAAACTTGTTTGAATAAAAGAGCACATATCCTCATGTATATATAGGATAGAGGGGAGAGGGACGGCTGCCACAAAGGTGGAAAGTTTCCCCCTTGCTGCACCGGCCAGGGGGATGAGGAGTCTGACTCCTCCCCCTCCCAATTCGGTCTCCTTCCTTATAGGAAGGGACACCTCCCTGCTACTTGTGAGCTGCATTGGGACTTTTTTCGAAGAGGAAGGGTGAATCAATATAGCAGCGATAAGTATTTTCCTCGATTGAGAACCAAGGTTTATAGAACTAGAAGGAGCACCAACCAAATCCTAGTGAACAACACTTGCACACAGAAAAGCAAATACTTGCACCCAACACGGGCAAGAGGGTTGTTAATCCCCTTGAACTGGTTACTTGCAAGGATCAAACCTTGTATAGGTAGCTAGATAATTTGAAAAACAAAATAAAAGTAAACAAATTGGAACAAGGTATTATTTTGGTTTTTTATAATATGATTAAAGTAGACCCGAGGTCCATAGTTTCCGCTAGAAGCTTCTCTGTCGGTGTACTAGAGTAGGGGTACCCTAGTATGCCGAACTTGTGCACGGGCAGTCGCAGCATCCCGCGGCAAGGCTTGCCGGGTGACCGCCAAGGTCCTCCGTGGTTCCTTTGGAGCCATTCAAGAACAAAGTGTCCAAGTCAAAGAGACAAGACCCCGGCAAGAGGAGCTTGCCGGGAAGGCCATCCAAGGGATCCCAAGACCCCGGCAAGAGGAGCTTGCCGGGAAGGCCAACCAAGGCATTTCAAGGAACTTGCCGCGGTGCACCACGCGTCCCGGCAAGGCCCGGTGAGCGACAAGCTCCCGGGTGCAACAAGACAACAACCGCGGCAAGGCGCTTGCCGCGGCAAGACACCACTGTGCCCGCGCTCCGGCACATCCACCAACGTGTCGCTCTGGGACCCCTCCAGGCGTACGTGGTGGAAGGCTGTGCAGCTTGCGGTGCGCGGTGGCAAGCGGCGCTGACAAGATCGCCATCGTGGCGAACGGTGGCGTCCTTGGCGGTCTCTTTTTTGCACTGTTTAGGCGACAAAGACGGGCATTTAAGGCCCTTGTCCCCTGCCGTCAGGGTTAGGTATGATACACTGTAGCAGGTAGCTGTACCTACCACAGCACCTTTCCATTTTTGCCCTTTGCCTCTGTTGCCACCTGTCGGTGACCCCTTGAGCATATAGAAGGAGGCCCGTGTGCAACGTAGAGGGGGGTTCGAAAGGACACTCACGCTCGGTCTCGTTAGCTGCTGAAGTGTACTGTAGCACTTCGCACTCCCGAGCAAGAAGTCAATACAAACCACAAAGCAGGAGTAGGGTTTTACGCATCCGTGCAGCCCGAACCTGGGTAAATCGCTCGCGTGTATCGCCTCGATTTGCTCTTTGCGCAATCTCCGCCCCCGCCGAACCGAAAGGGACCCGGTCCGCCGGTCCCATAGGTGTTCGTGGATCAGTACGCCGGCATCTTTGGCGCGCCAGGTAGGGGGGCGTCGAAGTTGTGTGAACCAGATCCGGCGTTCTCGCGAGTTAGATCTTCATCATCTTCATCGACATGCCGCCGAAGAAGAAGGTTTCGGATGCGGCTGCTCCGTCCGTGCCGAACCCACCATCGTCGGAGCAAACGGCTGATGGGGCAGGCGCCGGCAGAAGAACGGGCGTCGACGAGGGAGCTCACGGTGCTGCCAGGTCCAAGGACAAGGCTGCGCTGCCCATCGGCGGCGTAGCCGGCTCCCACAACGACCGGGCGCACTCCAAGACCTCGGCGTCCGTACATGCACCGCGCCCGTCTCAGGAGGTGCGGGACCGGCAGCGTCATGGTACTCATGGTACCATGCGTTTGCTAGATCAAGATCGAGCTAGTGGATCTCGGAGCGCTCAGGACCACCATGCACGCCAACATGCTGGCGCAAGCGAGACACGGTCGCCTGGACGGAATACTGCTCCTTCTAACGTGGTTAGAAGTCCGAGCATATCCCGCTCCTCGCACCGTTCGCCACCGCCACCCGCCACTGCAGCAGAAGCTTTGGCGCGAGCTCAGCTGCTCCTAGATTACCCTCCAACGGCGGACAAGATCGACGACTGGAGGGCTACCATCCAGAGTCTCATCGGCTTCGCCAACGGCGACACTCCACGGCAGCCGAGCACGTCGCAGCCGCGGCAAGTCAACCAGGCACGAGCCGGTGGCGACAAGACCGGTGGGGATGCAACCTCTGTGCACTCTCCGCCCCGAAGGCCAAGATCGCCGACTCGCCGGATCCACCTTGACAGCGACTCCACCGCGTCATCAGATCCACGAGCTCGCCGCGATCAGCGCCAAGTTCTTCAAGAACGACAACAAGAAGACGCTCGTACTCGCATCGAGCGCCGAAGAGAAGCGCGACGTCAATCAGACCAGCGCGCTGGGCCCTCTGTCGACATGCATGCGCCAGGGGAACCAGGCGACTTGCCGTACGCGGTAGGTTGCCCTGCGTTCACTCGTGAGCTGCGGCAAGTCCAGTGGCCTAGCACGAAGAATTTCAAACCAGATGTGCCAGAGAAGTACGACGGCAAGTCGCATCCGTCGGAGTTCCTCAGCATCTACACCATCGCGGTGCAGGCTGCTGGGGGGCGGGACGATAAGATCCTTGCCAACTACTTCCCGTTGGTGCTCAAGCCCAATGTCAGGTCCTGGCTCATGCACTTGCCGGACAACTCCATATCCTCCTTGGCAGATCTATGCCATCAGTTTGTCGGCGCCTTTACAGGCGGCCACAAACCTCATGGCCAAGAGAGTGATCTTCATCTGCTCGTCCAGAAGGAAGGAGAGGGCCCAAGGAGGTGCTGGAGAATCCGGCAAGAAGCGCGCCGGCTGGGGAGGACGCCGCGGCAAGGCCAAGCAGTGGCAAGGAGACAGACCTCCCCGCGGCCGCGACAACGATGAAGACGATGATGACGACGAAGACATGGATGATGTTGAGACCAGTGAGCAGGAGTTTCAGAAAGCCACAGAGGTCTTGTGCATTGACGGTGGTGCTTCTCTGCATGCTTCGCACCGCCAACTCAAACAGTGGGTGCGGGAAGTCAATGCAGCAGAACCACCCATCGAATCACGCAAGCTTCTGAAGTGGTCTAGCACGCCTATCATCTTTGACATTGAGGACCACCCTGATCGCAAAACTGCAGTCGGGTGTTTGCCGATGTTGGTTTCACCAACTATCCGCAACCTCAAGGTCACCAAGATGCTAGTTGACGGCGGGGCCGGCTTGAACCTGATCTCCTCCGCTGTGCTCCAAAAACTCCAGATCCCTGACAGCAAGCTCGAAGAGACCGGCACGTTCCAAGGAATCAACCCGGGAAGGAGAAAGCCGAAGGGGAAAGTCACGATGCCAGTAACATTTGGCAGCGAGCTGAACTTCAGGACTGAGAGGGTCACTTTTGACGTTGCCGATATTCCATTGCCTTACAATGGGATACTTGGCCGTCCAGCACTCGCCAAGTTCATGGCAGCCTCTCATTACGCATATAACCTGCTGAAGATGCCAGGCCCGATAAGAGTCATCTCTGTCCCTGGCGACAAGAAGGATGCCCTTATCTGCGCCGACAAGATCTACCGGGAAGCAGCAGCCGCAGCAGGACGTGAGTCACTTGCCGCTGAAGCTCCCAGGAGGAAGAAGACCAAGTCCGGCAAGAGTTCTGATGCCCACTCCGGCAAGCGCACCTCTTCGGAGTGCTGCGCCGCCGTCGAGGACGCACCATCGAGCTCCACCGGCAAGTATAAGAAGACGATGGCGCCTCCGCCAGAGACGAAAAAGGTGTCCGCCAAGGAGGACGGCACTGGTGGTACCTTCACCATCAGCGCCACTCTCGACCCTAAATAGGAAAGCGCGCTTATTGCTTTCCTGCGGGCGAATGTCGACGTGTTTGCGTGGCAACCGTCTGACATCCCCGGTGTTCCTAGGAAAGTAATTGAGCACCACCTTGCCATTTGTCCTCATGCGCGGCCCGTCAAGCAGAAGGTCAGGAAGCAGGCAGTGGAGCGCCAAGAATTTATTGCAGAAGAGATCAAGAAGTTGGAAGCAGCAGGCCTTGTCAGAGGAGTGCTCCATCCTACGTGGTTGGCCAATCCTGTAGTCGTGCGCAAGGCAAACGGGAAATGGAGACTTTGTATCGATTTTACCGATGTTAACAAAGCTTGTCCCAAAGACCCATTTCCTTTGCCGTGCATTGACCAGATTGTTGATTCCACAGCCGGATGTGATTTGCTTTCATTTCTTGACGCATATTCAGGATATCATCAGATCTTCATGGCAGAAGAGGATGAGGAGAAGACCGCATTTATTACTCCATGTGGCACGTACTGTTTCGTACGAATGCCTTTCGGATTAAAAAATGCTGGTTCAACATTTGCAAGAGTGGTCCATGTTGCTCTTGAGCCACGAATACACAGAAATGTGGAAGCATACATCGATGACATAATGGTCAAGAGCAAGGACAGAGCAACTTTGATCCAAGATTTAGACGAGACCTTTGCAAATCTGCGCAGGATCAGCCTCAAGCTCAACCCCGAGAAGTGTGTGTTTGGAGTTCCCTCCGGCAAGCTTCTCGGGTTCTTCGTGTCTCAGCGGGGAATTGAAGCCAATACCGACAAGATCAAGGCCATTGAGCAGATTGAAGCACCAAAGCGCGTCAAGGATGTACAAAGACTTGCCGGTTGCGTGGCTGCTCTCAGCAGGTTTATCTCTAGGTCTGCTGAGCGCGCCCTACCATTTTTCAAATTATTGAAAAGGCAGGTCCAATGAAATGGACTCCGGAAGCGGAGGCTGCCCTGCAAGACTTGAAGAGGTACCTGTCCTCCCCTCCAATACTTGTCGCACCTAAGCCACAAGAGAAGTTGCTGCTGTACATAGCGGCAACCAATCAAGTGGTTAGTGCTGCGTTAGTAGCAGAGAGGGAGGCAGACGATGAGCCAGCAACCACGGCAAGCGCATCCAGCGACAAGCAGGGCGCTCCCCCGACAAGCTCTGGTCCCGACAAAGATAAATCTGCGCAGATGCAAGAAGAGATACAGAAGAAAATGGTGCAGCACCCAGTTTACTTTGTCAACTCCCTTCTGCAGGGGGCTAGGTCAAGGTACTCTGGTGTGCAGAAATTGCTTTTCGGCCTTCTCATGGCCTCGAGAAAGCTGCGCCATTACTTCCAAGCACATGAGATCATAGTTGTCACTCGCTTTCCGCTGAAGAGGATACTGCAGAATCCAGAAGCGACAGGCATGATTGTTGAGTGGGCACTGGAACTGTCAAGCTTTGGCCTCAAATTTGAAAGTACTTCAACTATCCGGAGCAGAGCATTGGCAGAATTTATAGCAGAATGGACGCCAACACCATATGAAGAAATTCCAGAAATGAGCATCCCCGACAAGGAAGCAAGCAAAGAGTGGCTGATGTACTTTGATGGTGCCTTTTCGCTGCAAGGCGCCGGCGCTGGTGTGCTGCTTGTCGCACCCACCGGAGAGCACCTCAAGTACGTAGTCCAGATGCACTTTCCCAAGGAGCAAGCAACAAACAATACTGCAGAGTATGAGGGCTTGCTTGCCGGTCTCCGGATCGCGGCAGACCTTGGGATCAAGAAGCTCATTGTCAGGGGTGACTCACAGCTTGTCGTCCGCCAAGTAAACAAGAGTTATCAGAGTCCGTTGATGGAAGCTTACGTCGATGAAGTGAGAAAGCTAGAAGAGCACTTTGACGGCCTACAAATGGAACATGTTCCAAGAGCTCAGAACGCCATTGTAGATGGCCTGTCAAAGTGCGCCGCACTTAAGTTACCTGTGGAACCAGGGATCTTTGTGCTCAAGCTGAATCAGCCGTCCGTAACGCCATCAACTGGACAGAGCAAGAAGAGGAAGTTGGTTTCTGGTGACTATTTGCCGGCAGAGCTTCCCGAAGCCGCCGCCAAGAAGGTCCCCAAGATCAACGCCAAGAGCGCTGTGGAGTAGTCTGCTCCGTCAAGCCCTAGGGTTTGTTCCGTTGAAGCAGAAGCTCCCGGCAAGTTTTGCTCCGGCAAGCTTGCCGGGGAACGTCATGCTCCGGCAGAGCCGCAGGTTCTTGCCGTAGAAGCGGATGTTCCCACAGCAGTCCCCAAGATCAACACCAAGAGCACTGAGGAGCAGTCTGCTCCGGCAAACCCCAGGGTTTGTTCCGTTGAAGCAGAAGCTCTCGGCAAGTTTTGCTCCGGCAAGCTTGCCGGGGAACGTCAAGCTCCGGCAGACCCGCAGGTTCTTGCCGTGGAAGTGGACGTTCCCGCAGCCGCAGATTTGCCTTTGGTCCTTGTTGTCGAGCCACAAGCTCCAGCATGGGCGCAGCAGATTGTCCGTTTCCTTCAGACAGGAGAACTTCCCGAAGAGCAAGAAGAAGCGGAAAGAGTAGCCCGGCAGTCAAGTATGTACCAGTTTGTCAACAAGACACTGTACAGAAGAAGACTCAACGGGGTGAAATTGAAGTGTATTCACCGGGAAGATGGACAAAAGCTGTTGGCAGAGATACATGGAGGCATATGTGGTCACCACATTGGCGCAAGAGCACTTGTCGGCAAAGCATTCTGGCAAGGTTTCTTCTGGCCAATGGCCCTCTAGGATGCAACTGCACAAGTAACCAAGTGTGAAGCGTGCTAGTTCCATTCCAAGCAGATACACCAACCAGCTCAAGCTCTCCAGACGATCCCTTTATCCTGGCCATTTTTGGTCTGGGGGCTCGACATCCTCGGCCCCTTTCCCCGTGCTGTCGGGGGCTTTGAGTACTTGTACGTTGCAATCGACAAGTTCACAAAGTGGCCGGAAGTGGAACCGGTGAGGAAGGTGACAGCACAGTCAGCAGTCAAGTTCTTCAGGTCGATTGTTTGCCGCTTCGGGATCCCTAACAGGATAATCACCGACAACGGTACACAATTTACGAGCCGCACCTTCATGCAGTACGTCCAAGATCTTGGCGCCAAGGTCTGCTTCGCTTCTGTTGCTCACCCGAGAAGCAACGATCAAGCGGAGAGGGAAAATGCTGAAGTGCTGTGCGGGCTCAAGACCAGAACTTTCGACAGGCTGCACAAGTGCGGAAGAAACTGGATCGAGAAGTTGCCGGTGGTTCTTTGGTCGATCAGAACGACGCCAAATCGAGCCACTGGATAGACACCTTTCGCTCTAGTCTATGGAGCAGAGGCAGTTATCCCCACGGAACTCGTATACGGGTCACCTCAAGTGCTCGCTTATGATGAGCTTGAGCAAGAGCAGCTGCGACAAGATGACGTGCTGCTCCTTGAGGAAGATCGTCTTCAGGCTGTTGTGCAAGCTGCTCGCTACCAGCAAGCTTTGCGCCGCTACCATAGCCGCAAAGTTAACGCCAGAAGTCTCGAGGAAGGCGACCTTGTTCTTCGGCGAGTTCAGTCCGCCAAAAATTCCAACAAGTTGACGCCGAAGTGGGAAGGCCCTTACCGGGTGAAACGAGTCACTAGGCCTGGCGCTGTCCGCCTTGAGACCGAAGATGGCATTCCGGTGAGCAACTCCTGGAACATTGAGCATCTTCGTAAGTTTTACCCGTAAGGTGCGGTTGTCGAAACCTGTTCCGGCAACCACCTTTTGTACAAGTCTTGCCGCTGTTGCATGTAATCCTTTGTACAAAGCCGGGTGCAGACCCCGTGCATAAGTAAAGCTCATGTGCTTCGCACATTTTGTCGATTTCATGCTTTCTATTTTTGGCATATATGATCTGACACTTTGTGCAGCACCTACCCCACGGTAAGCAATAACGAGCCGTGAAGGCCCATATCTGTATTGTCTCTTCTTTCTTTTGAAAGGAAGGTTCCCCTCGCCCACAAGTTTGCCGAGGGGAAGGAGAAGACGATGGTATGGACCAGGCGTCGTTCAAGAAAAGTTTTGCCTTGCCGGGAAGCAAACAACAGAAAAGCTAAGTTGCCAAAGTTTGAGCAATCAAATTTTTTAAATTTTAAGTTATCTCCCTTGAACGACCGCACTTTGTATGGAAAACCTGTGCGCGGAGGAACCAACTCGTAGCTAGTTGCGCCCTTACTTTGCTTCGAGTCCGCTCAGCAACTTAAGTGAGCTGCTAGCGCCCTTACTTTTCTTCGAGTCCGCTCAGCAACTTAAGTGAGCCGCTAGCGCCCTTACTTTGTTTCGAGTTCGCTCAGCAACTTAAGTGAGCTGCAACTAGTTGCAACAAGGTTTCTTGTCGGTAGCGGCACCGCCAGCAGGCTGCTGACGTCCCGCACTCAGCGCTCGCGGCTCTGGTGCCTGCACCGGCAAGTTCCCTAAAAGCGTAGGGTAAAAAAAACATACAAAGGAAGGAATCAAGTAAAGGGAATAACATTGCAATCATTCCATAGAACAAAGCTATATTACAAATATAGCTTGTCGCAGCTCTAACAGATTGTTTTCATGACATAATAAACAGCGACAAGGAAAGAAGAAACCACCCACGATCTCTCCCACGACGCCGCATTCAACGCGTGCCGTTCGGGGAGGGCGCGGTGGATACGGAGTGAGATACGGCGTAACCTAGGCCGCGCGTGCCCGTGCCTTGTTTTGGGCCTAGCCCAACAGTGCTCGGCACCGTGTATGGCCCAGGCCCGGGGTCTCCTGTCGGTGTACTAGAGTAGGGGTACCCTAGTATCCCGAACTTGTGCACGGGCAGTCGCAGCATCCCGCGGCAAGGCTTGCCGGGTGACCGCCAAGGTCCTCCGTGGTTCCTTTGGAGCCATTCAAGAGCAAAGTATCCAAGTCAAAGAGACAAGACCCCGGCAAGAGGAGCTTGCCGGGAAGGCCAACCAAGGCATTTCAAGGAACTTGCCGCGGCGCACCACGCGTCCCGGCAAGGCCCGATGAGCGACAAGCTCCCGGGCGCAACAAGACAACAACCGCGGCAAGGCGCTGGCCGCGGCAAGACACCACTGTGCCCGTGCTCCAGCACATCCACCAACGTGTCACTCTGGGGCCCCTCCAGGCGTACGTGGTGGAAGGCTGTGCAGCTTGCGGTGCGCGGTGGCAAGCGGCACTGACAAGATCGCCATCGTGGCGAACGGTGGCGTCCCTGGCGGTCTCTTTTTTGCACTGTTTAGGCGACACAGACGGGCATTTAAGGCCCTTGTCCCCTACCGTCAGGGTTAGGTATGATACACTGTAGCAGGTAGCTGTACCTACCACAGCACCCTTCCATTTTTGCCCTTTGCCTCCGTTGCCACCTGTCGGTGACCCCTTGAGCATATAAAAGGAGGCCCGTGTGCAACGTAGAGGGCGGTTCGGAAGGACACTCACGCTCGGTCTCGTTAGCTGCTGAAGTGTACTATAGCACTTCGCGCTCCCAAACAAGAAATCAATACAAACCACAAAGCAGGAGTAGGGTTTTACGCATCCGTGCGGCTCGAACCTGGGTAAATCGCTCGCGTGTATCGCCTCGATTTACTCTTTGCGCAATCTCCGCCCCCGCCGAACCGAAAGGGACCCGGTCCGCCGGTCCCATAGGTGTTCGTGGATCAGTACCCCGGCACTCTCTCAAGAATAGCATACTATGGGTAAACAAATTACTGTTGGGCAATTGATAGAAAAGTGCATAGTTATGATGTATTCATGGAAATGATCATGTATATGGATTTTCACTGAAGAGGAGGGGATATGCAGTACAGTAGAGATAAGAATTTCCCTCAATGAGAATAAAGGTTTATCAAACCAATATGAGAATGAAGCAAAGACTCGTGATCATCACCTGCACACACTGTCGGTGTCAAACCCGGCGGATCTCGGGTAGGGGGTCCTGAACTGCGCGTCTAAGGTCGATGGTAACATGAGACAAGGGACACGATGTTTACCCAGGTTCAGGCCCTCTCTATGGAGATAATACCCTACGTCTTGCTTGATTGATATTGATGAATATGAGTATTACAAGAGTTGATCTACCTCGAGATCGTAATGGCTAAACCCTAGAGGTCTAGCTTGTATGGCTATGATAATGAATCTATCCTCTCCGGACTAAGTCCTCCAGTTTATATAGACACCGAGAGGATCTAGGGTTACACAAGGTCGGTTACAAAGAAAGGAATATATATATTCGGTCGCCAAGCTTGCCTTCCACACCAAGGAGAGTCCCATCCGGACATGGGTGTAGTCTTCGGTCTTCGTATCTTCACAGCCCATCAGTCCGGTCTATGGCTAACAGGCCGGACGCCCGAGGACCCCTTAGTCCAGGACTCCCTCAGTAGCCCCCGAACCAGGCTTCAATGACGAGGTGTTCGGCGCGCAGACTGTCTTCGGTATTGCAAGGCGGGTTCCACCTCCGACGTCTTCCAAGTAATGTGTTCGGCTTCCAATTCAATGCCGCACCCCTCAGCTTTTGTGCATTTATGACTTCGTCCTCCAAGTGTCGAGCGAATGTGGACGGTCAGGGTATTTTTTGCAAATAACACCCTAGCCATGCAAGAAAGAGTGTATATTTAAAGAGATTGGATCTCAGATCATTTCGGCACCACACGGAGAAAATCCTCAGATACTGCCAGGAAAACCATTCCAACATGGCCAACATTCCCAGCTCCTCTTCCCGTTCCAACCTGGAGAGAGGCGAGTGGGAGAGGTGCTCCGTGTCCCACAACCAATTGGTGAAGTTGTAAACGCAGGGATTTCTCCCTCCTGTAGATCTGGTCCCTGTTCGAGCAAGATTGGCCTCCTTCAACGGCAAAAACCAGGAGGAGGATTTCCCCAATCCGTCTGCGGGAGAACGAGTGTGCTTCTTCCCCTATCTGCTGTGGGCTGTGGGATTTCCAATTCACCCATTCCACCGAGGGCTTTTGGAGTACTATGGCCTCCAGCTGCATAATTTTACCTCGGCCTCCGTCCTGCACATTGCGGGTTATGTCGCTTTATGCAAACTATTCTTGGTGTCGTTGTCAAAACCGGCGGATCTCAGGTAGGTGGTCCCGAACTGTGCGTCTAAGGCGGATGGTAACAGGAGGCAGGGGACACGATGTTTACCCAGGTTCGGGCCCTCTTGGTGGAGGTAAAACCCTACGTCCTGCTTGATTGTTCTTGATGATATGAGTATTACAAGAGTTGATCTACCACGAGATCGGAGAGGCTAAACCCTAGAAGCTAGCCTATGGTATGATTGTCTGTCGTCCTACGGACTAAAACCCTCCGGTTTATATAGACACCGGAGGGGGCTAGGGTTACACAAGGTCGGTTACAAAGGAGGAGATATGCATATCCGTATTGCCTAGCTTGCCTTCCACGCCAAGTAGAGTCCCATCCGGACACGGGACGAAGTCTTCAATCTTGTATCTTCATAGTCCAACAGTCCGGCCAAAGGATATAGTCTGGCCAAAGGATATAGTTCGGCTGTCCGGAGACCCCCTAATCCAGGACTCCCTCACCTGGATTGCAAGGCCCATTGCGATTTGTGGAGAAGACTGTTCTGCCTCATCCCTCGCAATCAAGGTGGGTCAATTTTTAAAGTGGGAGGAGCCGAAGTGTGGCGCATCGCGGGGACCGGATACCTGTCCGGCACGCCGAAGAAAGCTCCCGAAGAGTGGCCTCCCGAATGGTTCTACATCGATGACGTCGCTCTACCCGACCCCGTCCACATGGGCCTCCCCGAGTTTTCAAATGCTCCACTGAAGAAACACCATAGTTGGCGCCCTCGGAGCCTCGAGGAAGAGGATAGTGCGGAGGTCAGCCTGCTGCTGGGCAAGAGTAAGGCGCTTGCCCTGTCCGGATTGTCAATAGTCGAGGTAATGGCGATCTCTATAATGCGGGGGGTCCAACCAATGCAATACAGAGGGCTGCCCATGTGGCATTATAACGGGGAAGACGACGCCTCACGCTATGGTCGGAAGGGCCCGAAGACCCCCGCCACCCTGGCCAAAATACTAGACGAGCTGTATAAAGGGGAGAAGGAGGAGTTCACCCGTCTCCAATATTGAGACAGATTTTCCATGTATAATCCTCCTAGCTGGGTAAGGTTCAGCTTCACTATTTTACTCTTGCCCTGGATCATTCTAGATAGGCAGCATCTTATCTGCTCATAACAGGAACGGTGAAAGGCTATCGAGGGGATCAATGACCCTGCCCCTCAGCCGGAGAATCGCAACCGGAATCTCGACCCCGGATATGAGGAAGGTCCGAACATATTTGTGGAGCTTGAGGATCGAATATTCTATCAGATGAGCTACGACGGTACATATGTACCCATTATCGCTGATTATCCTGGCCTCCTTCCTGCTTCACGTGTAAGTATTCCAAAGACACCTTATCCAAAAGAGTTTTCTCATTCCTCCTTACCCACCGCACTGTCCTGTGCTTAGAAGGGGAAGAGTTTAGGCATGCCATGTTGCCCCGGGAGCATCTCGAAGAGAGCATCCCCCATACCAAGCAAGCCTTCAAAGAGGAAGGCAAATGAAGATACAGCCGAGCCTTCATCAAAGAGGTATGAATTTGCAAGTATGCACCTCGGCAGTCACATCCAACTGTGACCTTTCCGTTTACCCTGTATCAGGAAAAAGTTCTGCCGGACTATATCCGGCGGTCCGGCCGGTCATACTTCCCGCATCCAGGATTCAAATCCTGCCGTGAAGACGGGGGCTGAAGCGGGGGTGACGCCGGATTGTCCTCCAGCTGAGGACTCGGATGATGTATCCATCACCAACTCGGAAGTGGAGAGCGCCATGAATCATCGGTGCCGCAGGGCCGTTTTACAAGACCCTGGCTTTTCAAAAGAGTCATTTAACGCCTTTAGCTCGGTCGATGCATATATCCGAGCTGCTCGAGATGGGCTTAACAAAGCCACAAAACAACATTTAAAAGATGTGGAGGTAAGTTTGTTTTGTCTGACTATGATAACCATATGCCAGTAGCCCCCGAGACTTAAAGTAGTTGAAACAACTAATTTAAGGATCAATGTACAACCAGGTGCTTACGAAGAAGAACACCCTATTAACTCAGGAACTAGCAAAGTGTCGGAGCCAGCTATCTGCTGCCAATGTCGAACTAGAGAAATCCAAGAAGGCTCCCCCGGTAATGTTTCCCTCCATCGAGAAATCATAATTGTACAATAATAATGCTAATTTGTTTGCTTATCTTTGTATTGGATCGTTAGACCAACTGCGAGAGCAGCTGGATGCCACTCGAAGCGAAGAACACGGAGCCAAAAACTTGCTAGTAGCGGGTGAGCGTGTGTTAACAAAAGTCGTTCAGGAGAAAAAGAAACTCCAGGATTCGAACACCAAACTAGGTGAAGAACTGAAAGATGTGCGAGTTCAACTAGCTGACTCCGTGAAGGAGAACAAAAAACTATGAGGCGGCATATTCAGTATGTGGCCAGATTGATCTTGTAACAGTTTGGAAGTAACAGTAGCTGATATAGCTGTGATTGCAGGTGTATTGACGGGGGTGTCCGGATCATCAAGTGATCTTCTACAAGGGTTGTCGCACTTGCACGAGCAAGCTCGGCAGGCAATGCAGAGTGTGGCCAAGGCCTTATGGCCATCCGACTCCCCTCCAAGGAGCATGGAGAAAATGGTAGAGCTGTTCAAGGGAGCGTGGCGGCGTATCCGACTATGTAAGATATCAGCCTGCCGAGAGGGTGCGCAAGAGGCCTGGGCCATGGTAAAAATGCGGTATACCAAGCTGGATCCGAATCACATGGCCCGGGTTGGGCCGTTAGGGTCCAATGGGGAAGAAATTCCCGTTAGTTTAGTATATGACCAAGTGGAGGTGGCCGCTAGATATTCCCAACAGGATTGTAAGTTAGACCGCCTGTTGGACGTTATAGAGGAGGAAGTCTTTAAGTCTTGAGTGACTATGTACTTTCCTTCTAGGTGGATAATAAAGACAATCGTCATGGCCAACTGTCGGTGTCAAAACCGGTGGATCTCGGGTAGGGGGTCCCGAACTGTGCGTCTAGGCCGGATGGTAACAGGAGGCAGGGGACACGAATTTTACCCAGGTTCGGGCCCTCTCGATGGAGGTAAAACCCTACGTCCTGCTTGATTAATATTGATGATATGGGTATTACAAGAGTTGATCCACCACGAGATCAGAGAGGCTAAACCCTAGAAGCTAGCCTATGGTATGATTGTTGATGTGTATGTTATCCTACGGACTAAAACCCTCCGGTTTATATAGACACCGGAGAGGGTTAGGGTTACATAGAGTCGGTTACAATGGTAGGAGATCTGAACATCCGTATCGCCAAGCTTGCCTTCCACGCCAAGGAAAGTCCCTTCCGGACACGGGACAGAGTCTTCAATCTTGTATCTTCATAGTCCAGGAGTCCGGCTTGAAGGTATAGTTCGGCTATCCAAACACCCCCTAATCCAGGACTCCCTCAGTTTCCCCTGAACTAGGCTTCAATGACGACGAGTCCGGCGCGCAAATTGTCTTCGGCATTGCAAGGCGGGTTCCTCCTCCAAATACTTCATAGAAGATCTTGAACACAAAGATAGTGTCTGGCTCTGCAAAATAAGTTTCCACAAATTGCCATAGAGAGAATAATAATATTAACACAAATCTAATCTGCTGACGTATTCCGTGGTGCGACATGCCACGGCCAAGCCTTTATCCAAATCGCTTCATTATCCCACCTCAGCGCGTTATGCGACGCGGTTTTCTTGGCACGTCTCATCAAAGCAGATATCGTGTCCCTTTATTCCGGGATTCTCATCAATACGGGTGCGGGTAACCCAACCACGCCTTTGATTACGGCGCTTGGAGATAAGGATGTTTTACCAGGCTGGTGGGGACACATAATCGCGTCCACCCATATAAGGGGATAAGGATCCACCTTTTCACTCATGCCTTCTTCCTCCTCTGCCTATCCATTCTTGCGCACTCGAGCTCCAGCGCCCAAGTCCGCACTACCACCTCGGCCTTCTCTAGTCATGTCCGGAGTAGCAGGCAAGTGGATGGTCTCCTCCGTCACGGAGGGACACATCAAAAAGCTGACGAAGGGCGGATATCTGGCCAACGACATCGCACACCGGCTTCCCGAAAAGGGGCAGCTCATCCCCACTCCTAGGCCCCATGAGAGGGTGGTATTCCTCCCCCATTTCCTCCGCGGACTGGGCTTCCCTCTGCATCCATTTGTCCGGGGCTCATGTTCTACTACGGCCTGGATTTCCATGATCTAGCCGCGAACTTCGTCCTCAACATCTCGGCGTTTATCGTCGTGTGCGAGGCGTTCCTCCGCATCCGCCCCCATTTCGGCCTATGGCTTAAGACTTTCAACATCAAGCCAAAGGTGGTGCACGGAAGCTAGGCGGAGTGCGGCAGTGCCATGGTTGGCAAGATGGCCAACGTCCTGTGGCTCGAGGGCTCCTTTGTGGAGACCGTGAAGGGGTGGCAATCAGGGTGGTTTTACATCACCGAGCCGTGCGACCCCGAATGGGTCGCAGCCCCCGAGTTTCGGTCTGGACCCCCTACGCGGCTCACCTCCTGGAAGCAGACCGGCCTGTCGTGGGGTAAAAAAGGAGAGCTGACCGGACTCCAAACATGCATCCAAACCCTGGTGGACAAGAAGCTCAAACTTGTCAACATAGTCCAGGTTATGCTCATCCGCCTGATCCTCCCGTGTCAACGGCAAGCCTTCAATCTGTGGGAGTTCGACCCGACGCAGCATCAAACTCTAAACAGGCTCTTCGACAAGACGTATGAAGATGCCTGGAGGATGCTTTTCAAGGGCGCCGAGGCTCCCGCATCCGCTGCCGAGGATCGCGGATTCAGTACTCAGCATCACGCTCATGCGGTAAGCTGATTTTGTCCTTTTACAGGGTATCAGTTTTTCATAGTTTGACTCTATGCGGGATCTGAGTTCCCTTATCTTTGATAGGATTGGGTGGTGATGTCCGAACAGATCAACTGTCCGGCTCCTCTGCCCGAAGGCCCAGCGGACGCTCGCTTGGCGAAGCTGCTGGTTCCGGCGCCCTATGTGGTGCCGGAGAAGAAGGCCATGAAAAGGGTCACGGGGACTCAAAAGAGTGCCCGGCGCCAGGAGGTGTCAGATTCGTCATCCGACGGTCCCGAAGCGCCTTCCTCTCGTGAAGACGAGGAGGAAGAAGAAGAGACCTCTCCCCCTCCAACGGGAGGAGAGAAGAAAAGGAAGGCCGCCCTCTTTGAGGAGGCCGGAGAGTCCAAGAAGGGGAAAACCCTTCCTCCGGACTGCTCCACCGACGCCGATGATGACGAAGAGGAGTGGCAGCCCAGGGCCAAGCCCCTGGCGAAATCGTAAGTATCCAGATACTGGAGTGACTCGTAGTATTTGTTTATTGCACGGCTTTCCCTTATGTCGAATGTGTTTATGCAGCCCACCCAAAGACCGGCTCGACGCGTCGTCAAGCGGCTCACTGGACTCGTCGGAGGTGAAATCGCTTCCGACGGCTTCCTCCCCCCGCCCTACGGGCGACACCGAAGTGTTGTCCCAACAGGTTCCAAGCAGGGAGGAGGTGGTCCTGGAGGCGCCGCAAGGCGACCTCCCAGACTCCAAGAGTAAAGGGGAGGAACCCCCCAGGGCTCCAAGTCCGGCTTAAGGCCGGACACAGCTCCGGAATCTTCAAGGGTTCTAGAGTTCGGCAGGTGACCTCCTTCCAAGAGGAGCAAGCCTACCGTGCCGGTGACCTCCGTCCAACCGGAGGCGCCGGACAATATGTTGGAGGCGCTCCAAGGTGCCTCCATCAATGAGGGGCACTGCACTATTAGGAGTGCGGTGATCCAGAAGGTTTAGTCCGCCAAATGCGGACTGACTGAAGCTTGTACAAGCCTTTTAACACGCTTTGAGGTATGTAGAGAATGCGTAAATAATAGTACCGCATAGACAGTAGCCCCTGATGCTCTGTTGGGCGTTCAGGACGAAAAGCCGAATAGAGGATCAAAGAATTCGCAGGAGTCTAACAAAAGGAGTCAATATGCGTATGCAGGCTTCTCTGCTAGCGTCCGCCGCACTGACTGCGGAAGTGGACGTGCTGAAGCAGAGCCTCGAGAAGTCCGAGCAAGAGCTCGGGCGTGCCAAGAAGCAGCTCGAGGAGAAGGAAGGTAAGAAATACCCTATTTGAATATGTATATAAAAAGGGCGCAATTGCAAAAAATGACATGATTGACATGGCTATTGTAGGGGCCACGTCCGAGGTGGCGACCCATAAGCAAGCGTTGCTCGAGGCCGAGAAGAGTGCGGCCGCGGAGCGCACCGAGCAGGAGAGGTATGAGGCTGAGGTTGGCAAGGTGCGGCAAGAGCTCCAGGTTCTCATGAAGAAACATGAGTTGGAGCTTGACTCGAAGACGCGAGCGTCTGAGCTCGCGGCAGCTATAGAAAATGCCAAGTCTGCCAAGACCAAGTCCCAGAAGACCCTCCAGGAGTTGGATGAGGTGAAGCAGATAGCGGCGGGTAAGGCATTTTTTATGCAAAGTAAACATATAAACGTGAGTTACTTGATACTTACCCGAATCCGGAGCTCTCCAGGGGCATTTGTAGATCTTCCCCGGAGTGTATCCGATGCTGCCGCATTCTATCGAGCCGAGGAGGGCAGCTCGACGGAGAAGGTGTTCTGGTCTCAGTACGCTGAGGCCGGACACCCCGTGCCCCTGAGCGACCAGCTGAAGCAACTGGTCAAGCTCCACAAGGCGGCCGAACAGGCCACGAAGGGCCTCCTAGTTCGGCTGTGGCCTAGAGAGGCCCTGCTTGGGAGCTATTTCGGGCTGGTGCGGCGGCTGGTGGCGGCCTGTCTAAGGCTTGAAGACATCAAGCGCTCCGTCTGCATTGAAGGTGCCCGTAGGGCAAGCTGGATGCGGAGAAGCTTGTGAAGGACGGGCCGCCGGGGAAAGAGCATCGCAAGCCCGAGAATTATTATAAGGATGTTCTGAAGGGTGCCCGCCTTGTTGCGGATGAATGTACCAAGGATGTATTTTTTGAGTAAAACCCGCTCGTGTTATCCTGTGCGCTGAAAACTTGTTCATATGCGCTAAGCAATGCTGCTTGAATTTAAAATATTACCTTCTGTGCGGCTGTTTATCAATACTAAGAGATGGTGAGTCGTCGGCTTCTGCCCCCTTGCCGCTAGTGCTGGGGTGTTCGGGGTTAAACCTGGGCGCTCTTTTTCCCATATTTGGGTCCTTCGAGGGAGGCGCTCAGCCCAACGAACGAGGCAATCGGACTAGAATGCGTGAACACTCTCACTTAGCCATAGAATTCTATAATTTTAAATTTCGGCGAAGCCCCTAGTATTCGGAAGACCGAGTTCGGGGCGCTCTCCACGCCTTGGCCGGACAGAGCCGACCCCTCGCCCTAAGCGGCATAAGTCTTTAAGGACTCGAAAAGACCTCTTGAATAGCGACCAGCTCTCGCCTTATCATGACGGTCAGTTTTAGCTTTCTCCACTGAGGTGCTCGGCCCAGCTCAACTGGGGCACAATCGAAGTGGTTCTCCTAGTGCTACCTTAGCCGATATAACGGAACGTAAGGCACCAAAACATAGGAGCCGGGCAAACCCAACTATTGACCCAAGACATGATTCGGAGCCGATGCATATAATGCTATAAGTTCGGGGTGCCGCACTTGTGAAAGTGTTTGGACTTCTCACACCATGTTGAGGGGTACTAAAGCCCCTGGCGTATTTTGGCCGTACCCAAGTGTACGGGTGCAACATGTCATTAAGGAACATATATATATATAAAGGTAATGCAAAAAATGGACAAAAGCTATGCATTGTTCATTAAAATAGCTGCGATCAAAGCAGAACGATACAAGTAATGCGATAAACGAAAAGTTGGACTATTTAACATGTCTGTTCCAGGGGCAAGCTGCGGAATAGTATGCGGAAGAGGTATACTGCTCGTGATAGAGACCACCTAGGATTTCCGTAATGCGGCATGGCTTGTCTGTTTCTCTGGTTCTTGCATCGTTTTGTGCGGCAGTTGAACTGCCGAACAGGCCTTCCGAAGAGTAGAGTCCTGAAAGTACGAGAAAAGTAAAAAAATCGGCAGCCCCTGGTGCGGTTTAAGCCATGTTTTGGGCGTGCCGTGATGGTGCCCCTCCCCCTATGCCCATGGTATTTCTAGAGCGTAGTTATGTACGCGAAGTACTGGCGTCGCCTTTTTGCGGGGGTTGCAGTTGGGGCCGCATTGCTACGCCTGCTCGGAACGTGCCAGGCGGTCTTGTTGTAGGTTACTCCGGGCGCGCTTGACGGTGTCCGAACGTTTAATGGCCGGACTGGAGAACTGCCTGGAGAGGCTGCTTTGTACTTCCGCTGCAAGGGCCGCCATGTGCTCCTCCGTTCGGAGGGAGCGTTCGGTGTTTCCATTGACCATAATTACTCCTCGAGGGCCTGGCATCTTGAGCTTAAGGTATGCTTAGTGTGGGACCGCATTGAACTTGGTGAATGCGGTTCGCCCGAGCAGTGCATGGTAACCACTGCGGAACGGGACTATGTCGAAGATTAACTCCTCGCTTCGGAAATTATCCGGAGATCCGAAGACCACTTCAAGTGTGACTGAGCCTGTGTAGCTGGCCTCTACACATGGTATTACACCTTTGAAGGTCGTTTTGGTGGGCTTAATCCTCGAGGGATCTATGCCCATTTTCCACACTGTATCCTGCTGAAGCAGGTTTAGGCTACTGCCGCCGACCATAAGGACTCTAGTGAGATGAAATCCGTCAATAATTGGGTTGAGAACCAATGCCGCGAATCCGCCATGACGGATGCTAGTGGGATGGTCTCTTCGATCAAAGGTGATCGGGCAGGAGGACCATGGGTTGAACTTTGGGGCGACTGGCTCTACCGCGTATACGTCCCTTAACGCGCGCTTCCATTCCCTTTTGGGGACGTGGGTGGCGTATATCATGTTCACCGTCCGCACTTGTGGGGGAAAACCCTTCTGTCCATTGTTGTTCGGCGGCCGGGGCTCCTCGTTGTCATCCCTATGCAACCCCTTGTCTTCACTGTCGGCGCTTAATCTGCCTGCCTGCTTGAACACCCAACAGTCCCTGTTGGTGTGATTGGCCGGCTTTTCGGGGGTGCCATGTATTTGGCACAAGCGGTCGAGTATTTGGTCCAAGCTGGACGGACCCCTAGGATTCCTTTTGAATGACTTTTTCCGTTGACCGGATTTAGAGCCTCTGAATCCGGCATTAACTACCATATCCTTAGCATTGTCGCCGTTGATGCGGCGCTTTTGCTGGTTGCGACGCGACCTGCCACTAATGTCCCTGGTGTCCGGATGACCAGGGTTCTTGGTCATATTGTTGCTATGAGCAAGCCAGCTGTCTTCTCCCGCGCAAAAGTGGGTCATGAGTGTCGTGAGTGCTGCCATAGATTTCGGCATCTCCTGTCCTAGGTGCCGGGCAAGCCACTCATCACGGATATTATGCTTGAAGGCTGCTAAGGCCTCTGCGTCCGGACAATCGAGTATTTGATTTTTCTTTGTTAGGAACCGTGTCCAGAATTGCCTGGCTGATTCGTCTGGCTGCTGAATTACGTGGCTTAGGTCGTCAGCGTCTGGGGGTCGCACATAAGTGCCCTGGAAATTGTCGAGGAATGTGGCTTCCAGGTCCTCCCAACAGCTGATTGACCCTGTTGGCAGGCTATTGAGCCACTGCCGGGCTGGTCCTTTAAGCTTGAGTGGGAGGTATTTGATGGCGTGGAAATCATCGCCGCGGGCCACGTGAATATGAAGGAGATAATCCTTGATCCATACCGCGGGATCTGTTGAGCCATCATATGATTCGATGTTTACGGGTTTGAAACCCTCGGGGATTTGATGATCCATTATTTCGTCTGTGAAGCACAATGGGTGTGCGGCGCCTCTGTACTGGGCGATATCATGACGTAGCTCCAATGAGCTTTGTCTACTGTGTTCGGCCCTGCTGAATTTGTGGCCGGCGTGACGGTTATCGTCTCGAGCCGTGGGGTGCCTACGCGATCCGTAGATCGATCTTGTTTGCCTTGCCTTGTCCTCCAACATGTCTCGTAAGTCCGGTGCATATTCCCGTGCCTTGGTACGGGGTGCGGCTTGGGTGGAGGGCCATGAGGCCTCTCTGTCGCGGCCACGAGGTGGCCTGTCGGCCGCGTCGAGTGCTTCCTCCTCTAATCGGGGTAGCAACCTGCGCTTCGGGTAGCACTTGGAGGGGCGTTCAGGTTTATGCTCTTCGGCCACAAGGACTTCAGTCCATCTATCGACTAGCCGATCTTGATCAGCTTTAAGCTGTTGCTGTTTTTTCTTGAGGCTTCTTGCCGTGGCCATAAGCCTGTGTTGAAAACGCTCTTGTTCGACGGGATCCTCCGGCACGGCAAATTCGTCGTCATCGAGGCTTGCCTCGTCTTTGGAGGGAGGCATACAATTATCGTCCTCGACCTCTCTGTCGGCCGCTCTCTCATGAGGGCTGGTTTCTCCATCCTCCTGTGCTAAATCTTGCTCGGGGGGGATGTTCTTCGGCGCTTTCCGGGGTATTATTATCTCCCGTGCTGGAATCGCCGTTTTTTTGTTGGCGGGATTTTGAGCGGCGCCGCTGACGCCAGCGCTTTTGCTGTTTCTTGGAGGGGTCATCCTCCGCTGTTCCATCGCCCTCTCCCTCTTTTGGGGTGTCCACCATGTGTATGTCATATGACGAGGTGGCTTTCCAGGGCCTAGTAGGCGCTGGTTCTTCATCATCTCCTTCATCAGTGTCCATACCGTCGATGTCTTTGGAGTCGAAGTCGAGCATGTCAGTTAAGTTGTCGACAGTGGCTACAAAGTGGGTGGTGGGTGGGTTTTGAATTTCTTCATCGTCCGTACCCCAACTTGCTGACCGTAGTCCGGCCAGGGCTCTCCTGACAAAGAGAGAGACTTTACTGATTTCAAGATATCGCCGAAAGGCGAGTGCTGAAAGACGTCTGCGGCCGTGAACTCCATGATCGGCGCCCAATCGGATTCGCTCGGCAGGGGCGCGGAGATTTCGGAGTCCGGAGAAGAATCCGGCTCCATGGAGTCACGAGTCTTGCAGAGTATGGGGCTGGTGTTCGGCTCAACCGCCATTGGGATCGCAGCCCCCGAGGTGGAGTCCAACCGCCCATCCACGATCGATGTGGTCGGCTCCGAACTAAGGGTCGGAGCCGATGCGGGTGCGGCCTCCAGGGCTCTGTTCGGCGGCAGAGCTAGATCATGCTCGTCATGACAGTGCGGCGCGCTCAGCAGTGGTTCGAATCCGTCAAAGATCAAGTCCCCGCGGATGTCGGCCGTGTTGTTTAAACTTCCGAATCTGACCTGACGGCCAGGGGCGTAGCTTTCGATCTGCTCTAGATGGCCAAGTGAATCGGCCCGCAGTGCAAAGCCGCCAAAGATGAAGATCCGTCCGGGGAGGAAGGTCTCACCCTGGACTGCATCGCCATTGATGATCGTAGGAGCCATCGGGCCTGACGGTGTCGGCACAGAGGAACTCTCAATGAAAGCACCAATGTCGGTGTCAAAACCGGCGGATCTCGGGTATGGCTCCCAAACTTTGCGTCTAGGCCGGATGGTAATAGGAGGCAGGGGACACGAAGTTTTACCCAGGTTTGGGCCCTCTCGATGGAGGTAAAACCCTACGTCCTGCTTGATTAATATTGATGATATGGGTATTACAAGAGTTGATCTACCACGAGATCAGAGAGGCTAAACCCTAGAAGCTAGCCTATGGTATGATTGTTGATGTGTATGTTGTCCTACGGACTAAAACCCTCCGATTTATATAGACATCGGAGAGGGTTAGGGTTACATAGAGTCGGTTACAATGGTAGGAGATCGGAACATCCGTATCGCCAAGCTTGCCTTCCACGCCAAGGAAAGTCCCTTCCGGACATGGGACGGAGTCTTCAATCTTGTATCTTCATAGTCCAGGAGTCCGGCTTGAAGGTATAGTTCGGCTATACGAACACCCCCTAATCCAGGACTCCCTCACCAACCTTTTCACTTTGACCTCTGGACCCGAAGGTGCAGAGTGTTTCCGAATACCCTAACGGTAGAATATACCGGGGTATGCATGGGAACCAGGCGTAGGGGTCATAGTTGCTTGAACAAATAATGTGTATCCGGCTAGTTATGTTATATTACATTATGTAAGAAACATCTTCCAGAGAGAATAGTTTCGTTAAGGGTTCCTTTCCCTGGGTGTGCATGCGTTTAATGTGCATGTCCGAACTGTGATTGAAAAAATCGTAGAGTAAGTAACATCTAGGGTTTCCCTTAAGAACGCTAGCTTTCGGATTCACCCAGTCTGAGGTACACATCCAGATGACCCGGCAGTAATCGCAGAGGTGCTCCCTTTATGCCCTAGCCGACCTAACGGGAACGTAGGGCATAAGCACAGGAGCCAGGCAACCCAGCTTGGCCAAAAATTAAGTCATATCGATGCATATAATGGCGAAGAAAAGGTACATATGAAAAAACGCATATGTAGTGAGCTTGATGCTTGAAGAATAATAGCAAGCTTTCGTACAAGAAGCCCCTAGGTATAATGAACGTACATATGAAGAGATGTATGCATTAGGTAAGGACGGTCTAGCCGTGCTAAAACTGTAAGGCTAAAGAGCAAAACAAAAAAAGATAAAGAAAATAAAAGAGACAAAAAAAATAATGTTAATAAAAGGAGGGAGTAGATGAACATAGAGTTCGGTGCTAGGCATAAAATCATCGTAGTCTGACCGCATTCCAGGGGTTCGGCTCCAGGTGATAGCCTGACGCATCACACGGGCGGTACGCTCCTCCGGTGAGAACTTCGTTAATGATGAAGGGACCCTCCCACTTGGGCTTCAGTTTGTCCTTTTTCTTCTCCAGCAGGCGTAGAATGAGTTCACCAACGTCATAAGTCTTGGCCCGCACTTCTCTGCTTTGATACCTGTGAGCCTACTGTTGATAAAATGCGGAACGGGCTTTTGCGACGTCGCGCTCCTCCTCCAAGGCATCTAGGCTATCCTGCCGATCAAGCTCGGCTTCTCTCTCTTCGTACATGCGCACCCGAGGTGAGTCATGAATAATATCGCAGGGTAACACTGCTTCTGCACCGTACACCATGAAGAAAGGTGTATATCCAGTAGTACGGTTGGGCGTGGTCCGCACGCCCCAAAGTACGGAGTCAAGTTCCTCCACCGAGTGCTAGTCTGATTCTTTCAAAGACCGCACTAGTCTAGGTTTGATGCCACTCATAATAAGACCATTAGCCCGTTTGACTTGACCGTTTGTCTGCGGGTCATAGATAGAGGCGTAATCGAGCTTAATGCCCAGATTAGCGCACCAGGTTTTCACTCCATCGGCTGTGAAACTAGAGCCATTGTCGGTGATCATGTTGTGTGGGACACCATAACGGTGTACCACACCGGATATGAAATCTATTACCGTCCCCGCTTCAGCTGTTTTGACTGGTTTGGCCTCTATCCACTTAGTGAATTTATCCACCATGACCAGCAGATACTTTCTCTTATGGCTTCCTCCTTTAAGGGGTCCGACCATATCAAGTCCCCATACCGCAAAAGGCCAAGTGAAGGGGATTGTTTGTAAGGTAGTGGGGGGCATATGGCTTTGGTTGGCGAAGAGTTGGCATCCAACGCAACATTGGACCAGGTCATGTGCATCTGCTTGGGCCGTCGGCCAATAAAACCCTGTACGAAAGGCCTTGCTAACAAGGGCCTGAGCTGCAGCGTGGTAAAACCCTACGTCCTGCTCGATTGTTCTTGATGATATGAGTATTACAAGAGTTGATCTACCACGAGATCGGAGAGGCTAAACCCTAGAAGCTAGACTATGGTATGATTGTCTGTCGTCCTACGGACTAAAACCCTCCGGTTTATATAGACACTGGAGGGGGCTAGGGTTACACAAGGTAGGTTACAAAGCAGGAGATATGCATATCCGTATTTCCTAGCATGCCTTCCACGCCAAGTAGAGTCCCATCCGGACACGGGACGAAGTCTTCAATCTTGTATCTTCATAGTCCAACAGTCCGGCCAAAGGATATATCTGGCTGTCCAGAGACCCCCTAATCCAGGACTCCCTCACCTGGGTTGCAAGGCCCATTTCGATTTGTGGAGAAGACTGTTCTGCCTCGTCCCTCGCAATCAAGGTGGGACAATTTTTGAAGTGGGAGGTGCCGAAGTGTGGCGCATCGCCGTGACCGGATACCTGTCCGGCATGCCAAAGAAAGCTCCCGAAGAGTGGCCTTCCGAATGGTTCTACATCGACGACGTTGCTCTACCCGACCCCGTCCACATGGGCCTCCCCGAGTTTTCAAATGCTCCACTGAAGAAACGCCATAGATGGCATCCTCGGAGCCTCGAGGAAGAGGATAGTGCGGAGGTCAGCGTGCTGCTGGGCAAGATTAAGGCGCTTGCCCTGTCCGGATTGTCAATAGTCGAGGTAATGGCGATCTCTATAATGCGGGGGGTCCAACCACTGCAATACAGAGGGCTGCCCATGTGGCATTATAACGGGGAAGACGACGCCTCACGATATGGTCGGAAGGGCCCAAAGACCCCCGCCGCCCTGGCCAAAATACAAGCCGAGCTGTATAAAGGGGAGAAGGAGGAGTTCACCTGTCTCAAATATCGAGACAGATTTTCCATGTATAATCCTCCCAGCTGGGTAAGGTTCAGCTTCACTATTTTACTCTTGTCCATGGATCATTCTAGACACGCAGCATCTTATCTGCTCATAACAGGAATGGTGAAAGGCTATCGAGGGGATCCATGACCCTGCCCCTCAGCCGGAGAATCGCAACCGGGATCTCGACCCCGGATATGAGGAAGGTCCAGACATATTTGTGGAGCTTGAGGATCGAATATTCTATTAGATGAGCTACGATGGTACATATGTACCCATTATCACTGATTATCCCGGCCTCCTTCCTGCTTCACGTGTAAGTATTCCGAAGACACCTTATCCAAAAGAGTTTTCTCATTCCTCCTTTCCCACCGCACTGTCCTGTGCTTAGAAGGGGAAGAGTTTCGGCGCGCCATGTTGCCCCAGGAGCATCTCCAAAGAGAGCGTCCCCCATACCAAGCAAGCCTTCAAAGAGTAAGGCAAATGAAGATACAACCGAGCCTTCATCAAAGAGGTATGAATTTGCAAGTATGCACCTTGGCAGTCACATCCAACTATGACCTTTCCATTTACCCTGTATCAGGAAAAAGGTGTGCCGGACTATATCCGGCGGTCCGGCCAGTCATACTTCCCGCAGCCAAGATTCAAATCCTGCCGTGAAGACGGGGGCTAAAGCGGGGGTGACGCCGGATTGTCCTCCAGCCGAGGACTCGGATGATGTATCCGTCACCAACTCAGAAGAGGAGAGCGCCATGAATCATCGATGTTGTAGGGCCGTTTTACAAGACCCTGGCTTTTTAGAAGAGTCATTTAACGCCTTCAGCTCGGTCGATGCATATATCCGGGCTGCTCGAGATGGGCTTAACAGAGCCACAAAACATCATTTAAAAGATGTGCAGGTAAGTTTGTTTTGTCTGACTATGATAACCATATGCCAGTAGCCCCCGAGACTTAAAGTAGTTGAAACAACTGATTTAAGGATCAATGTACAACCAGGTGCTTATGGAGAACAACACCCTGTTAACTCTGGAACTAGAAAAATGTCGGAGCCAGCTGTCTGCTGCCAATGTCGAACTGGAGAAATCCAAGAAGGCTCCCCCGGTAATGTTTCCCTCCATCGAGAAATCATAATTGTACACTAATAATGCTAATCTGTTTGCTTATCTTTGTATTGGATCGCTAGATCAACTGCGAGAGCGGCTGGATGCCACTCGAAGCGAAGAACATGGAGCCAAAAAACTACTAGCAGCTGGCGAGCGTGTGTTAACAAAAGTCGTTCAGGAGAAAAAGAAACTCCAGGATTCGAACACCAAACTGGGCGAAGAACTGAAAGATGTGCGAGCTCGGCTAGCTGACTCCGTGAAGGAGAACAAAAAACTGCGAGGCGGCATATTCAATATGTGGCCGGATTGATCTTGTAATAGTTTGGAAGTAACAGTAGCTGATATAGCTGTGATTGCAGGTGTATTGACGGGCCGCCCCGAAGAGGAGGTGTCCGGATCATCAAGTGACCTTCTACAAGGGTTGTCGCAGTTGCACGAGCAAGCTCGGCAGGCAATGCAGATTGTGGCCAAGGCCTTATGGCCATCCGACTCCCCTCCAAGGAGTATGGAGAAGCTGGTAGAGCTGTTCAAGGGAACGCGGCGGCGTTTCCGACTATGGAAGATATCGGCCTGCTGAGAGGGTGCGCAAGAGGCCTGGGCCATGGTAAAAACGCGGTATACCAAGCTGGATCCGAATCACATGGCCCGGGTTGGACCGTTAGGGTCCAATGGGGAAGAAATTCCCGTTAGTTTAGTATATTACCAAGTGGAGGTGGCCGCTAGATACTCCCAACAGGATTGTAAGTTAGACCGCCCGTTGGACGGTACAGAGGAGGAACTCTTTAAGTCTTGAGTGACTATGTACTTTCCTTCTAGCTGGATAATAAAGACAATCGTCATGGCCAACCTTTTCACTTCGACCTCTGGACCCGAAGGTGCAGAGTGTTTTCGAATACCCTAACGGTAGAATATACCGGGGTATGCATGGGAACCAGACATAGGGGTCATAGTTGCTTGAACAGATAATGTGTATCCGGCTAGTTATGTTATATTACATTTGTAAGAAACATCTTCCAGATAGAATAGTTTCGTTAAGGGTTCCTTTCCCTGGGTGTGCATGCATTTAATGTGCATGTCCGAACTATGATTGAAAAAATCATAGAGTATGTAATATCTAGGGTTTCACAATGGAGTGAATGCGGAAACGTCTTTAATTCGCCGACCGAATATTCCCTTGAGAACGCTAGCTTTCGGATTCACCCAGTCTGAGGTACACATCGAGATGACCCGACAGTAACAATCGCAGAGGTGCTCCCTTTATGCCCTAGCCGGCCTAACGGGAACGTAGGGCATAAGCACAGGAGCCAGGCAACCCAGCTTGGCCAAAACTTAAGTCATATCGATGCATATAATGGCGAAGAAAAGGTGCATATGAAAAAACGCATATGTAGTGAGCTTGATGCTTGAAGAATAATAGCAAGCTTCCGTACAAGAAGCCCCTAGGTATAATGAACGTACATATGTAGAGATGTACGCATTAGGTAAGGACGGTCTAGCCGTGCTAAAACTGTAAGGCTAAAGAGCAAAATGAAAAAAAGATAAAAAACGAAAAGAGTGAAAAAAATAATGTTAATAACAGGAGGGAGGAGACGAACACATTTTGGCGCTAGGCATAAAATCGCCGTAGTCTAGCCGCATTCCAGGGGTTCGGCTCTAGGTGATTGCCTGACGCATCATGCGGGCGGTACGCTCCTCCGGTGGGAACTTCGTCAATGATGAAGGGACCCTCCCACTTGGGCTTCAGTTTGTCCTTTTTCTTCTCCAGCAGGTGTAGAATGAGTTCACCAACGTTATAAGTCTTGGCCCGCACTTCTCTGCTTTGATACCTGCGAGCCTACTGTTGATAAAATGTGGAACGGGCTTTTGCGACGTCGCGCTCCTCCTCCAAGGCATCTAGGCTATCCTGCCGATCAAGCTCGGCTTCTCTCTCTTCGTACATGTGCACCCGAGGTGAGTCATGAATAATATCGCAGGGTAACACTGCTTCTGCACCGTACACCATGAAGAAAGGTGTATATCCAGTAGTGCGGTTGGGCGTGGTCCGCAGGCCCCAAAGTACGGAGTCAAGTTCCTCCACCCAGTGCTTGTATGAATCTTTCAAAGACCGCACTAGTCTAGGTTTGATGCCGCTCATAATAAGACCATTAGCCCGTTCGACTTGACCGTTTGTCTGCGGGTCATAGACAGAGGCGTAATCGAGCTTAATGCCCATATTAGCGCACCAGGTTTTCACTCCATAGGCTGTGAAACTAGAGCCATTGTCGGTGATTACGTTGTGTGGGACACCATAATGGTGTACCACGCCGGATATGAAATCTATTACCGGCCCCACTTCAGTTGTTTTGACTGGTTTGGCCTCTATCCACTTAGTGAATTTATCCACCATGACCAGCAGATACTTTCTCTTATGGCTTCCTCTTTCAAGGGGTCTTACCATATCAAGTTCCCAAACTGCAAAAGGCCAAGTGAAGGGGATTGTTTGTAAGGCCGTGGGGGGCATATGGCTTTGGTTGGCGAAGAGTTGGCATCCAAAGCAACGTTGGACATGGTCATGTGCATCTGGTCGGGCCGTCGGCCAATAAAACCATGTACGAAAGGCCTTGCTAACAAGGGCCCGAGCTGCAACGTGGTGACCACCGAGTCCGGCGTGAATCTCAGCCAAGAATTGCCGCCCCTCTTCCTCGGAGATACATCTTTGAAGAACTCTGGTAGCGCTTTTCTTTATAGAGCTCTCCACCAGAAACCTTGTAGGCCTTTGAACACTGGACGATGCAGCGGGCCTCATTCTGGTCCTCAGGAAGCTCCTTCTTGTTAAGGTAGGCCAGGAAGGGTTTAGTCCGTGGAGCAATGACTGCCATGCTGAGATGCGCCGACGGCGTTATTTCGATGGCTGAGCCTCCGATGATGTCGGTGTTTTCGAAATATGGGGTTATGTTCGGATCCATACTAGTGATGCCATTTTTTCCCTGCCACACCGCAGATGGCTTAAAAAGCCTTTCCAGAAAGATATTAGTGGAATGGGGTCACGCTTAGTGCCGATACGAGCAAGAACGTCCGCCGCCTGATTACTTTCTCGAGCCACATGGTGGAACTCGAGCCCCTCGAACCGGGCCAACATTTTTATGATGGCATTACGGTAAGCTGCCATCTTTGGATCTTTGGCGTCGAAGTCTCCATTTATTTGAGATATTGCAAGGTTTGAGTCCTCTTGCACCTCTAGGCGTTGTATGCCCATGGAGACAACCATCAGGAGACCATGCAATAAGGCCTCGTATTCGGCTGCATTGTTGGAGTCTATGTATAGTAATTGGAATACATACTGAATGACGTCTCCAGTTGGTGACGTTAAGACGACACCCACCCCTAGACCTGCCAGCATTTTGGAGCCATCGATATACATAACCCAATTGGAATATGCGGCGTACTCTTTAGGGAGTTCGGCCTCTGTCCATTCGGCAACGAAGTCAGCCGGTACTTGGGATTTAATAGCTCGACCTGGTTTGTATGTAATATCAAATGGGAGGAGCTCAATCGCCCATTTGGCAATCCGGCCTGTGGCAACGCGGTTGTTTATAATGTCGTTGAGTGGTACTTCAGAAGCCACCGTGATCGAACACTCCTTGAAGTAGTGACGGAGCTTTCAGGATGCCATGACGACCGCGTATGCTATCTTTTGATAATGGGGGTACCGGATTTGCATGGTGTAAAGACAGCGGATACGTAGTATACTGGCTTCTAGAGCGGGAATTTGTGTCCGTCCTGTTCTCGTTCGATGACGAGCACGGCGCTTACCACCTGATGTGTTGCTGATATGTATAACAACATTGGTTCGCTGGCGTTTGGCGCGGTCAAGATTGGGTTTCTCGCAAGAAGGGTTTTTATTTCCTCCAGTCCGGTTGTTGTCGCGTCCGTCCACTCAAAGTGATCGATTCGCCGTAGAAGGCGATAGAGTGGCAATGCCTTTTCTCCCAATCTGGAGATTAAGTGGCTTAGAGCTGCCACGCAACCCGCGAGCTTTTGGACTTGCTTAAGGTCTGTTGGACTTGCTCGGATTTTGGCTGGATTTGCTTCAATTCCTCTGTTGGAAATGATGAAGCCCAGCAGTTTTCCGGTGGGGACACCGAAAACGCACTTTTCAGGATTGAGCTTAATGTCATATGCGCGGAGGTTATCGAATGTGAGACGTAAATCGTACATTAATGTTTCGACGTGCCTAGTCTTTATGACGACGTCACCCACATAAGCTTCAACCGTCTTGCCGATCTGTTTCTCCAGGCATGTTTGGATCATGCGTTGGTATGTGACGCCGACGTTCTTGAGCCCAAAAGGCATGGTGTTGAAGCAGAATGACCGATATGGGGTAATGAATGTTGTTGCAGCTTGATCGGACTCCTTCCTTTTGATTTGATGGTATCCGGAATATGCATCAAGGAAACACAGTGAGTCGTGTCCTGCGGTAGCATCAATGATCTGATCAATGCGGGGGAGGGGAAGGGATCCTTAGGGCAAGCCTTATTGAGGTCTTTAAAATCGACGCACAACCGCCAGGATTTGTCCTTCTTTGGTACCATCACCAGGTTTGCCACCTAGTCCGGATGTTTTATTTCTCTAATGAATCCGGCCTCAATTAGCTTGGCTAGCTCCTCCCCCATAGCTTGAAATTTGGGTTCAGAAAAGCGTCGCAGTGTTTGCTTGACCGGTTTGTATCCCTTTAATATATTGAGGCTGTGTTCGGCCAACTTGCGTGGGATTCCTGGCATATCAGAAGGGTGCCAGGCGAATATATCCCAATTCTCGCGCAGGAACTCTCATAGCGCGGCCTCGACCGTGTTGGGGAACGTAGTAATTTCAAAAAAATTCCTACGCACACGCAAGATCATGGTGATGCATAGCAACGAGAGGGGAGAGTGTGATCTACGTACCCTTGTAGATCGACAAAGGAAGCGTTAACTTGGTTGATGTAGTCGTACGTCTTCACGGCCCGACCGATCAAGCACCGAAACTACGGCACCTCCGAGTTCTAGCACACGTTCAGCTCGATGACGATCCCCGGACTCCGATCCAGCAAAGTGTCGAGGAAGAGTTCTGTCAGCACGACGGCGTGGTGACGATCTTGATGTACTACTGTCGCAGGGCTTCGCCTAAGCATCGCTACAATATTATCGAGGACTATGGTGGAAGGGGGCACCGCACACGGCTAAGAATATGATCACGTGGATCAACTTACCTCCTTAGGGGTGCCCCTTGCCTCCGTATATAAAGGTTCAAGGGGGGGGCGGCCGTCCAAGAGGAGGCGCGCCAGGAGGAGTCCTAGTACCTCCGGGAGTAGGACTCCCCCCCTTTCCTAGTTGGAATAGGATTCGCGGAGGGGGGAAAGAGGAGAGAGAGGAGGAAGGGGGGCCGGCCCCCTCTCCTTGTCCTATTCGGACCAAGGGGGGGAGGGACGCATGGACCATCTCTGGCCACCTCTCCTCTCTTCCACTAAGGCCCACTAAGGCCCATATACCTCCCGGGGGGGTTCCGGTAACCTCCCGGTAATCCGGTAAAATCCCGATTTCACCCGGAACACTTCCGATATCCAAACATAGGCTTCCAATATATCAATCTTTATGTCTCGACCATTTCGAGACTCCTCATCATGTCCGTGATCACATCTGGGACTCCGAACAACCTTCGGTACATCAAAACGCATAAACTCATAATATAACTGTCATTGAAACCTTAAGCGTGCGGACCCTACGGGTTCGAGAACAATGTAGACATGACCAAGACACGTCTCCGGTCAATAACCAATAGCGGGACCTGGATGCCCATATTGGTTCCTACATATTCTACGAAGATCTTTTATCAGTCAGACCGCATAACAACATACGTTGTTCCCTTTGTCATCGGTATGTTACTTGCCCGAGATTCGATCGTCGGTATCCTATACCTAGTTCAATCTCGTTACCGGCAAGTCTCTTTACTCGTTCTGTAATACATCATCCCGCAACTAACTCATTAGTTGCAATGCTTGCAAGGCTTAAGTGATGTGTATTACCGAGAGGGACCAGAGATACCTCTCCGACAATCAGAGTGACAAATCCTAATCTCGAAATACGCCAACCCAACATGTACCTTTGGAGACACCTGTAGAGCTCCTTTATAATCACCCAGTTACGTTGTGACGTTTGGTAGGACACAAAGTGTTCCTCTGGCAAACGGGAGTTGCATAATCTCATAGTCATAGGAACATGTATAAGTCATGAAGAAAGCAATAGCAACATACTAAACGATCGGGTGCTAAGCTAATGGAATGGGTCATGTCAATCAGATCATTCAACTAATGATGTGATCCCGTTAATCAAATAACAACTCTTTGTCCATGGTTAGGAAACATAACCATCTTTGATTAACGAGCTAGTCAAGTAGAGGCATACTAGTGACACTCTGTTTGTCTATGTATTCACACATGTATTATGTTTCCGGTTAATACAATTCTAGCATGAATAATAAACTTTTATCATGATATAACGAAATAAATAATAACTTTATTATTGCCTCTAGGGCATATTTCCTTCAGTATCCCACTTGCACTAGAGTCAATAATCTAGATTACACAATAATGATTCTAACACCCATGGAGCCTTGGTGCTGATCATGTTTTGCTCGTGGAAGAGGCTTAGTCAACGGGTCTACAACATTCAGATCCGTATGTATCTTGCAAATCTCTATGTCTCCCACCTGGACTAGATCCCGGATGGAATTGAAGCGTCTCTTGATGTGCTTGGTTCTCTTGTGAAATCTGGATTCCTTCGCCAAGGCAATTGCACCAGTATTGTCACAAAAGATTTTCATTGGACCCGATGCACTAGGTATGACACCTAGATCGGATATGAACTCCTTCATCCAGACTCCTTCATTCGCTGCTTCCGAAGCAGCTATGTATTCCGCTTCACACGTAGATCCCGCCGCGACGCTGTTTAGAACTGCACCAACTGATAGCTCCACCGTTTAATGTAAACACATATCCGGTTTGTGATTTAGAATCATCTGGATCAGTGTCAAAGCTTGCATCAACGTAACCGTTTACGATGAGCTCTTTGTCACCTCCATATACGAGAAACATATCCTTAGTCCTTTTCAGGTACTTCAGGATGTTCTTGACCGCTGTCCAGTGATCCACTCCTGGATTACTTTGGTACCTCCCTGCTAGACTTATAGCAAGGCACACATCAGGTCTGGTACATAGCATTGCATACATGATAGAGCCTATGGCTGAAGCATAGGGAACATCTTTCATTTTCTCTCTATCTTCTGCAGTGGTCGGGCATTGAGTCTGACTCAACTTCACACCTTGTAACACAGGCAAGAACCCTTTCTTTGCTTGATCCATTTTGAACTTCTTCAAAATCTTGTCAAGGTATGTGCTTTGTGAAAGTCCAATTAAACGTCTTGATCTATCTCTATAGATCTTTATGCCTAATATGTAAGCAGCTTCACCGAGGTCTTTCATTGAAAAACTCTTATTCAAGTATCCCTTTATGCTATCCAGAAATTCTATATCATTTCCAATCAGTAATATGTCATCCTCATATAATATCAGAAATGCTACAGAGCTCCCACTCACTTTCTTGTAAATACAGGCTTCTCCAAAAGTCTGTATAAAACCAAATGCTTTGATCACACTATCAAAGCATTTATTCCAACTCCGACAGGCTTGCACCAGTCCATAAATGGATCGTTGGAGCTTGCATACTTTGTTAGCTCCCTTTGGATCGACAAAACCTTCCGGTTGCATCATATACAACTCTTCTTCCAGAAATCCATTCAGGAATGCAGTTTTGACATCCATCTGCCAAATTTCATAATCATAAAATGCGGAAATTGCTAACATGATTCGGACAGACTTAAGCATCGCTACGGGTGAGAAGGTCTCATCGTAGTCAACCCCTTGAACTTGACGAAACCCTTTTGCGACAAGTCGAGCTCTGTAGACAGTAATATTACCGTCGGTGTCAGTCTTCTTCTTGAAGATCCATTTATTCTCAATTGCTTGCCGATCATTGGGCAAGTCAACCAAAGTCCACACTTTGTTCTCATACATGGATCCCATCTCAGATTTCATGGCTTCAAGCCATTTTGCGGAATCTGGGCTTACCATTGCTTCTTCATAGTTCGTAGGTTCATCATGATCTAGTAGCATGACTTCTAGAACTGGATTACCGTACCACTCTGGCGCGGATCTTACTCTGGTTGATCTCCGAGGTTCAGTAGTATCTTGTTCTGAAGTTTCATGATCATTATCATTAGCTTCCTCACTAATTGGTGTAGGTGTCACAGAAACAGTTTTCTGTGATGCACTACTTTCCAATAAGGGAGAAGGTATAGTTACCTCGTCAAGTTCTACTTTCCTCCCACTCACTTCTTTCGAGAGAAACTCCTTCTCCAGAAAGTTTCTGAACTTAGCAACAGAAGTCTTGCCTTTGGATCTGTGATAGAAGGTGTATCCAATAGTCTCCTTTGGATATCCTATGAAGACACATTTCTCCGATTTGGGTTCGAGCTTATCAGGTTGAAGCTTTTTCACATAAGCATCGCAGCCTCAAACTTTCAGAAACGACAACTTTGGTTTCTTGCCAAACCATAGTTCATAAGGCGTCGTCTCAACGGATTTTGATGGTGCCCTATTTAACGTGAATGCGGCCGTCTCCAAAGCATAACCCCAAAACGATAGCGGTAAATCAGTAAGAGACATCATAGATCGCACCATATCTAGTAAAGTACGATTACGACGTTCGGACACACCATTACGCTGTGGTGTTCCGGGTGGCGTGAGTTGCGAAACTATTCCGCATTGTTTCAAATGTACACCAAAATCGTAACTCAAATATTCTCCTCCACGATCAGATCGTAGAAACTTTATTTTCTTGTTATGATGATTTTCAACTTCACTCTGAAATTCTTTGAACTTTTCAAACGTTTCAGACTTATGTTTCATTAAGTAGATATATCCATATCTGCTTAAGTCATCTGTGAAGGTGAGAAAATAACGATATCCGCCACGAGCCTCAATATTCATCGGACCACATACATCAGTATGTATGATTTCCAACAAATCTGTTGCTCTCTCCATAGTACCAGAGAACGGCGTTTTAGTCATCTTGCCCATGAGGCATGGTTCGCAAGTACCAAGTGATTCATAATCAAGTGGTTCCAAAAGTCCATCAGTATGGAGTTTCTTCATGCGCTTTACACCGATATGACCTAAACGCCAGTGCCATAAATAAGTTGCACTATCTTTATCAACTCTGCATCTTTTGGCTTCAACATTATGAATGTGTGTGTTACTACTATCGAGATTCAATAAGAATAGACCACTCTTCAAGGGTGCATGACCATAAAAGATATTACTCATATAAATAGAACAACCATTATTCTCTGATTTAAATGAATAACCGTCTCACATCAAATAAGATCCAGATATAATGTTCATGCTTAACGTTGGCACCAAATAACAATTATTTAGGTCTAATATTAATCCCGAAGGTAGATGTAGAGGTAGCGTGCCGACCGCGATCACATCGACTTTGGAACCGTTTCCCATGCGCATCGTCACGTCGTCCTTAGCCAATCTTCGCTTAATTCGTAGTCCCTGTTTCGAGTTGCAAATATTAGCAACAGAACCAGTATCAAATACCCAGGTGCTACTGCGAGCATTAGTAAGGTACACATCAATAACATGTATATCACATATACCTTTGTTCACCTTGCCATCCTTCTTATCCGCCAAATACTTGGGGCAGTTCTGCTTCCAGTGACCAGTCTGCTTGCAGTAGAAGCACTCAATTTCAGGCTTAGGTCCAGACTTGGGTTTCTTCTCTTGAGCAGCAACTTGCTTGCTGTTCTTCTTGAAGTTCCCCTTCTTCTTCCCTTTGCCTTTTTTCTTGAATCTAGTGGTCTTGTTGACCATCAACACTTGATGCTCCTTTTTGATTTCTACCTCCGCAGCTTTCAGCATTGCGAAGAGCTCGGGAATAGTCTTATTCATCCCTTGCATATTATAGTTCATCACGAAGCTCTTGTAGCTTGGTGGCAGTGATTGGAGAATTCTGTCAATGACGCAATCATCTGGAAGATTAACTCCCATTTGAACCAAGTGATTATTATACCCAGACATTTTGAGTATATGCTCACTGACAGAACTGTTCTCCTCCATCTTGCAGCTATAGAACTTATTGGAGACTTCATATCTCTCAATCTGGGCATTTTCTTGAAATATTAACTTTAACTCCTGGAACATCTCATATGCTGCATGACGTTCAAAACGTCGTTGAAGTCCCGGTTCTAAGCCGTAAAGCATGGCACACTAAACTATCGAGTAGTCATCAGCTTTGCTCTACCAGACGTTCACAACATCTGGTGTTGCTCCAGCAGCAGGCCTGGCACCCAGCGGTGCTTCCAGGACGTAATTCTTCTGTGTAGCAATGAGGATAATCCTCAAGTTACGGACCCAGTCCGTGTAATTGCTACCATCATCTTTCAACTTTGCTTTCTCAAGGAACGCATTAAAATTCAAAGGAACAACAGCACGGGCCATTTATCTACAATCATACATAAACAAGCAAGATACTATCAGGTACTAAGTTCATGATAAATTTAGGTTCAATTAATCATATTACTTAAAGAACTCCCACTTAGATAGACATCCCTCTAATCCTCTAAGTGATTATGTGATCCAAATCAACTAAACCATGTCCGATCATCACGTGAGATGGAGTAGTTTCATTGGTGAACATCACTATGTTGATCATATCTACTATATGATTCATGCTCGACCTTTCGGTCTCGTGTTCCGAGGCCATATCCGTATATGCTTGGCTCGTCAAGTATAACCTGAGTATTCCGCGTGTGCAACTGTTTTGCACCCGTTGTATTTGAACGTAGAGCCTATCACACCTGATCATCACGTGGTGTCTCAGCACGAAGAACTTTCGCAACGGTGCATACTCAGGGAGAACACTTCTTGATAATTACTGAGAGATCATCTTATAATGCTACCGACAATCAAAGAAAGATAAGATGCATAAAAGATAAACATCACATGCAATCAATATAAGTGATATGATATGGCCATCATCATCTTGTGCTTGTGATCTCCATCTCCGAAGCACCGTCATGATCACCATCATCACCGGCGCGACACATTGATCTCCATCGTAGCATCGTTGTCGTCTCGCCAATCTTATGCTTCCACAACTATCGCTACCGCTTAGTGATAAAGTAAAGCATTACAGCGCGATTGCATTGCATACAATAAAGCGACAACCATATGGCTCCTGCCAGTTGCCGATAACTCGGTTACAAAACATGATCATCTCATACAATAAAATTTAGCATCATGTCTTGACCATATCACATCACAACATGCCCTGCAAAAACAAGTTAGACGTCCTCTACTTTCACTACAAGAAATATGTGAACTTATGACCTTCTGTCAGTGACCCTCGAAGAGTTGGTCATAAATTTATGACCATTTTAGACCAATTGGTCAAAAGCTGTCTGGGGGGCTCCAAACCCTAAACCATTACGACCATTTTGGTCAGAAAGGTCATAATTTCCTTACACGAAATGGTCATAAAGCAAACAGCGCTAGTCCGCTGCCTTATTTCTAGTTGTTAACGACCAATATAGATGGTCATAGCCTTGTAAATTGTGGTGGGTTGCGATGACTAGGCGCCATCTCATCAGTTTTGCCTATGTGTCATGTCCATGTGGCAGTTTTTGCCCTAGGTTGTGAAGCAACCTATATTTCTGTCATTCCCAAAATTCCCAAAAAAATCTCATAAATTCCTTGGGTCATATCTTCGTCAAATATGTAAAAACCTTCCTTGCCTAGTTCAAAAATAATTCAAAAATATTCATTTTCCTATTCTGTTCAGAGTAACAGTTTGTGAAGGAAGTACCACTTTGGCATGTCCAAATAGTATCCATTTTCTACAGTGCTTTCCTGTGCCCAAATAACCATCCTCCACCAAATGCCAGCTCAATCCATTCATTATTTTGAGCCGAGCTTCAACATTCGTATTTATGTCCAGTGTGGTGGTTTGCAAAGCAAGTACCACCTAGGCTCCTCCTTTTGAGCTAAAAATTTTTGAAGACGGTCTTCTTAGTAACTGATCATCCTCAGCCAAAACTCACGCCCATTAGCCATGTACATTTCCCATACCACTAATCAAACACTTGGCTGCTTATTCATGTTTGAGCATCGATCGGTCTCCTCGTGAGAATCTTATGTTGTGATTTTCTTCCTAGCACCTTCCTGGGGAGTGCCCAACCCACTAGACATGCCTAGGCCACCCAGAACACATGGCAACGCCACGGTCACGCGGCGACCACGCGGCGGGCATGCGAGCTTACGCGCTCTAGAGTTGGGGCCCTCGGCCACCGTCCAAACCTCGATGTCTCTCCATCAAACCATGTATTTCTGATTAAATAGATACTTATTTACATAGAAATAATTTTTGAAAAAAATAAAGAGCAAACTATGACGCAGCTGCAGTTCAAATTTGACCCGCTTCCAGCTGAATCGATGGGAATTTGTCTTTTTCACCAGAGGTGGATCAAAATTTTTGACACCCAACCATTTCGTCAATTATGCATTAAATATGGCCTAGTATTTTATAAAATTGATTAGGTCCAATTTTGCAACAAATATATGGTAGGTCCTTCACAAAAAAAACTCATTTTAGGCACTCGGAAAATGAAAAATGTATTTTCCGTGCAAAGAAAATGAGAACTTCCTTAGGCAACATTGTTTGGAATTCCAAGATGCACCCTTGTGCACAATATGAGATCATTTGAACAAACTATGCCAAGAATGTGGCCATAAGATTGATCATTTGGCTTGAAAGCCATGAATCTTCACGCATGATAGCTCATTTCTGATAACACTTTTTTAAAATAATTTCCGTATTGCAAGTTTGTTATTTTTCCTGGTAACTTGGCCACATATAATGACACAATGCGAAGGTTTCCCAATTATTTGATTTTTTTTGAATTTTTTATGCCCGTTTCAAAAAGCGGTCAAAACGGCGGGAATGATTGTTCCTAGCTAGTGGTTGAATCTTGGAATTTTTTTGGTGTTTCTATGATTAAATAGATACTTATGTACCTAGAAATGATTTTTGGAAAAAATAAAGAGCAAACTACAAGGCAGCTACAGTTCAAATTTGACCTGCTTCCACCTGAATAGACGGAAATTTGTCTTTTTCACGAGAGGTGGATCAAAACTTTTTACACCCAACCATTTGGTCAATTGTGCATTAAATATGGCCTAGTATTTTATAAAAATGATTTGGTCCAATTTTGCAACAATTATTTGGTAAGTCCTTCACAAAAAAACCTCATTTGGGGCACTCGAAAAATGGAAAATGGTTTTTCCGTTCACAGAAAATGAAAACTTCCTTAGAAAACATTGTTTGCCATTCCAAGATGCACCCTTTTGCACAATATGAGATCATTTGAACAAACTATGCCAAGAATGTGGCCATAAGATTGATCATTTGGATTGAAAGCCATGAATCTTCACGCATGATAGCTCATTTCTGAGAACACTTTTTTAAAATAATTGCCGTATTGCAAGTTTGTTATTTTTCCTGGTAACTTGGCCACATATAATGACACAATGCGAAGGTTTCCCAATTTTTTGATTTTTTTTGAATTTTTTATGCCCGTTTCAAAATGCGGTCAAAACGACGGGAATGACCGTTCCTAGCTAGTGGTTGAATCTTGGAAGTTTTTTGGTGTTTCTCTGATTAAATGGATACTTATGTACCTAGAAATGATTTTTTGAAAAAATAAAGAGCAAACTATGAGGCAGCTCCAGTTCAAATTTGACCCACTTCCTACTGAATCGGCGGGAATTTGTCTTTTCACCAGAGGTGGATCAAAACTTTTGACACCCAACCATTTTGTCAATTGTGAATAAAATATGGCCTAGTATTTTCGAAAAATGATTTGGTCCAATTTTGAAACAAATATATGGTAGGTCCTTCACAAAAAGAACTCATTTTGGGCACTCGGAAAATGGAAAATGAATTTTCCATGCAAACAAAATGAAAACTCCCTTAGGCAACAATTTTTGGAATTCCAAGATGCACCTTTGTGCACAATATGAGATTATCTGAACAAACTATGCCATGAATGTGGCCATAAGATTGATCATTTGGCTTGAAAACCCTGAATCTTCACGCGTGATAGCTCATTTCTGAGAACACTTTTTTAACATAATTGCCGTATTACAAGTTTATTATTTTTTCTGGAAACTTGGTCACATATAATGACACAATGCGAATGTTTCCTAATTTTTTGATTTTTTTTGAATTTTTTATGCCCGTTTCAAAATGCGGTCAAAACGGCGGGCTTGACCGTTCCTAGCTAGTGGTTGAATCTTGCAAAACTTTTGATGTTTCTCTGATTAAATAGATACTTATGTACCTAGAAATTATTTTTTGAAAAAATAAAGAGCAAACTATGAGGCAGCTCCAGTTCAAATTTGACCCGCTTCCTGCTGAATCGGCGGGAATTTGTCTTTTTCACCAGAGGTGGATCAAAACTTTTGACACCCAACCATTTTGTCTATTGTGAATCAAATATGGCCTAGTATTTTCAAAAAATGATTTGGTCTAATTTTGCAACAAATATATGGTAGGTCCTTCACAAAAAAATTCATTTCGGGCACTCGGAAAATGGAAAATGAATTTTCCGTGCAAAGAAAATGAAAACTCCCTTAGGCAACAATGTTTGGAATTCCATGATGCGCCCTTGTGCACAATATGAGATCATTTGAACAAACTATGCCATTCCAAAATGCACCCTTGTGCAAAAAATAAGAGACACAAATAGAAAAAAACACAATAACATAAGCTTGAAAAAGTATTTGATGTGCTCCACATGTGCTATGATTGTGAATTATAGAATTGATGTGCTCCAAATTTGCAACATATATTTGCTAAGTTCTTTATAAAAACATCATTTTGGACACTTGAAAAATGATTCTCTTACAAAAAAATCATATCTTAGAACACTTTTTTTAATGATATTAACATTATTCAAAGTTTGTTATTTTTACTGAAAAGTAATCCCTCCGTCCCATAATATAAGAACATTTTTGACACTACACTAGTGTTAAAAACGTTCTTATATTATGGGACGGAGGGAGTAGGTCACACTTGGTGACACAATGCGAAGGTTTTTTTTATTTTTATATTTTTTTAAATTTCTTAGGTCGTCAAATAGCAGACATGATTCAAAATCTTGTTTTCAATCGATTACGACCAATTTAAATGGTCTTAACATCATCAAAGAGGATACTGTGTTCTAATTGGTCTAAAATCAGCTCACGCGGATCATGGATTAAGCACCGTCGGATGCGCCCGGATCCAACGGCAGCCCACACCCCCCTCCCCCCCGTTGCTCTCACCCCCTCCCGAATCACCCCGTATCCCTCTCACCCTCGTCCACCCACGAAACCCTAGCCCCCTTCTCCCAATCGCCGCTGCCGCCTTCTCCATCCCAGATCCAATACAAGTCAGAGCCCCCGGCCTCCATCTCCATTCCTACCCGCGTCGGCCACTTCGCTCCGGTGGAGCTCGACCCCCACCCCCAAGCGAAGCTGCTCCACCCTCTCCCGCGAGGGTCTTGAGTTTACCCCATCCCCTCCGCCGGTGAGCCTCTGTGCTGCCGCGCGCACACAACCTCTGCCCCCTGTTGCTCTCCCTGCTGGCCCTCCTCCCTCGCCCCGGCCCCCTCCTCCGCCTCGACCGGCCAGCGCGCCGCCATGACCAGCCAGCCCAAGCTCGCGTCGCCCGCTTCGTTCGCCGGATCTGGCCGCCTCTTTCTCTTCCCCTACTCTCTATTTCTCATGATTTCTCTATCTGAATCTCTCTCTCTGCAGGCACCCATGAAGGCAAAGATGGATCCTCACCGACGATGAGGATGCCTATACTACTCAGGTGGTAGCTACCACGGCTTCTTCTTCTCCAAGCTTCGGCCCCGGCCATGGCTGGGACGATCCAGTCCGTGAAGTCCCGCCAGATCTTTGACAGCCGCGGCAAACCCACCGTCGAGGTACGCTGCACGCGCCCATCCCCCGTCCATCTCCCCGATCTGTACGTTGTGGTCCGGTTCGATTAGATCTGGTAGGGCGGGCGTATGCAGCAATGGCTTGTTTTCGATCTGGTGATTCGGCCGTCGCCGGGCCCGTAGGTTTCTGACACGCTAGATTCGAGGTGCTTTGGGTGGTTGGGCCGGTAGGTTGGTAGGATGTGGATTACAGCTGCCCCTCGGCCAGTCTGGGAATTCCATGGGAGCACGCTGTATAGAAGAACGACAAATGCCAACAGCGTATGGTTTCAGTCGCTCAAGTTTTCTTCTGCATATGATTCGTTCTCTTGCCTATGAATCGGTGACCCCAGCATTCGGTCTGGGATCTCAATGCAGAAATAGGATTGATTGCTTGCCACATTTTCCCATCATCTATATTCTAGGCAGTTGAGCATGCAAATCTGGGGTAGGCTCAAATGCTTGGTATCTGGGAATATGCAAGTTTTGATTTCAGGCGAAGTTATGATTCAGTGAGCGAAATAGAAACAATCAGTTTGGCCTGAAAGTATACACTTTTCCCATCAATTTTGTCACTTCTCTTACTAGAATGTGCAGACTTTAAAGACCTGCACGATTCTTTGGATACATCCAGGCACCTGTGTATTATCTTGTTGTAATAGCAAGTTCGGTAGCTCTATCATTATGTTTAGCCTCGTACGCCTCCGCTCCGTGCTTCATGTGTCAACAGTGGATTCTACTAGTTTGATTAGGCAAACCAACCATACATTTCTTGTGTTTTCTAGTCTGCTAAATCTGCAGCTTCAAGGAACTGTCGGACGCTGCCTGCTTGTCATGCGTTTTGTTATTATTGTCGCTCTCTCCTTTTCAACCTTAAAATTTGGTTTGGTTCCTGAGTTCCTGACTAGTGAACGCACAAACTCTTGTTTATATCATTATTTACTGAATGTTATTGTATTATTTTTGTTGATCTAATCTTGTCTGAATCATCCCTCTTCTGTAGGTCTTTATGAAGCTTTGGAACTGAGGGCCGATATATGGATCTCACTACTTGGGAAAGGGTGTTTCCAAGGCTCCATTTGAGCGAATTTTATTTTAGCGTGGATAACGAATTCCTGAGCTACAGTCTTAAGTAATTCTGTTACCTAGTTAGTGTTGGTGTAGTCTACCGCCGCTCACATCTTTTGGTCTAACATATCTGCAGTCTAACTATGTTGGTATGCATGATACCTTGCTGCTGTGTTGCCCTGACATTTCTGCATGGTTGTTTTGTGCTGCTGGCCTAATTAAACAAGATAAATATGTATACTTCTTTGAGATAGAAATTCCATGCATGTTTATGAGGCACAAATTCTTTGAGATAACCATAACTGTACTAAAGTGGAAAATCATTGTCTTCTTTGTTCCTGACTATAAAAATTGATGCATGTGCCCTGTTCTAAAGTGAAAAATCATTGATAGCTTGTACTACTCATCTGTTCTAATATTTCCCTTGACTGACATGTGATGTGGTTCCCTGCCATGGATGAGCTACAACCGGATTAGCTAGGGTCAATTTCTGTTGCTGCTAATGCATATTGATCCATATGTTCTTGTTTCTGTACACATGGGCAGCTTACACCTAACTGACTGACTGACTGTTGATTTGTTTGAGCTGGTTTGTGTTGTTGGTGGTCATCTAGCTACTGATTTGGTGCTGCAAGTTAGAGTGCCTACTGTTCTGTGTTGTAGAAGACTACTAAATTATCTAGTTTGCATCCCTTTGATGTCATGTATGCTACAGATTTGTTGCAGGTAATTAGAATATTGTAGGTTCAGTACTAACGTGGCATAATCCATTGGAATAAATTAGATGGGAATATATGGTAGGTTTAGTACAAATGTGGCTTAATCCATTGGAATTTTTGTTTCCAATGGGACAATCAGAATGTTGTAGGTTTAGTACATGACGTCATGGAAGGTTGTTCATGTTCTGTCCTTCCTATTCTGATCTGCCGGATACTAGAGTTCATGTCTGTACATAGCTCACTGCTCACTGCGGCACTGAAGCACAAATAGTCAATTACACGATGCACATAATCATGCCAGGTAGCTAGTATATAGCTCACTTGCTAGTACACGCCAGTAGTCAATTACACAGGTTCTCCTCGGCTAGAACAAGCATAGAAGCACACGATGCATCACTGAACAAAAGTTCAGTTTATACTAATAAATTATCACAATAGTACTACACTCAGTACAGTCTGCATTTCATTTGTACTATTAAATTTTGTTTATAGATTCAGTTTATAGTGATACGCTAGTGCAGTACAGTCTTTGCCTTTTGTTTATACAGTTAAATGTTGTTTATATATCTAGCTTGTACTGATGAACTTGCATGGTCTCTACCTGTTTATACTGTTAAATTTTGTTCTATAACTTCAGCTTTTGCTGATAAAATTGCACAGAGCACAGTACAGTCTCTGCCTTCTGTTATACTAATAATTGTTGTTTAGTTCTAATTCCTTTTCCACTGTACAATTGTATAGATGCAGTCCCACTCACAAGGAAGGCACACATGTAGCATGGCCTCTGCCACGGTGGCTAGATGTTGTACAGCAGTACAGGTGTGTGTCCTGATTTACATGCTCACCGTTGTACATGTTGCTTTCTGTTTGGAGTCTATGATGTAAGTGATACTGAGGTGCTCATGGGGGAGGTCATTGTTTATGTGCCGTTGGTCCTCGGAATTGCATGCATTTTCTATTTTTAGAGTTGTTATGTATGTGAAAGATTCCATGTTCACTACATGCTAAATCTTTAACTCCTGGATATTCTGTAGTTGCTGTCTGATCTGCTGTAGTAGTTGATCTGATATTCTGTAGTTGTTGTCTGATCTGCTGTAGTAGTTGATCTGATTTGCTGTAGTAGTTGATCTATTTTTAGAGTTGTTGTGTATGTGAAAGATTCCATGTTCACTACATGCTAAATCTTTAACTCCTGGATATTCTGTAGTTGCTGTCTGATCTGCTATAGTAGTTGATCTGATATGATGTAGTTGCTGTTGATTTGGAGTAGTTAATGTTGCCTATACTATATGTTGTACTGTTGCTGATCGGATCTGCTTTTGCTATTGCAGGAATGCTGGATCAGCTGCTGCTGCTCACTGCAGGATCTGGTTATCAACCTGAGATGTTGCTTCTCAAGTCATGGCGACGACCGGGGATGCTCTGCTGAGCTGATCCAACCTGGGATGATGATGATGATCTGTTGCTCAACAAGGTCATGCTGCTTCGTTCAGCCTCTACAAACATTTACAAGAGCTCTAGGCTGGAAGTGAAGAAGTCAGAAGTATATTTGTAGTATGATAGTATCTTGGTGAAATGAACGATGTAAAGATTATGCTATTACAAGAGCTCTAACCTAGGACAACCTGAGAAGTATATTTGTAGTATTTTGGCTAATTGGCATGTGCTTTGATAATTTTCATCAGTTTACTATTCTCATTGACATAATTGTTTCAAATTGTGGAAGTTGAAACTTGGGCCATTGTTAATTAGAACCTGAGAAGTGGAACCTAGTAGTATTTGGCATTTACCAAATAATATTCACATGAAAGGCTGAAAATTAAGGAAATTGACAAAAAAAAGGCCGAGGTCAAAAAGAAAAATAGATGAGACCCAAAAAGAAATGGACCGCAGAAAGGCTGAGGCCCAAAATCATTGAACGAAGCTTAGGGAACAAAAAGGCTGAATTAATGGGCTCGGCCCATGTAAAACACCCAATTGGACTGGGCTGAATCTTGTGTCACGTCAGATTGCCACGCTGGATGCCTACGTGGCCTGGGGAGGTTGCTAGTGACCAAAACACCACAGTAGACGTATTTTGGTCATAAACGTCTTCGGCCATTCTAGAAGAAAGGTCGCTATAGTCAGTTTACGACCGCCAGCTTTTGACCTTCTGTTTTTGGTCACAAAAAGGTCACAAATGGAAATTTGTGACCTTTCAGTGACCAATAGTGGTAGTCACAAGTTGACATATTTCTTGTAGTGTTTGTTGTTGCGTGTTTTACGTGGCTGCTACGGGCTTAAGCAAGAACCAATCTTACCTACGCATCAAAACCACAATGATAGTTTGTCAAGTTGGTGCTGTTTTAACCTTCACAAGGACCGGGCGTAGCCACACTTGGTTCAACTATAGTTGGAGAAACTGTCACCCGCAAGCCACCTATGTGCAAAGCACGTCGGGAGAACCAGTCTCGCGTAAGCGTACGCGTAATGTCAGTCCGGGCCGCTTCGTCCAACAATACCGCCGAACCAAAGTATGACATGCTGGTAAGCAGTATGACTTATATCGCCCACAACTCACTTGTGTTCTACTCGTGCATATAACATCAACATATAAAACCTAGGCTCGGATGCCACTGTTGGGGAACGTAGTAATTTCAAAAAAATTCCTACGCACACGCAAGATCATGGTGATGCATAGCAACGAGAGGGGAGAGTGCGATCTACGTACCCTTGTAGATCGACAACGGAAGCGTTAACTTGGTTGATGTAGTTGTACGTCTTCACGGCCCGACCGATCAAGCACCGAAACTACGGCACCTCCGAGTTCTAGCACACGTTCAGCTCGATGACGATCCCCGGACTCCGATCCAGCAAAGTGTCGGGGAAGATTTCCGTCAGCACGACGGCGTGGTGATGATCTTGATGTACTACTGTCGCAGGGCTTTGCCTAAGCACCGCTACAATATTATCGAGGACTATGGTGGAAGGGGGCACCGCACACGGCTAAGAATATGATCACGTGGATCAACTTATGTCCTTAGGGGTGCCCCTTGCCTCCGTATATAAAGGTTCAAAGGGGGGGCCGGCCCCCTCTCCTTGTCCTATTCAGACCAAGGGGGGGAGGGGCGTGCGGCCCATCTCTGGCCACCTCTCCTTTCTTCCACTAAGGCCCACTAAGGCCCATATACCTCCCGGGGGGGGTTCCGGTAACCTCCCGGTAATCCAGTAAAATCCCAATTTCACCCGGAACACTTCCGATATCCAAACATAGGCTTCCAATATATCAATCTTTATGTCACGACCATTTCGAGACTCCTCGTCATGTCCGTGATCACATCCGGGACTCCGAATAACCTTCGGTACATCAAAACGCATAAACTCATAATATAACTGTCATCGAAACCTTAAGCGTGTGGACCCTACGGGTTCGAGAACAATGTAGACATGACCGAGACACGTCTCCGGTCAATGACCAATAGCGGGACCTGGATGCCCATATTGGTTCCTACATATTCTACGAAGATCTTTTCTCGGTCAGACCGCATAACAACATACGTTGTTCCCTTTGTCATCGGTATGTTACGTGCCCGAGATTCGATCGTCGGTATCCTATACCTAGTTCAATCTCGTTACCGGCAAGTCTCTTTACTCGTTCTGTAATACATCATCCCGCAACTAACTCATTAGTTGCAATGCTTGCAAGGCTTAAGTGATGTGCATTACCGAGAGGGCCCAGAGATACCTCTTCGACAATCAGAGTGACAAATCCTAATCTCGAAATACGCCAACCCAACATGTACCTTTGGAGACACCTGTAGAGCTCCTTTATAATCAACCAGTTATGTTGTGATGTTTGGTAGCACATAAAGTGTTCCTCTGGCAAACGGGAGTTGCATAATCTCATAGTCATAGGAACATGTATAAGTCATGAAGAAAGCAATAGCAACATACTAAACGATCGGGTGCTAAGCTAATGGAATGGGTCATGTCAATCAGATCATTCAACTAATGATGTGATCCTGTTAATCAAATAACAACTCTTTGTCCATGGTTAGGAAACATAACCATCTTTGATTAACGAGCTAGTCAAGTAGAGGCATACTAGTGACACTCTGTTTGTCTATGTATTCACACATGTATTATGTTTCCGGTTAATACAATTCTAGCATGAATAATAAACTTTTATCATGATATAAGGAAATAAATAATAACTTTATTATTTCCTCTAGGGCATATTTCCTTCAGACCGTTGGGTCTAATTGTGCTCCAATGGATGATGTCTTCTTGGGATCCGTTGGATGGACTTGGAATTTGACTATTTCTTCTGCTGGTTTGAAGGAGGTGGATTTGGATCGTTTGTCTAGGCCCACATAATTCCTGTCCACCGTGGAGCGCAGCACGGTTAATTCTTCGGCCGCGAGGGCTTCAGATAATGCCTCCAGGGCCAATGATGTGGTTTTATTCTCAGCGCGGAGTGCTATGTCCGGATCACTAGCTAGAGTGATTATACCATTGGGCCCAGGCATCTTAAGCTTCATGTATCCATAATGAGGTACCGCTTGGAAGCGCATAAATGCGTCTCACCCTAAGAGGGTGTGATATCCGCTGTTGAAAGGGGCCACTTGGAAGGTTATTTCTTCAGACCGATAATTTTCCGGCGTGCCGAATACAACGTCAAGTGTTATTTTTCCCGCACCCCGCAACTCCTGACTGGGAATAATAACTCAGAAGGTCGTGCTGCTTTGCTCAATGCGGCTCCTGTCTATTTCCATTTTGTGGAGTGTATCTTCGTAGATGAGGTTTAGTCCGCTGCCACCATCCATGAGGACCTTGGTGAGCCGAAAGCCGTCCACGATTGGATTGAGGACCAAGGCGGCTAGTGCTCGGACTGTCTTGTATTTTGGTTCGTCGCCGGCATTAAAAGTTATAGTCGTGTCGTTCCAAGGGTTTATTGCTGCTATTAGACAGACTTCGGTAATTCCGCATAGTGCTCTTTTGCGCCTATTGTTCGAGGCGAATGTCTCGAAAACCGTCAGTACTTTGGGGTCATTGTCCTCTAGGGGGTGTTGTGCTGGGTTATTCTTGGTCACGATATCCTCGCCGCTCTTGGCCACTTGCCGGAGTATCCAACATGCTCTAAGGCTGTGTGTTGGTATGTTATCCGGCGTTGCATGTATTTTGCATGGCCCATCGAGCCATCCTTCCGGAACGGTTACACACCCCATACTGGACTTGTGTTTCTTTACTATTGAACCGGGTGTGTTGCCCGAATGCACCCTTTTTGCCTGAATAAGGGGTTGAGTGGGGACTAATGATTCCCAATGAGCTGTTTGAATTTTCCAGCTGCTTTCCATTGCACTGTACTTCTGTATGATAGTTGCCAAGTCAGCGAAGTGTAGGATGCGACGGCGGTTGATGGTGTTGAGGATTCCTTCGTCCCTGCAATTATTGTGGGACACTTAGATAGCTTCCTCGTCGTGGCAATCTTTAATCTTGTTTTTGATAAGAAGGAATCTGGCCCAGAAGTGGTGGACCGTTTCATGAGACTGCTATTTTATGCTCATGAGGGCGCTTGTATTCGGGTGGGTGGGTGGATTTAAATCTGAACCCTGCCCCAGTTTTGGATCCGAAGTCTGAAGGTCTTCTGAACTTAGCAGACCAGGCTCCAGGATGCCCACTAATTTCTTAGGCCCGTCATCCGATTCCATGTTCGGAGGGCAGGATGCTTCGCCTCGCGAGTAGGTGTCCGGCTCTTCGAGACTGGATATCCGGACATAGTCCGTCCTTAATATGGAGGAAGAGTTGTCGACTCGCTCCTCGATTACCGCTATCTGGTGGGTGATCGGGGGAGATTTGATTTCTCTTTGATCGGGTTTAAGCCCAATCCGATCGTAGTCTGTAGCGACCCCTAGGGGGGCGATGTGATCTAGGAGCTCGTTTAAGGCCGAAAGCTCCGCCGGATCCATCTGCTTGGAGTGTTCGGAATCGATATGAAGGGGGTTTTCGATGATCCGAGAGGTCATCGTCGGCTTAATGACTAAACAGGCGGTCATGGTAAAGCCGCCCAGCCGGAGGGTTTGGCCTGGAGCCAGCGTTCCTCCGGTGGCGATATTATCCTTGAGAACAAGGCGAGACATCGTGTCGACGGCACAGTGGAACTCTCAATGAAAGCAACAATGTCGGTGTCAAAACCGGTGGATCTTGGGTAGGGGGTCCCGAACTACGTGTCTAAGGTCGATGGTAGAACGAGACAAGGGACACGATGTTTACCCAGGTTCGGGCCCTCTCTATGGAGGTAATACCCTACGTCCTGCTTGATTGATATTGATGAATATGAGTATTACAAGAGTTGATCTACCTCGAGATTGTAATGGCTAAACCCTAGAGGTCTAGCTTGTATGGCTATGATAATGAATCTATCCTCTCCGAACTAAGTCCTCCGGTTTATATAGATACCGGGAGGATGCAGGGTTACACAAGGTCAATTACAAAGAAAGGAATCTATATATCCGGCCGCCAAGCTTGCCTTCCATGCCAAGGAGAGTCCCATATGGACACGGGTGCAGTCTTCGATCTTCGTATCTTCACAGCCCATCAGTCCGGCCCATGGCTAACAGGTCGGACGCCCGAGCACCCCTTAGTCCAGGACTCCCTCACACACGAAAGCAAATACTTGCACCCAACATGGGCAAGAGGGTTGTCAATCCCCTTGAACTCGTTACTTGCAAGGACCAAATATTGTATAGGTAAATGGATAAATTGCAAAACAAAATAAAAGAAAAAATTGCAGCAAAGAAATTTTAGTTTTTGTAATATGATAAAGGTAGATCCGGGGCCATAGTTCTACTAGAGGCTTCTCTCTCGAACACATAGCATATGGTGGGTGAACAAATTACTGTTGGGCAATTGAGAAAAGCGCATAGTTATGACGATATCCAAGGCAATGATCATGTATATAGGCATCATGTCCGAGACAAGTAGACCGACTCCTACCTGCATCTACTACTATTACTCGACCAATCGACCACTATCCAACATGCATGTATGTTATTAAGTTCATAAAAATGGACAAGATGACATGATGCCGACAAAGTAAACCCAATCAATATGAATAAACTATGTCATTTTAACCTTAATGGCAACAATACAAATATGTGTATTGTCCTCTTCTGTCACTGGGATATAGAACACCGCAAGATTGAACCCATTACAAAGAACCTATCCCACAAAAGATAAATCAATCTAGTTGGCCAAACCAAATGGATAGATTGGATAGAAATACAAAGCGCCCTCATGCATAATAAAGTTCAGAAAAGACTCAATTACTCCTCATGAATATTCAGATCATAGACCCACAATTCATCGGATCCCAATAAGTACACCGGAAAAGAAAATTACATCGGATAGAAATCCAAGATCATTGAGGAGAACATGGTATTGAAGATCAAAGAGAGAGAATAAGCCATCTAGGTATGGACCAGTAGGTTTGTGGTGAACTACTCACGCATCATAGAAAGGCAGCAAGGATGATGTAGAAGCCCTCTGTGTTCGATTCCCCCTCTAGTAGAGTACCGGAAAAGGACCCCAGATGGGATCGTGGAAGAACAGAAGCTTGCGGCATCGGAAAAAGTGTTTCGGGTGGCTCTTTGTTGGTTTGGGATTATTTCTAAATTTATAGAAGTCAAATTAGGTCAAATGAAGCTGCATGGGGCCCACAAGGTCAGCTTTTTCAAACCTCACGCAATACATGAGCGTGAGCCATGGATATAGCACTATGGGTGGAATAGAATGCAGCGATAGAGATCAATAAGGGGATGTCAAAAAAGGAAGATAGTCTCACATCGATGCGGCTAATCAACGGGCTATGGAGATGCCCATCATTTGGTGTCAATGCGAGGAGTAGGGATTGCCATGCAACAGATGCACTAAGAGCTATAAGTGTATGAAAGCTCAATATGAAAACTAAGTGGGTGTGCATCCAACTTGCTTGCTCATGAAGACCTCGGGGATTTGAGGAAGCCCGTCATCAGAATATACAAGCCAAGTTCTATAATGAAAAATACCCACTACTATATGAAAGTGACAACATAGGAGACTCACTATATGAAAAACATGGTGCTACTTTGAAGCGTAAGTGTGGAAAATGGTAGTAACATTTCCCCTGCTCTTTTTTTCTCTCATTTTTTTTGTTGGGCTCTTTTGGCCTCTTTTTCTTTCTTTTTTTATCCGGTTCCTCATCCCGACTTGTGGGGGAATCATAATCTCCATCATCCTTTCCTCACTGGGACAATGCTCTAATAATGATGATCATCACACTTTTATTTACTTACAACTCAATACTACAACTTGATATCTAGAATAATATGACTCTATACGAATGCCTCTTGAACTGTGCCAAGATGTGCAATGATGCTAGTGTAACATGTATGAAAATGATGAATGGTGGCTGAGCCACAAATACTATGTCGGCTATATGATCATTCAAAGCAATATGACAATGAAGGTGTATGTCATAATAACGGAACGGTGGAAGTTGCATGGCAATATATCTTGGAATGGCTACGGAAATGCCATGATAGGTAGGTATGGTGGCTGTTTTGAGGAAGATATAAGGAGGCTTATGTAACGCCCGGATAATTAGGCTACAGTAAACCTGTGCTAAATATGCCACGTCACCTCCGTCATTGTTTAATCTCGCGTCGGTTCGAAACTTTTTAAATTCAAAATTTAAATATTGCCAAACTTCAAAAGTTTTCAAACATCAAAACAAAAATGTTCGGTTTGTGCCGAATATTACAAAGGTAATTGTAGTAAAGAAAACACAAATTTATAAAATACTTAAATGCTCTAAGTTAAATAAAACAGTAAAGGAAAATTGCATAAAAAGAAAAATAGAAAACAAAACAAACAAAAGATAAAAAAACACAAAGGAAAACCCCCCGCCCAACTGGGCCTTGGCCCAGCCGGCCGGTCCGTCTACCCTGTGGCCTACTTACCCCCACCCCATCCCAAACCCTAACCGACCCCCCCACTCGCCCCACTCCTCTCTCCCCTCCCCATTCTGGATCGGGGGAAAGAACCCCATGTCGCCCCGACCCCGCCGACGATCCCCGCTGCCTCGATGCCGCCCAGAATGCCGCCTCGCCGTCCTCCTCCTTGTCGAACTACCTCCCCTGCGCGCATCGTCTCCGTCCTCCTCCCCAAGCCCCGTTGCCCCGTTCCCTACGCCCGTGGTGAGGCCCTCCGCCTCCTCTTCTCCTCTCCGCCGCTCGCCGGTGCACGCGACCACCGCACCGAACGGATCCTGCCGCGCTCACCGGCCTCCCCGCGCATGCGTTGCCGTACCCTCCCGCTCGTCGCGCCCGCCGCTGGCTGCTCCTGCTAGATGTTGCCGCTGCGGGCGGCACACCCTCCCGGCTCCCCTGCGCCCACGCGTGCCCACGCCCCACCTTACTGCAGCGGCCACGCGCCGCTCCCCTCACTCGCCCGCGCCGCCCCGCCTCCGCCGCTGCTGCAGCGCGCACTCACTGCCTACATCCCTCTCGCCCCTGCTGCGACTGCCGCATCGCTGCCCTGCGCGCCTGCCTCCGTCCGCCGCATTCCGCCCGCGCGCTCGGCTTCCGCCGCGGCCTACTGCTGCTTCGCCGCATCCGTCGTTCCCCCTCCTCGCATGTTGTTTCCCCGCGCCCCGGCCATGTCCGGCGTGCGCGCGCGCCCCGCCACCAAGTCCGGCTCACCCACACCTCCACCCGCCGCCGCTGCTCGCCCCGTGCGCCCAGCCACCACCTCCCTTCGCGCTCGTCGCCCCGCTCTCCTCCTCCCGCGCTGCCGCACACCCCCGCGCCCACTGTTCGCCGCCGGCCCCGCCCCGGGCTGTCGTGCCCGTCGCCGCCCGGGCTCGGCCTCCACTCGGGCGCCCGCACGCCCCAACACATGTACCTGTTCCCCGCACCCGCGCCCATTAGCCCGCATCATCCCCTCTGGGCCACAGACACATGGGGCCCATGGCCCCAGAACGTTTGTTTAAAAAAATTTAATTAAAAAATTTAATTAAAAGAATTAAATAAATAAATTATAAATAAATAATAATTAATTAATTAATTAATTAATTAACACTGTTTAGTTAACTAATTAACTCTAATTAACCTGCTAATTAAATGTTAACAAATAGTTAGTCAAAGTCTATGACGAGTGGGACCCACATGTCAGTTTGACCCAGTCAACACCTCCGTTGACTGCTGATGTCATGCTGACATCATGATGACGTCAGCAAGCACTATTCTAGATAATGTTGTTTCAAAATAATTAAATAAATGCTAAAATGATTTAAATCTTTTAAAAATAATATAAAATAAACCGTAGCTCGGATGCAAAAACTTTGTACATGAAAGTTGCTTAGAACGACGAGACGAATCCGGATACGCAGCCCGTTCGTACGCCACACATCCCTAGCATAGCGAACATGCAACTTTCCCCCTCTGATTCATCTCTCCGAAAACGCAGAACACCGGGGATATTTTCCCGGATGTTTCCCCCCTTCACCGGTATCACCTCATACTGCGTTAGGGCACACCTAGCACCGTTACTTGTCATGTCATGCGTCGATATGCATCTGTTTGCATTGTATTCATTGTTTCTTCCCCCTCTTCTCTCCGGTAGACTACGAGACTGACGCCGCTGCTGGTGCCCCGGTCGACTATGTTGTTGACGACCCCTACTTGCCAGAGCAACCAGGCAAGCCCCCCCCCCCTTGATCACCAGATATCGCCTATTCTTCTCTCTACTGCTTGCGTTAGAGTAGTGTAGCATGTTACTGCTTTTCGTTAATCCTATCATGATGCATAGCCTGTCATTGTTGCTACAATTATTGATACCTTGCCTGCAATCCTAAATGCTTAGTATAGGACACTAGTTTATCATTAGTGGCCCTACATTATTGTCCGCTTGCCATGCTATACTATCGGGCCGTGATCACTCGGGAGGTGATCACGGGTATATACTTATACATAATATATGATACTTGCGGTGACTAAAGACGAGTCGGCTCGTAGAGTACCCGCGAGTGATTCACGGATTGGGTCCGAAAGGGCGTTTGTCGTGATGGCCCTCTGAGTGAATCTTTGTGGCGGAGCGACAGGGTAGGTTGAGACCACCTAGGAGAGAGGCAGGCCTGGCCCTGGTCGGCGTCCGCGGTTAATTCAATTAACATGCTTAACGAGATTTGGGTATTTGATCTAAGTCTGGCCACTGGCCTATACGCACAAACCAACTACGCGGGAACAATTATGGGCACTCGACATCGTTGTATCAGCCGAAGCCTTTGTGACGTTAGCGACTGAGCGGCGCGCGCCGGATTGGACCGTAAGCCTGCTCTTGTATTAAGGGGGCTAGGTCTGCTTCCGGCCGCCCACACAACGTGCAGGTGTGCAATGGGCGATGGGCCCAGACCCCTGTGCCATAGGATTTAGACCGGCGTGCTGACCTCTCTATTGTGCCTAGGTAGGGCTATGACGTGTTGATCTTCCGAGGCCGGGCATGACCCAGGAAAGTGTGTCCGACCAACGGGGATCGAGTGTGTTGGGAAATGCAGTGCACCCCTGCAGGGAAGTTTATCTATTTGAATAGCCTTGTCCCTCGGTAAAAGGACGACCCGGAGTTGTACCTTGACCTTATGACAACTAGAACCAGATACTTAATAAAATACACCCTTCCAAGTGCCAGATACAACCCGGTGATCTCTCTCTCACAGGGCGACAAGGGGAGGATCGCCGGGTAGGATTATGCTATGCGATGATACTTGGTTAACTTACCATGTACTCTCTTCTTCTACTGCAAGATGGAGGTTGCTAGAAGCGTAGTATTCGATAGGACTAGCTATCCCCCTCTTATTGTAGCATTCTGTAGTTCAGTTCACATATACTACCCCTTTCATTGATACCAATGCATATGTAGTGTAGCTCCTTGCTTGCGAGTACTTTGGATGAGTACTCACGGTTGCCTTGCTCCCCCTTTTTCCCATTTCTATACCCGGTTGTTGCGACCAGATGATGGAGTCCAGGAGCCAGACGCCACCGTCGATGATGACTCCTACTACACTGGAGGTGCCTACTACTACGTGCAGGCCGCTGACGACAACCAGGAGTAGTTTAGGAGGATCCCATGCAGGAGGCCTGCGGCTCTTTCGATCTGTATCCCAGTTTGTGCTAGCCTTCTTAAGGCAAACTTGTTTACTTATGTCTGTACTCAGATATTGTTGCTTCCGCTGACTCGTCTATGATCAAGCTCTTGTATTCGAGCCCTCGAGGTCCCTAGCTTGCAATATGATGCTTGTATGACTTATTTTATTTGTAGAGTTGTGTTGTGATATCTTCCCGTGAGTCCATGATCTTGATCATACACATTTGCGTGTATGATTAGGGTACGATTGAATCAGGGGCTTCACAGCTTATGTTTGATAGAGCATATCATATCATGGGGTTTGGATGCACCAGCGAAGTTTGCACTGACTCTCGAGGTGTGAAAGGGCAATGCATAGTAACAAAGAGGCTAGCGAATGACAGAAAGGTAAGAGTGCATATAATCAATGGACTCACATTAGTCATGAAGAACTCACATACTTATTGTGAATGTTTATTAGCCCTTGAAGCAAAGTAGTACTGCGCATGCCCCTAGGGGGATAGATTGGTAGGAAAATATCATCGCTCGTCCCCAACCGCCACTCATAAGGTAGACACTCAATAATAAAGCATGCTCCAACTTCATCGCATAATGGGAGACTATACGTGCATGCTTCGGGAATCAAAAACCTCAAAACCAATATTCTTAGTAAACGACAATCATTCACTAGTACCCCCACATATTACCATCTCAATATTGCAAAACTATTGCAAGGAATCAAAATTATCATATTCAGTGATCTACATGAATGTTTTTATTATATCCCTCTTGAATACCTATCATATCAGGACCAATTTCATAACATGTGCATATTGCCATTACTATTTATTAGACTCTCAAAAACATATAAGTGAAGCACTGCAACTATTTCTATAAAATATAACCACCGCCATGCTCTAAAAGATATAAGTGAAGCACTAGAGCAACTACCTATTTCTAATAAATTGTGAATAAATGCGCGTCCCTCTCAAAAGGTGTGTGCAGCAAAAAAATTGTCAAGCTAAAAAGCAAACAAAGCAAAGACTACTATAATACAAGACGCTCCAAGCAAAACTCATATCATCTGATGAATAAAAATATTGCTCCAAGTAGTATACCGATGGATTGTAGACGAAAGAGGGGATACCTATTGGGTTGCCTCCCAACAAGCGCTATTGTTTTACGCCCCTAGCTAGTCGCAAGGCATTGTTTCAAGTATTTCCATCCTTGAAATTAATTCCATAGGTAGACCTCATAATAGATTCATATGGTTGTGTAATTATCTTCCTTGGTAAGAGTTCCATCCATTTCTTTAATGGAAATTGGAACCTTATATTTCCTTCTTTCATATCAATAATAGCTCCAATGGTTCGTAGAAAGGGCTTACCAAGTATTATAGGACAAGACGGATTGCATTTAATATTAAGCACAACGAAATCTATGGGCACATAATTTCTATTAGCAAGTATGAGCACATCATTTATTCTACCCAATGGTTTCTTAATAGTTGAATCCGCTAAATGCAAATTAAGAGAACAAGCATCCATATCGGTGAGACCTAGCACGTCACATAAAGATTTGGGTATAGTAGAGATGTTAGCACCTAGATCACACGAAGCATTACATTCATAATCTTTAATCTTTAATTTAATAGTAGGTTCCCATTCACCTGAAATTTCCTAGGTATAGAAACCTCCAATTCTAGCTTTTCTTCATGAGCTTTTATCATAGCTTCTACGATATGTGAAAGTGGAACTATTCCCTAGGTGGTTTTGGTAATTCATAACAACATATAGCTCATTGAACTAATATCCACTCAAGTTGAGTATTTCAGAAAGTTCAATGGTTGGCATGGCATGGACTAGAGATATGGACCCCTCAAAATGCTAAGGACAAATATTGGCAAAAGCTCAAGACTCTTCATTTCTATTTTAGTGATTCAAGATCACATTGAGTCCATAGGAAAGCCAGTACTATTAGTAGGGGATGAGGTGTTGCTTAATGGTCTACTTGCTCCAAATGCCTAGTGATATGCTCCGAAGCCCTCAACCATTTTCTCAAATCCAAATATGTCCTAAATCTAAAATCAAACTCGGCCCCACCGACTTGATTCATCTGGCGCTACCGGGTTCACTTGATATAGCCATAGCCAGAAACCTTAATCAGGTCGGTCTCACCGATAGGGATCTCGGTCTCACCGAGATGGGACTGCAAACTCTCTATTTCCCTTCGTGACGTTTCGGTCTCACGAAAATGAGCGATCGGTCCCACTGAGTTCGCAGTGCAAACTCTTTATTTCTCTTCCGTAACGTTTCGGTATCACCGAAAGGAGCTATCGGTCCCACTGAGTTTGCATGACACCAACTCTCTGTTTGCTTATTACTGAAATTGATCTCACTGAGTTTGTGTAATCGGTCAAACTAAGATAAGGTTTTTCCCTAACCCTAGCACATCGGTCCCACCGAGTTGATCATGTCGGTCCCACCGAAAATCCTAACGTTCACATATTGAACTGAATCAGTCTCACCGAGTTCATACATTTGGTCTGGCCGAGTTGGCTCTTATGTGTGTAACGGTTAGATTTTGTGTGGAGGCTATATATACCCCTCTACCCACCTATCCATTGGATAAAGAGCCATCAGAACGTGCCTAAACTTCTAGCATTCATTTTCTGAGCAAGAACCACCTACTCATGTGTTGAGGCCAAGACATTCCAATCCAACCACAAGAATCTTGATCTCTAGCCTTCCACAAGTTGCTTTCCACTCAAATCATCTTTCCACCATAGCTAAATCTATGATAGAGAGTTGAGTGTTGGGGAGACTATCATTTGAAGCACAAGTGCAAGGAGTTCATCATCAACACACCATCTATTACCTTTTGGAGAGTGGTGTCACTTGGGAGCCTAAAAGTGCAACTATCCCTGGATGGTTTTGGTAATTCCTAACAACATATAGCTCATTAAGCTAATGATATCCCAAGATTAATATTTCAAGAAAGCTCAATGATTGGCATGGAATTGATTAGAAATGTGGACCCCTCAAAATGCTAAGGACAAAAGATTGGCTCAAGCTCTAAAGCTCAAGACTCTACATTTTACTTTTGGTGATCCAAGATCACATTAGGTCCATAGGAAAAGCCAATACTATTAAAAGGGGATGAGGTGTTGCTTAATGACTTGCTTGCTCTAAGTGCTTAGTGATATGCTAAAAAAACCTCAACCACTTTCTCATATCCACATATGTCCCAAACCAAAAGTCAAACTCGGTCCCACCGAAACTTTCTATCCAACGCCACCGAGTTCGTTTGACATAGCCACTGCCACAAACCCTAGTCACTTCAATCTTAACGATAGGGATCTCGGTCTCACCGAGATGGGATTGCAAACTCTTTGTTTCCCGTCGTAACATTTCGGTCCAACCGAGATGAGTGATATGTCCCACCGAGTTCGCAATGCAAACTCTCTGTTCCCCCTTCGTAATGTTTCGGTCTCACCGAGATGAGCGAATCGGTCCCACCGAATTTGCCCGACCAACTCTCTGGTTAGCTTATTACCAAAATCGGTCCTACCGAGTTTGTGTAATCGGTCTCATCGAGATTATGTTATGCCCTAACCCTAATGAAATCGATCACACTGATTTTACATGTCGGTCCCATCGAAAAGCCTAACGTTCACATTTTGAACTAAATCGGTCTAACCGAGTTTCATTATTCAGTCCCACCGAGTTTGGTGATTTGTGTGTAATGGTTAGATTTTGTGTGGAGGCTATAAATACCCCTCCACCCACTCTTCACTCATGGAGAGAGCCATCAGAATATGCCTACACTTCCAACATTCATTTTCTAAGACAGAACCACCTACTCATGTGTCGAGACCAATATATTCCATTACAACCATATGAATCTTGATCTCTAGCCTTCCCCAAGTTGCTTTCCACTCAAATATTCTTTCCACCAAATCCAAATAGGTGAGAGAGAGTTGAGTGTTGGGGAGACTATCATTTCAAGCACAAGAGCAAGGAGTTTATCATCAACACACCATTTATTACCTTTTGGAGAGTGGTGTCTCCTAGATTGGTTAGGTGTCACTTGGGAGCCTCCGACAAGATTATGGAGTTGAACCAAGGAGTTTGTACGCGCAAGGAGATCGCCTACTTCGTGAAGATCTACCCTAGTGAGGCAAGTCCTTCGTGGGCGATGGCCATGGTGGGATAGACTAGGTTGCTTCTTCGTGGACCCTTCATGGGTGGAGCCGTCCGTGGACTCGCGCAACTGTTACCCTTCATGGGTTGGAGTCTCCACCAACGTGGATGTACGATAGCACCACCTATCGGAACCACGCCAAAAATCTCCGTGTCTACATTGCGTTTTCTCCCTCCAAACTCCTCCCTTTACCTTCATGTGCAATGTTTGACATTCCGCTACTATACTCTTAGACTTGCATGTGTAGGTTGATTGCTTGACTAGTGCTAAGTTGCTAAAATCTGCCAAGACTTAAAATTGGCAAAAGGCTAGATTTTTATTTGGTCAAGTAGTCTAATCACCCACCTCTAGACATACTTTCGATCCTACAAGTGGTATCAGAGCTTTTGTCTCCATTTGCCTTGATTTCCATAGAGTTTGGTGATCACAGTCTTGGTTTCACAACCTAGGAGAGTATAGCATCTAGTGAGGGAAATTACCATCGTAGAGGTCCTTTGATGGTACTAATTTTGCTAGTTGGAAGCATAAGATGAAAATGCATATTCTTGGACATAACCCCACCATTTGGGCTATTGTGTGTATTGGCTTGCAAGGTGAATTCTTTGATGGGAGAGAACCAAACCACGAAGCTACCGCGGAAGTGTTGAAGATGTTGCAATACAATGCTCAAGCTCGTGATATTCTCTTCAACTGATTGTGCCCCGAAGAATTCAACAAAATCAGTCATCTTGAGAATGCAAAGGAAATTTGGGATACTTTGATTGATATGCACGAAGGTACCGACTCTGTCAAGGAATCCAAATTGGATGTGCTTCAAAGTCAACTTGACAAGTTCAAAATGAAGGATGGTGAAGGTGTCACTGAAATGTACTTTAGGCTTGCTCTCATCACAAATGAGATTACCGGCTTAGGAAGTGAAGAGATGACCGATAGATTCATCATCAAGAAGATCCTAAGAGCCTTGGATGGAAAATATGATACCATGTGTACATTGATTCATATGATGCCCAATTACAAAGATCTCAAGCCAACGGAAGTCATTGGAAGAATTATTGCTCATGAGATGTCACTCAAGGATAAGGAAGAGCTTCACAACAAGTCAAGTGGTGCTTACAAAGCCTCATGTGATGCTCCCACATCATCAAGTGAGAAAAAAACCTTCAATGAAGAATTGAGCCTAATGGTGAAGAACTTCAACAAGTTCTACAAGAATAGAAGAAAGGAGTGAAGTTCCAAGTCAAGGTCCTACAATGACAAAAGATCTTCAAGTCGTGAACGAAATTGCTACAATTGTGGAAGACCCGGACACTACTCCAATGAGTGTACGGCTCCCTACAAAAGAAGAGAAGATTCACCCAAAAGGAGAAGTGGAAGAGAAGAATCACCACCTAGAGAGAGATGGAGTAGAGATGACCGTTATGAACGAAGAACATCATGGAGAAGCAAGGATTCGGGGTGGAAGGACAAATCATCAAGGAGCTACAAAAAACAAAGACATCAGGCTCATGTTGGTGAATGGGTATCCGGCACTGAATCCGACAATCACTCCGAGAGAAGTTATCACTCCGACTCCGAATATACTCAAGATGAAGGTGTTGCCGGTCTAGCACTTGTGCCAACCAACTCCTACGACATATTTGACTCACCGAATGAAGGAATTGGAAGATGCATCATGGCTAAAGGCCCAAAGGTATCACACCCCGAGTATGTTGATTTCAATAGTGATGAAGATCATTTGCTAGGACATGATGATTTACTTGTTGACAACTCTAGTTATGAAAACTATGATGAACTTGCTATTAATCATGCTAATCAATATAAAACGATTGACGATGATAAGAAGGAGATTGAGAATCTAACTAAAGAAATAAACACTCTTAAGTTAGCTCATGAAACTACCTTGGAAGATCATCGAGAACTTTTAAAGACTCATGAAAAGTTACGCTTTAAAAAGCTCAACCTTGAGCGAGAGCATGGGTTCTTAAAGGCAATCAATGATGGTCTTCGCAAGAAAAGTTCTTCTTACATTGCCAAGCGTTTACTCTTGTCTACTTAAATGCCACAAGTAAAATCTAGCAACAAAAGTAAGAAAGATTCTTCTTCTAGTAGTAACAACAATCGTGTCAAATCCAATATTGTTGCTTCTAGTAGTTCTCTTGATTCCACTAATGATTCTCTTAGCCAAGTTACACTTGAGTAAGAAAATAGATTATTGAAGGGAATTACAGAGAAAGGTGTTGACAAGAGCCTTGCCGGAAGCAAGCAAATTGAGGAAATTGTACGCAAGCAAGGAAGACACCGGAAGAATCAAGGTGTTGGTTTTGAACGGAAGTTCAATGCCAATGGAGTTGAGTGGCAAGAAGATCAATACCCCAAGACGAAGTTTATTCCTCAACAAGAGAAGTATGATCCCACTTCTTTCCAAGGGACACAAGCTCAAGATGATCTTCCAGCACAAGACCACAAGCTAAAAGGGAAGGACAAGCTTCAATATGAGATTGATGCATTTGAAGAAGCTCCCAAGGCCTTGGTCAAGTGGGTTCCCAAGACTACATCAAGTTCTACTACATCAAGTACGACTACAACTCCAAGGATTCCCATCAAGATGATGTGGATCCCGAAGCAGAAGAACTAGAGAGTTCTTGAGGGTGACTCCGCCAACATACTTCACTCATATCTTTCAGCAAGGACATGTGCAAACAACTTCCACATCTTGCACTAGTTCTAGGAGTCACAAACCCTCTTTTTGGTAAGACAAGGGACATGGTAACCAAATGCTTTCATGGACATCATCTTATGTGAACATCACTCTATGTCTATGGATATCCTTGTTTTTTCCTTGTGGGACTAACCCGTGTAGGTATTGAAAGTGCAACTCACTCCAATGGATTGCTTTGAATGATCTACGTCAACATTGAGCATCTACATCTTCAACACCTACATGAAGTCATCATCGACAAAACCCAAGGTTAGTTCATCCCTCTTAGGGGGGATATCACATCTAGGGGGAGCTTTACTCTAATCAATTGAGCTAAAGCAACTCTAAAGGTGTGAGCACGACAATGCTTTATGTAAAAGTGGCAACCCCACTTGTGCTTAAACGATGAGTATGACCTACCATCAAACGTTCTCATTTGAGTCCTCAGTCAATATACTCATATATAGATGACCTAGTCATCGCCAATTGCTTGATAGACGCTAGAGTGTTTGTGCATGGTTTGTCACATATTTCATTTTCCATTTTATTGTGTGAGCATGTTGATTGCATATTTTACTCATTTGAGGACATCCACTTGTTGTTTTGATTGTTTTGCGTTTTCTCTTTTGCCAAGTGGATGGACAAGAATGCCTAAGAACCTCCTCTAGTTATCTATGCTTTCCTCGTCTCAAACTCTATTCATGCTACATCACAAAGTTTGATCAAGTCAGATTCGAACCACTCTGTGTGAGGAGCACTCGGAGTCCCCGATTCATCATAGACTTAAACTTCCAAAACCTCTTTGTGCATTTCGGTATGACCGAGTCATCTACTTCGGTCACACTGAGTTCACTAAGTTGATCTAGGTTTTCCATCTCGGTGCAACCGATTTGAACTTTTCGGTCACACCGAGTTGCAGTAACCGCTTACGATTCTGCATCTCAGTGCTACCGAGTTGTTCCACTCAATCACACCGACAGGGTCGGGATATATATACCCACGGGTGAGATTTTGGAAATTTCTTCAAACTCCTCAGCCCGCGCGTGTGACCTGCTCTGCCTCCTCGGGTCTCTGGATCGTCTTCTCGCCACAAGCGACCTCCCGCCACTGGTTTCCATCGTTGTCAACGGAATTCTGCTCCGCCGTTGTCGCCGTAGCAAACTCCTGCCGAAATAGGGTATGGGATCGATGCTTTGTGCTATTTCCTTACTTTGATTCTTAGCACATTGCTTTGCCATGATCTTTACCACCTATGAAAACAATATATCCAGAGAAAACATCCTTTAGGTTAGTTTTAATTTGAAAATTTAGGGTTAGGTTTCCGCCGAACTCATCTCGGACTGATCGAGTTGTAGAAATCGGTCTCACCGATTTGGCTTAGGCCATTACACATGCGTTTTCGGTCTGACCGAAAATTGCAAATCGGTGTGACCGAGTTCGATTCTCTATGAAACCCTAGTAGTCTCGGTGCCACAGAACTATGACTCGGTATGACCGAGTTCACTAGTTTGGGTTCCAAAATTGCTTCGGTATCACCAAGTTTAACAAATCGATAGCTCCGAAATGCTTTCTGCGGAGAACTAAAACTAAGTTTTTGAGTCATCAGTTTTGCAAAAACTCTGCATTTTGTGATGCTCATCTATTCTACCTCATTTATATCTATTCACAGGGTTTGCTCTCAGTTTGCTTGCCAGAATGTCAGACCAGAGTGATAGTCAGAACAGGTCAGAAGAGCAAGTGCAATTAAGTGAGGGCACTAGTCCCTCAAGTACCTCAGATGATGGCAGCAGGAGCACTCCAAGTAATTTGCCAAAGGCAGCTACCAGGTCAAGGAAGAAGAGAACCTCATATTCTGAAGATGAGGACTATGTGGCTACTAAGGAGGAAGTTAGCTCCCAAAAGAAGGTGCTAAAGAAAGAGTATGGCATAGCTGCAACAACTAAGCCAGGGTTGAATAAGAAGGCACCAGCAAAAAGGATTCCTATGTCTAAGGCTAGAGCCTCCACTCAAGAAACTATGGATTTCACTCTTGAACCCAAAGAGGCTGGAGAAGGAAAGAAGAGGAAGGAGAGGGTCAAGAACACCACAGCCAGAGTTCTTGGTAGATCCTCCATAATGAAAGATCTAGAAGAAGAGGAAGAGGAAGAGGAAGAGGATGCTGCACCAGCACCCAAGTCACAAAAGCTTATGGGAGATGCTATCAAATAAGGGGCCACTACTTCAAAGCCCAAAACTGCTACTCAATCCACCAAGTCTAAGCCCAAGAGAAGCACTAGAAACATCCCAGCTGAAGAGAAGAACAAGGCCCAAGTTCCTGAGGATGAAGAAGAGGATGATGAAGCCCTAGTGCTAAGAAAACTGAAACCCAAGATTCCAGACCACAATGATGCTCATCCAGTAGCTGAGGAAATGAATATTAGAAAGGATGCAGGACTGAGATCATGGAGACTATCTGATCCTTATGCTGTGAGGAGGAGGACTGCTGATGACTATAGGTTCCACACCAAGGAACAACATGATTTCTATGAGACCATTCTCCTTGACAAGAAGCCAATTGTCTGTAATATGAAATGGATCGATTAGGAATTCATTGATGATAATGAAGACTATTTCCCAGGTGTACATGAAATCTTCAGAGCTTGTGGAGTTGATGAGTTTGTGGGTCAAAAGTTGACCAAATGGAATGATGAGCTAGTTATGCAATTTTACCCAGTGCTCATTTCTATCCAGATGGAAGGACAGTATGGATGTCTGAAGGTACGAGGTACCAATCAACTATTGAAGAATGGGCCAATTTGATCAATGCCCCAGAGGAACATGATGATGATTTGGATGTGTACGCCAAGAAGAAGAAAGAAAACAACTCTATGGCAAACATGTACAAAGAGATCCCTGATAAAGCTTTGGAGACACACAAGCTTGGATCTGTGCACTATTTGGTGTCTGGTCTGCCTACTATCAACACCATCTTAAGGCATACTTTGCTACCCAAGTCTGGAGATCACAAGATGATTAGAGGACATTCCATTAACCTGCTGCAAATCTTTGATTTACCTCAAAGTTCAAGGTCATGAGTCTGATTGTGGAGACAATCAAGAGGACAACTTCTGGCCAGAAAAGATCTTGTGGGTATGGTCCACACATTCAGGAGCTCATCAACTCAAAGATGGGCACATGAACCTACCTGTTGGACAAGGATCACTTACCTTTGCACCCAGAACTTGAAGATAACACAGTTGTGATGAATGAGGATGAACCTTTATCAGCACAAGCACAGGAGAAGAGAGCCAAGGCAAAGGTAGAAAAGGCTGCAAGGATGCCAACTTGTGAGGAAGCATCTCAGGTGTTCTTAAAAAACAAACAAGATCAATTGGGTTATCTGATACAAGCAACATTGAGGATTGAGAAGGGATTGGCCACCCTGACTAAGAATCAAGAGAGCTTGGAAATGATTGTTGTGACAAATTTCTATGATCTTGACCTCAAGGTGACTGAGATACAGACTGCAGTTGAGCAGCTCCAGGAGGAAGCTGAGGAAAGGAGAGGGAAGCCAACTATGGATGCTTTTCAGCGAGTACCACGAGGTCAGAGGTCTGCTGAAGTGCCAGTACCAGATTCTAGAGCTACATCGTCAGCACCAGCAGCTACAGCTTAAGTGCCACCTCCAGCACCCACTCCACCAGCTCCAACTACATCAACAGATGCCTTCTTCCTTCAGAGTTCTCTCTACACCACCTCCCGAAGACCAAGCCTGAGAGACGCATAGCACAATGCATTTTCAAACTTTTTGGTACTTGTTGCCAAAGGGGGAGAAATGTATAGATCATAGGCTTCAGAGAGTGTGTTTTTGCTTCTTTGTCTCTCTTGCTTTTGGTTGAACTTTATTGTGTGCTTGGTTGATCCTCTATGTCTGTGTGAGATACTTGTTTGATCATGTGTTTGACCATATGCTACTTTAATGCTTGCCTGGATGATACTATCTCGTATATCCCATATATGATCATTCACTTTGCTTGGTGATGAGGTCATGCTTTTAATTTCCATCATTTTGAGCGCTCCACAAAGATGTATGTGACATGGAAGAGTAACCCATGATCCTAATCGATTGTGCATTTGCATTCAAAAGCAAATTTTAAATAATGCACAAATTTAGGGGGAGCCCTTGTTTATCACATACTTCTCAAAGCGACGATGTATTTCAATCTTATTATCATTTGTTGAAACTTTGATCTATATGTTGTCATCAATTACCAAAAAGGGGGAGATTGAAAGTGCAACTATCCCTGGATGGTTTTGGTAATTCCTAACAACATATAGCTCATTAAGCTAATGATATCCCAAGATTAATATTTCAAGAAAGCTCAATGATTGGCATGGAATTGATTAGAAATGTGGACCCCTCAAAATGCTCAGGACAAAAGATTGGCTCAGCCTCTAAAGCTCAAGACTCTACATTTTACATTTAGTGATCCAAGATCACATTGAGTCCATAGGAAAAGCCAATACTATTAAAAGGGGATGAGGTGTTGCTTAATGGCTTGCTTGCTCTAAGTGCTTAGTGATATGCTCCAAAAACCCTCAACCACTTTCTCATGTCCAAATATGTCCCAAGCCAAAAGTCAAACTCGGCCCCACCAAAACTTTATATCCATCGCCACCGAGTTCAATTGACATAGCCACTGCCACAAACCTGTAGCGATCTGACCTCAAATAGTCAAATCTCTATGCATAAGTGTCATCCCTGGATCGGTAATGCTGTCACACACAGTACTTCGAAGGATTTATAACAGAGTAGCAATCACACACGTATTACATCGATAGTCTCAAGAGAGAACTTAATAGAATAATATGGCTTAAGGCCATCTAAATAAAATAACAGCGGAAGGCTTGGAAAATAAAGTGAGTCCATCAACTCCAAAGGCATAGCTGAGTGCACGACAACGACCTAGCGCACCTTACTCATCGTCTGAAAAGTCAGCAGCATGATATGTTGCATCCCAAAATGGGTCAGCACATGGACTATGCTGGCAAGATAACACAATAGAGCAATGAACAAGCAAATGCTATCACTACATGCATATATGGCTGGTGGAGGCTCTATGGTTATAATGTTTTTGCGAAAAGCCATTTTTTCCTACAACAAAGGAATATATTTTGTTTAACTATCACGGTAGTTGATAAACATTGAGAATGGTAACCCCATCTCAATCCCATTTAAACAGTAGTTAACAACCCAACAAATTAATTTAGAGTGATGAGATCAACATGATAATCCAAGAACTAGATACTCAAGATGTCCATAACCGGTGACATGGCCAACCATGATTAGTTTGTACTCTGCAGAGGTTTGCGCACTTTTCCCCACAAGACTCGATCTCCTCCGTTGGATTTCTCGCACTACATGGTGTTTGAGAAACGGATGACCGAGACACAGTCTTTCAGAAGCATTAACTCTTTACTCTAGGTAGACAGTTACACCTACTTTCCCCTACATCTGCTAGCCTACCACTGAAAGAGGTCATGCAACATACTCAACTATGCTAGAGCCCATAATAGCTTGTGGCTGCACAAGGAAGTTTCTAGCATGAATAATCATATGATCCCTTTGAGCCTAGGTGGCGAACCAAAGGACAACATTGGTATATCCCCAGGTGCCCACAACCAATCCACCCAAATGTGTATTTAAGTAGCCACCTTAAGTTAACCATTAATTAACAATTTCACATCTGTCATGGATACACTCAAACCCAAACCACGTCTATGAGCATAGCATAGCGGTATAAGCATAATGTAGAAGTAACTCCCAGGGTTTGATAATAAAAGGGTAATAGGTTCTACCTCATCATCTACTTTCCAAAACCCACAAGTTAAAAGATCCTACTCATGCAATGTTTGAGGATTGTAGCTAATGCATAAAAACTGGGTAATAAAGGGGTATGATCAATGTGTTACTTGCCTTGCTGACGATCTGCAAACCCTAGAGACTCGTAGTAGCATGCTTTGCACCCCAGGAATTCTATCGCAAACAAACAATGGCATACATAAGCACTCAAGCATATATGCACGAGTAAAACTCAGATGAGAAAGTCAAATTTGAAAATCCAACCAAAGAACTAGAATTTGCAAAAAGAATTAATCAAATCGGAGCTACGGAACTAAAATTACGGTCAAAAGAACTTCTAATTAAAATCTTCTTGAAACCAAATTTTAAATTGTCAAAACCATGTTCAAGTTGATTAACCAGAAAGATGGGCTCGAGATGAAGACTTTGGCGTTGGTTTCACTGGATTTGGACGAACGGTTAAAAAGTTGTGAGGGTTTGAAGATCAGGGGCTAATTTGTGATAAAAATAATTGCAGATAGGTCCCTGACTAAAAAAATAAAAAGAAAAATCTATCGGACGAACGTTCACTAACGGAGACTAACGAACGAATTCGTTCGTTAAAACGAACTAACGAACGTACATTCATAGATTAGAGCTAACCGAATAAAACCGAGAAAACCGAACCGATCTAAAAATGATCTAGAGTTTACAAAAAAATGATGGTGGCTTTGCGGGTCTTTACCGGTTCTCGAGCGAAAACCGCCGGCGTCGGGATCCGGCGGCGGCGCGGGTCAGCGGGGCGGCGACGCGGCGCGGCGCGGGCGGCGGAGCGGGCTCGGCGACGAAGCGGAGCAGCGGCGATGGCAGCGGCGCGGGCTCGGCGGCGGGGCTGCGGCTCGGGGTGGGACGAGGAGAGGCGGCGGGGCGGCTCGGGATTTAAAGGGGGGGCTGGGGCGCAGTCGGCTTGGGGCAGGGGCCAGCGGCGGCCGCTCCGAGCCGGACTCCAGGCGGAGTGCGCCGGCGGCACGGGGGCGCGGAGGCGTAGGCGGCGCGACGCTGGACTTGGCCTGGCTCGGCTTGGCCGTTGGCCCAGTCAAGCGCGCGACTTTTTTTAAAATGAATTCCACCGAAAGAAAAAAATCCTAAATAAATATAAAAATAGTTCTAAAAATGCCAAAAACAATTTTCACCGTCTAAATAAAATATTTAGAACAAAGTGAACATTTTCCTGGCCTAAAAATGCATATTTTTCTAATTCAAATAAAATGGCAATAAAAATACAAATAAATTATTTATTTGATTTTAACATTTTTCCTCCAATATTTATTTTATTTTGGAGAAGTCATATTATGTCCTATTTTGTTTAATATCAGAAATATTTTTGATAGAAAAATAATTAAAACCAAAATGATCCTCTTTTCAAATTTGAGAAAAATTCAAATATGAAAATAAACGAAATCCCAACCTCTCTCTGTTGGTCCTTGAGTTGCTTCGAATTTCTAGGATCAAAACCGAAATGCAAATAAAATATGATATGCATATGATGACCTATGTATAACATTCCAAATTGAAAATTTGGGATGTTACAAACCTACCCCCCTTAAGATGAATCTCGCCCTCGAGATTAGGGTTGGCTAGAAAATAGGTGTGGGTGGTCTTTCCATAGGTCTTCCTCTTGTTCCCAGGTGGTTTCATCCTCGCTATGGTGGCTCCACTGAACTTTGCAAAACATGATAACCTTGCTGCGTGTGACTCGACTGGCAAACTTGAGAATTTTGACTGGTTTCTCCTCGTAAGTCAAATCGCTATCCAACTGTATTGATTCCAAGGGCACTGTATCTCTCAGAGGAATATCGGCCATCTCAGCATGGCACTTCTTCAACTGGGAAACATGAAACACATCATGAACTCCTGACAGTCCATCGGGTAACTCCAACTTGCAGGCCACTTATCCCATACGTTCCCTAACTCGGTATGGTCCTACAAATCTCGGGACTAACTTTCCCTTGAATCCAACGCGTTTAACTCCTCACAGAGGTGACACACAAAGATATGCCCTGTCTTTGATTTCATAAACTACCTCCTTGCATTTTGAGTCTGCATAACTCTTCTGCCTGGACTGAGCTACCTTCAGCCTATCGCGAATCAATTAACCTTCTCTTCGGACTCTTTAATCAAATCTGGTCCAAACAACTGACGGTCTCCAACTTCATCCCACATCAATGGTGTCCTGCACCTCCTACCATACAAAGCTTCGAAAGGTGCCATCTTCAAACTGGTCTGGTAGCTATTGTTGTATGAGAACTCCGCATAAGGCAAATTATCATCCCAGCTAGATCCATAATCTAGTGCACAAGCTCTCAACATGTCCTCCAAAATCTGATTGACTCTCTCGGTTTGCCCATCTATCTGCGGATGAAAGGTTGTACTAAACTCTAGGCTGGTACCCAAAGTTTGGTGTAGCTGATGCCAAAACTTGGAAGTAAACTGTGTCCCTCTATCTGATACAATGTTCCTCAGAACTCCATGCAGACATACGATCCTGGTCATATATATCTTGGCCAACTTCGCACTTGTATAGGTGGTTTTCACTGGGATAAAGTGAGCCACTTTGGTCAAATGATCCACTACTACCCAAATAGAATCATATCCTAACCGGGTCCTAGGTAATCCGGTGATGAAATCCATGCCAAGCTTGTCCCACTTCCATTCAGGTATCGGCATAGGCTGCAGTAATTCTGCTAGCTTCTGATGTTCTGCCTTCACTCTCTGACATACATCACATACGGCCACACACTCGGCAATATCCTTCTTCATACCAGTCCACCAGAAACGCTCCTTCAAATACAAATACATCTTGGTGTTTCTGTGGTGTATCGAGTATGGCGAGTCATGAGCTTCCTGAAGTATTAACTTCCCAATCTCTGCATTATTGGTACATAAACACGGTCCTCAAACCATAAGGTGTCGTGCTCATCCTCACGAAAACCCTTAGCTTTTCCTTTGCTCATCTTCTCCTTTATCTCAACAATTTCCTTATCATCCTTCTGAGCTTCTTGAATCTTTCCCAATAATGTTGACTGAACCTCCATTGCTGCAACAAAACCTCTAGGGACAATCTCCAAACGAATCTCCCTGAGATATTCGATTAACTCCTTGGGTAATCCTCCGCTCACAAGGGTATTGGCATAACACTTTCGGCTCAAAGCGTGTGCTATGACATTGGCCTTGCCTGGATGATAGTGAAACTTCATATCATAATCCTTTATAAGCTCCAACCACCTCCTTTGTCTGAGATTCAGCTCCTTCTGTGTGAAAATGTACTTCAAACTCTTTGTCGGATTTTGGGTTCTGGCAAAACCCTTGAGGTTCGAACACTGGGGTGCGCACAAAGATCTCTCCCCCTCTCTTGCTCGCGCTCGACACAATCTCACGGCCTAGCTCGACGAACCCAAAGAACACGAGACACAATATTTAGACTGGTTCGGGCCACCGTTGTGGTGTAATACCCTACTCTAGTGTGGTGTGGTGGATTGCCTCTCGGGCTAAGGATGAACAGTTACAAGGGAGGAACAGCCTCCTGAGGAGAGGTGTTCTTGTGCTCGGTTAGCTTGTGTGGTTGGGGATGATCTGTATGAGCTTATCCCCTTCTATGGTGGTGGCTAGTCCTATATATAGAAGCCCGGGCCCTCTTCCCAAATATCAAGCGGGAAGGGATCCCACAACAGCCAAATTCAAAGGGACACAACTAGTACAAGTTATCCTGACAAAAGTAGTCTTCGCCTACCAAAGGCTCTGGCGGTGACACCGTTTTGGGCTCCATGGTGACCTCCATCCTGCCGTCCTGCTGGCCTTGGTCTTATTGCACCAATATGGAAACCTTTTCCTGATGCCTCGGGACTCCTCGCCTGCGCTTTCCCCTTTAGCACCAAAGAGGAAACGAGGACACTGCGCGCGCTGGCCCTGCCTGGCGCCCGCCTGGCTCCAGTCGTCATGGCTTGTGTCATGCAAACCTCACGAGGTGTCCCTTACCTTGATCTCTCCACCCCTCGCGAGCCAGCCTGGTGAGGCCACCCCTGAGGAGGTCTTGCCTCATCCACCTCGCGAGGCTTGGCCCCTCGCAAGGGTCTTGAATGTTTGCTGGCAAAGATGGGTCGTACAGGGCCACTGGTGGATCCACGCCACGGGCCGCATGCAGGCAAGTCTGGGGACCCCCATTCCCAGAACACTGACAGTAGCCCCTGGGCCTAAGGCACACTCGGGCTTGGCTTCGAGGCGAAGCCCAAGGACAAGTGCGGGGCTCCGCGGGCCCCAACAGCCTGCGGCCCCGCTTGACTTGTGGAGATTGATTGGACGTGGGTGTCTCTGCTTCCCGATGCTGCCTCGGCAACTACCCGACTTGACGGGTCCTTGCTGCATGCAGAAAAAGATCATTATTACCTTAGATCATGGAGGCCAGCAATTAACCTGCCCTTGGCTATAAATGGGAAGTGGGGCGGAGCCCCCGTCACCCGTCTATTCCTTTGCTTCTCCCACTTCTTTGTTTTCCTTGCTCCACTGCCAGCAGCAACACCCATGGTGCCTGCGAAGAGGCTCTCGGCCGCGGAGAAAGGGAAGGCTTGCTAGGAGGGGCCCGGCTCACCGCCGCCCAAGAGGGGGCACGACCATCCCCGCAAGCACACTGCGACCCTTCGCTGCCGCGGTGGCGCCTCTTCTCGTGGTGGCAGCCACCCAGGCCGTGGCAGTCCTTTTGATGAGGTGAGGCGTGCCGTGGTTGCGCGGCCTCTAAGGGAGTCCTGGACTAAGGGGTCCTCGGGCGTCCGGCCTGTTATCCGGGTTGGACTCTACTTGGTGTGGAAGGCAAGCCTCGCGACCGAAGATTCCTTCTTATGTAACCGACTTCATGTAAAACCCTAGATCCCCTCGGTGTCTATATAAACCAAAGGGAATAGTCCGGAAAGGACAACACATATACTCATTACCATATTCATAGACTAGACTTCTAAGGTTTAGCCATTACGATCTCGTGGTAGATCAACTCTTGTAACACTCATATTCATCAAGATCAATCAAGCAGGAAGTAGGGTATTACCTCCATAGAGAGGGCCCGAACCTGGGTAAACATTGTGTCCCCTTTCTCCTGTTACCATCGATCCTAGACGCACAGTTCGGGACCCCCTACCCGAGATCCGCCGGTTTTGACACCGACATTGGTGCTTTCATTGAGAGTCCCACTATGACGTCGGCAGAAGGCTCGATGGCCCCTTCGATCGTCAATAATGACGATGTCCAAGGAGGAACCATCCTCCCAGGACAGATCTTCATATTCGGCGGCTTTGTACTTTGGGCCAACTCGCTTGGCCATCTGGAGCAGATCGACAGCTACGCCCCTGACCATCAGGTCAGATTCGGAAGCCTGAATTACGTCGCGGAAGTTCATGGAGATTTGATCTTCAACGGATATGAGACAGAGGCGACCGCTCCCCATCGCCTCGATGAACGTGGCCTAAACCTGTCATCGGGCCGCATCCAGGAGATAGCTCCTGTAACAGCTATGGCCTTAAATCCGGAGCAGATCAAGTCGCCCGAAGACGGGAAGCTCGACCCTGTCATGAGAGCTACCGATTATGCGGCGCTGGAGCCGCACGCAAATTCCACTACATACGGTGTCCGCATCAACGGAACCTCGGACTCGCGTCCGATGTCAAACTTCGAACCCTGCGAGCCCGCGTATACCGAACTCGATCGGTTATCGATCCTCAAGTTCAGCGCCGCAGATGTCTTCCAACACTCGCCCATGGGTGACATACTAAACTCGCTAAAACACCTATCACTCGCAAGCGACCCGTCGCCGAACTATGTTCGGTTTGAACTTTCTGCGGACGATGCAGAACTTTGTTTCCGACCCGCCACCCACTTCGTAGCCAGTGTCGAAGACCTAACCAACACGCCCGACCCCTGCCCCGAAGACATCAACAGTTTGGACGACGATGAGGGGCAAGGCCAGAGCTTATTACCCATTCGACACGGGAAAACCACTTCCTGGTATGACACGTGTATGAAAGACACACCTCACGGCGCTCTCGAGGATGACATGAAGGATCCGGTCGAGAATAAACCGCCTGGTACACAGCCAGGAAACCGGCACCCTAGGCCACATCGCCCAAGAGAAAACACTGCCAACACCAGAGAAGACGACACCTCGGACAACAAAGACCCTGCTGAGGTAGAATCTGAGCAGGATGAACAGGAAGGCGGGCAGGACAGCTCTGATGAACATACCACATATGGGGACTCGGAGGACAACAATTATCTCCCACCCTCCGAGGAAGAGGATATCCTCGGTGACGAAGACTTTCTCATGCCCAAGGAACCCCTCGAGCAGGAGCGCTTTAAATGCCAACTTATAGCCACTGCAAGGAGCCTAAGAAAGAAGCAGCTGCAGCTTCAAGCAAGCCAAGATTTGCTCAATGATAGATGGACCGAGGTCTTGGCCGCCGAAGAACACGGCCTTAGGAGCCCAGTCAAAAGCCACCCAAAGAACAGGTGGCCCCCTCAATACGATGGCAGGGCGATGGAGCCCATACCACCATCGAACAATGCGGCAGGTCGACCACAGTTCGGTCCAGTCAAGACAGCAGCCCAAGCAGAGCACCATACAAACCCATCCGGCCATCAAAACAAAACAGATCGCGAAGATATATCCCGACGGACGATGATGGTTGCCTATTTGGACACTATAAAGTTGACCATGCCCGGGCCATACACCGTAAACGGAACCCGCCGGAGGTGCTTCATAGTGTGGCCCAACATAGAGGAGCCGCACACCCTCTCTGCTTCACTAATGAAGTAATGGAGCACGAATTCCCAGATGGGTTTAAACCCATCAACATCGAATCATATGATGGGACAACAGATCCCGCGGCATGGATCAAGGATTACCTCCTTCATATTCACATGGCCCGTGGAGACGACCTCCATGCCATTAAATACCTACCTCTCAATCTTAAAGGGCCAGCTCGGTACTGGCTAAACAGTTTGGCAAAAAAATCCATTGGCAACTGGGAAGATTTGGAAGACGCCTTTCGAGGCAATTTCCAGGGAACATATGTCTGGCCATTATACGCTGATGACTTAAGTCACATTGTCCAGGAGCCCGGTGAGTCAGCCAGGGAGCTCTGGACCAGGTTCTTAGTCAAAAAGAACCAAATTGTCGACTGTCCGGACGCAGAAGCCCTTGCGGCCTTCAGACATAGCGTCCAGGACGAATGGCTAGCGCGTCACCTCGGCCAGGAAGGACCCAAATCCATGGCAGCCCTTACCACTCTAATGACCCGCTTCTGTGCGGGAGAAGACAACTGGCTGGCTCATAAAAGCAATGATGCCAGCAGCCCAGGCACCTCCGAAATCCAAGATGGCAACGGCAAGCCACGACAAACCAAACACAACAGTCGCAGTAATATACGCGACATAGTGGTGAACGCTGGGTTTCACAATCTAAAGCCCGGTTAACGGAAGAAGCCACTAAAGGCAAACCAGGATGGACCATCTACCCTTGACAGGATATTGGACCGAACTTGTCAGATTCACGTTCAACCTGATATGCCAGCTAATTATACCAACCGAAACTGTTGGGTCTTCAACCAGGCAGGCAATCTTAACGCTGATCACAAGGAGAGGAGGCCACCAGGCAATAAATACGACGGATCGGCTCGCCAGCAGAACGCCAGGGGCCAGAAACAGTTTCCCTCCAATGTTCGACTACTCCAGGAATGCGAATAGCACTCTGTCTTCCGCCACCCACGTCATGTACTGGAAAAATTTGCACCACGCGTGCATCACTATGCACTCAAGATACCATGGGCATCGGCGGAAGCATAATACGGACACCCTGTAAGCATTTCTGTAACATTTTCTATCTGCTCACTTCATTTTTATGTATCATCCCTAAATAACAGGTGACCAGCTGGACAGCATCTACAACGGACTCTATCGGAGTCCGGATCCATACACTCACCTAAGGGGCTACTTCCGTTAAGGACTCCCCTGCCCGAGGAAGGGCGACGCAGACTTGCGACAGGAGGCCCAAAAATAACTTTTTGTGGACCGCACTCTTTATTCCGAGCATGTACAATGCCCTCTTTCCTCTGATCCCGACCCCATGCATATCAAATAGCTGGGTCCGCGGTCTTTTGTTTTTTATTATTATTATATATATACATAAATTTACCATTGGCACATCGCTCTGTTCTTAGTAAGTCTCATCCGAACTGATCTTCCATACTCTTTTCAGTACGGCCTTAACGGCTGCTCTCCGGATACACCTCGGCATACCCTGCCAGGGGCTCGGCATGGGAATGAATGAGCTGCCAGTAAAAGTCCGAACAGCTCTATAGCGTACTTCAGCGTCGCAAGTTTGGCCTTATATGCATCAGCTCCAAATCATTGTCTTGGGTCAATAGTTGGGTTGCCCGGCTCCTGTGTTTGCTACCCTACGTTCCCCTCTATCGGCTAGGGTAGTAAAGGGAGAACTACTGCGATTGTGCCCTGGCAAGACCGGATGAGTACCTCAGTAGAGAAAGCCAAAAACTGACTGTCATGATGCGGTGAGAGCTGGTCAACCACTTGACGACTTATTGGAATCCTTAGCGATTCTCCATGTAACATGAAGGATCTTTTTTAGATCAGAGATGCAAGGCACCACACGCGGCATACACACCAGGGGCTATGTCGTAGCCCCACCATAAAACTCCTATGGTTAAGTGAAAGTGTTAACGCCTTATAGTCCGATTGCCTAGTTCGCCGCATTATCACCTCCTTCATGGACCAAGACGTTGGATAAAGAGTGATTAAATGCTTTACCGAACACCCCCGTACTTCCTAAGAGGGGGCTGAAGCCGACGACTGGAAAACTTTCAGATTATATTAAAACAACCGCGTAGGAGGAATTCAAGCTTTCGAGCAAAACACAAATAGATTAACTATAAAGTTGTCTATTAGAATCATCATACACTTCACTCGAACATTATGTTTTTCAAACATTGACCCTCTATCAAGCGGGCGGCCTCCAGGACATCATCAAAGTAACTCTCCAGTTCCGAACGGTCCCTTCCCCCGGGTGGACCCTTCGTAGCGACGTCGACGGCCTTCATCTTTCCCCAAAATGTCTTGACTCGGGCAAGGGCCATCCATGCACCTTCAATGCACGCCGATCGTTTCGCAGCATCAATTCGCGGCACCACGTCGACAAGCTTCTGCACCAAGGCGAAATAGCTACTCGGAACAGGTTCGGTTGGCCACAGCCGTATTATAACATCCTTCATGGCAGCGCCGGATACCCTATGAAGTTCAGCCCATTGGGAAATATGTTCATTAAGCAGCAGCGGGCGCTTCGACGCACCGAACTGTGACCAAAAAAGCTTCTCCGTTGCATATCCAGCTCGCGCTTGATAATACCGCGCTGCATCGGAAGAACTCTTCGGCAAGTCCAAATACTCGTCCGGAGAAATCCACACTTGGTTTAGCTGAGCATAGTCCGGGTCGCCAAACTTAGTCTGCAGCAGAAAAGGCTTTCCAGCCATTATCTCTTTTGCCTACCGAACCTCCTCACGGAGTGCTCTGGACTCTGATCGCGCTTCTCTTGCCTCTTGTCGGGCCTTGTCCAGTTCAGCCATTAGGGCTTCATTCTCCTTCTCAAGAATTTCGCAGCGGCCAGTGGCATTCTCCACAGCAAGTGTCATTGTGGATACCCTCTCCTCGACCTGGCATCGTGCAGCTTGTTCGGCCTTCAGTTCAACCAATGCCTCTATAGCAGCAGCATCACTAAGCCGAACCCGCTCCTTGGCCCGGACTAGCTCTGCCCGAAGAGCCTCCACGGCGGCAGCACCATCTGCATTGTATGTACATTTAATATACAACACTTTCCTGCGTCAAGCACACTGGTGTAAAGAATGCTCGAAATACGTACCTTGCAAGTCGTCAAGACGCCTGTTGATCAATGCAATGTCATCCTCCGCAATATCCAGCTTTTGTTGTAGTTCGGCCACTTCCGTACTCTGGGCAGCCACAGGAGGGGAAGCAACCTGTATTTCAAATTAAACCAAGGTTAATACCTAAGCATATCTCTTTGATCCTCCGATCACTTGCTTAGGAAGACAATCTGAGTCTCAGGGGCTACTACATATACAACAGGTGCATTCTGTCAATAAAATTCAATTGACAAAACTACATCACAAACCTCAAAACCTCTCAGAAGGCCCGTGAAGGCCTCGTCCAATCCACGCTTCACGAATAGAACCTTTTTGACCACCGTAGCCATCAAGGTACGGTGCTCTTCTGAAAGGGATGCTCGTCGTAGCAAGTACGTCAACGGCTCCGGCACCCTTGGGTCTTCGGAAACCGCCGCCGAAGTACGGCCTTCCTATGAAAAATCCCGCTTACTTACTTCCAGAATCGTCTCCGGCTGTAAACCGGACGGTTCGGGGACTCCAGTCTTGATCCCGGAACCCCGAGTGACAGAGGCACCGCCTTCTGGTAACGCCTTCTCCATTTCTTGTACCACTTGGTGTTCGGGAGGAGCCCTTCGAGACGATACTTCAGTGTCATCCCCCCTATCGGGCGATGGGGCCAGAGAAGGTGTATGACTCTCCATCATCTCCGGAAGAAGATCTCCCGAGGAAGAGAACGATTGATAAGCACCAGGCGTTAACCTGCGTGGATGAACATATATCAGATGATTACTTCACTAATAGGAAAAAAATGAGGTGTCCCAGCCACACTTACGTTTTGCCGTAAGGTTCATCCTCATCATCGTTCGCCCGGCCCAAGCCGCTCGATGACGGTGTTTTTCCCTTCTTGGAAGGCTTCCCCTCCTGACCTTCGGAGGCGGCCCTCTTCTTGCCCAAGAAGGCTTCCTCCGCACTTTTGCCCTTGGGTAAAAGGGTTTTGGTTTCCCCGAACGCGGCCACCTGGTAGGGTGTCGGAACCAGCATCCTCGTCAGCAGGTCGGTCCCAGGGCCTTCGGGAAGAGGCGCCGGACACCAGATCAGCACCGCTGTATTTATCCAGTCATGTACAGGGACGGATTGTTCAATATCTTGTTAAGAGATACCTGAATGGAAGGTGCTTGGATACCGAATACTTACCGAAGTGTCCGGATGATTGCAGTCAAGGCCAACGTCTTCGCTGGTGTCCGGCCATTGCTCTCGTTCCCCGAAATATAATTTCCACATTCCTTCGTGCGTAGTGCCGAAGAAGTGCTGTAGGGTCCAACGCCCTTCTGGGTTAAACTCCAACATACGAAGAGGCCGCCGCTGACATGGCAGGATCCGGCGGACTAGCATTATTTGAACGACGTTCACAAGATCGATGCCCTTCTCAATAAGGCTTTGGATGCGACTTTGTAGAGTCTGCACTTCATTGACGGATCCCCAATCCAATCCCTTATTGACCCATGAAGCAAGCTGAACTGGAGGTCCAGGTCGACGCAGGTGTAGCTTCCCACTTGGAGCTCCGCTGCTCGTTGACATAAAGCCACCCCTATTGCCACAGGTCTGAAGATTTGGCGAAAGATCCCTCGGGCCAAACCGCGCCGGCCAGTTTGCCTATTATGACGCTGCCGCACTCTGCCTGCTCCTCCTCCGCCACCTGCGGCCTCACATCAAAGGTCTTGAGCAACAAACCGAAGTGCAGAGGAGTTTGGAGTAAGGCCTCACACGTGACGATAAATGTCGAGTCGAGGAGAATAGGGTCCGGGGTCAGATTGTGAAAATCTAGCCCATAGTAGAACATGAGCCCCCGGACGAAGGGGTTAAGCGCGAACCCTAGCCCGTGAAGGAAGTGAGACACAAATACAACCCTCTCGCCAGATCTGGGGGTCGGTATGACTTTCCCTTGCGCCAGAAGCCGATGAAAGATTTCCGAGGTTAGGTACCTCGCTACGCGAAGCTCGGCAATGTCCTCCTCTGTGACAGAAGAGGCCACCCACCGGCCCTGACGTTTGGATCCAGACATGACTAAGGCTGGTGGTGATTGGAACCTGAGGGTTGGAACTTGGGGTGGCTGGAGTTGAGGAAGGAGCAAGCGCAAGGAAGAAGAAGAGGCAGTCTCTCTATAAAAAGGCCCCCGATATTGGGCGTCTCTCCCAGGGTCTCTAAACTTACCTATCACCAAGGAGTTGTACCCGGGGGACGGTTGGGTTACCCACGCCTGCATTAATGAAAATCCCGTAAATACAGGGACATGATCTCTGCCCTAATGAGGTGTGCTAGTAAAACCGCACCCCGAGACGTGGGGCGGCTCGCTAGCTGATGGTTGGAAATAGCCACCAGGCGGGCATGATATGATGTCATGAACAGTTATCAAGAAGTTGGGCTTGTCAGTTATTATATTGTCTGCCATTATAGGCACAGGTCCGGATATACTTACTTCGTCCGAAGACTGTTCTTGAGTTCGGAAGGAGGGAACCCGCCTTGCAATGCCGAAAACAAATCTGCGCGTCGGGCCTGTTATCTATGGGCCGGAATGATGGGTCGTGAAGACATGAAGCCCGAAGACTGCATCGTTTCCGGGTTGGACTCTACTTGGCGTGGAAGGAAAGCCTGGCGACTGAAGATTCCTTCTTATGTAACCGACTCCATGTAAAACCCTAGATCCCCTCGGTGTCTATATAAACCGAAGGGAATAGTTCGGAAAGGACAACACATATACTCATTACCATATTCATAGGCTAGACTTCTAGGGTTTAGCCATTACGAACTCATGGTAGATCAACTCTTGTAACACTCATATTCATCAAGATCAATCAAGCAGGAACTAGGGTATTACCTCCATAGAGAGGGCCCGAACCTGGGTAAACATCGTGTCCCCTGTCTCCTATTACCATCGATCCTAGACGCACAGTTCGGGACCCCCTACCCGAGATCTGCCGGTTTTGACACCGACAGCCTCCCCAGCCGCACTTCCATTCGGCGGAGGTGATGCCGGAGTTCATCATGTGGTTGTTGAACCTGGCTGGCACCTGGCTTCAACTCCCGCGGTTCTTTGTCGGTGATCTGCCGTCCGCAGGTCCAGGCGGTCTCTGGCTGCAGGCGGACGGTTGCTGCAGCAGGGCTTCATGGGTCGTGGTGGAAGTCTCTGCCGCGGGCAACGCGGTCCTGGCCCACGGCTGGCAGGCGTTCGCCCGCGAGTGCGGGCTGGGCAGGCGGTGCGCCCTCCACTTCAAGTACGACGGCGACGCTCACCTCTTCGTGAGGGTATTTGGTGGAGATGGTCGCCACATTGGGTGCTGTCCTGAGGACAATGACGGCGATGAGGTGCTCAGCCTTGGCGATGGTCGTGACGAGGAGGAAGGCGGCTTCGTCCTCGGCGCTGGCCATGTCTCTTCTAGCTACGGCGACTCCTCTTTCGACAACAGCTCCAGCGATGGCGGCTACGACCAGCCGCCGCGCCCGCTTCGAAGGTGGCAGCGGGTCGACTCGCAGCCGCGCTCCGGTGAAGCGCGAGGAGGGGTCTAGCTGAGCTCGGGAGAGCGCCATGGGCCCGTCCTCCTGACCTGCTGCGGAGCATGTTCTACTTTTGTTTCTTTTTTCCTTTCCTTCCTGTATTAAGAGAGAGAGAAGTATGGGGCCCCGCTGGGGCATGCAACAATTATGATTTCTAAGTGGTTGTGCTATGTTTATCATTCTTGTGTTGTGTTCCAGCGTAATGTTTTATGTATGGGCGTAGGAATAACTTAGCTTGATGCGCCTGAAGTAGATTCTGCCTCATGAGACACGTGTTCCTCAATGCCTGACGAGACCTCCTGGGCTCGGGAGGCGCCTGAGAACTGTAAAAATTTGCTACGAATTCTGATCCTTCCGGATCCTGGTCGAAGGCACTGTCGGTCATGACCCAGTGCTTCGTATTGCGGTACCCCAGGGGCACGGATTGAGAGGAGTGTGCCAGCTTGCGAACTCGAGCGAGGGTGCCTTGTGAAAGATAGGAAAACAAAAACGCTCACGAGGGCACCTGTCCAGCCCCCTTGCAAGGCATGTGAGCGAGAGTACGGGTCAAAACGAGGAACTGAGGGCAAAAAGGGAGGCAACAAGGACAAAGGAACCAGGCTATCAAGGAACACCAGAAAGCAAATTCTTACTAAAGAGGGGTGAACCAACTGCAGAAAGCAAATGAAAAGCCGCGTCCGGCACCTAGTCTAGTCTTCTTGTCTTCTCACCAGCGTGGAGCTAAGTGCTGCCACTAGGCGTGGGAAGGAGCCCCCGAGGCCCGAGGGTGGCACTCCTGTGACTCCGGGACGTGTACAACCCCACTCATTATTACATGAGAGTGTCATGATCAGAGATTCTTCACAGGCACTGGGCCTTGCTTCACAGGCACCGGGCCTTGCTTCATGGGTAGAACCTCCGGAGGTGCTGGATGTTCCAGGCGTTCTGGATGGGGATCCCGTCGTGTGTCTCCAGGCACGCGGCGCCAGGCCTGAAGATGTGGGCGACCCGAAATGGGCCCTCCCACATGGGCGAGAGTTTATGCAGCCCTTCCTTGGAGAGCACCCGCCTCAGGACAAGATCACCCACCTCGAGGGTCCTGGAGCGGATGCAGTGGCAATGGTACCGCCGCAACGCCTGCTGGTACCTCGTAGCTCAGAGCGAGGCTTCACGGCGGTGTTGCTCCCCCAGCACGAGATCCATCCCCCGCATGGCGTCCTGCTGCGTTTCATCAAACGCCAAGACCCACGCGGAGTGATGCTTGACCTCGTGTGGGAGAACCGCTTCTGCTCCGTATACGAGGAAGAACGGAGTCTTGCCTCTGGGCCTGGTGGCGGTGGTGCGGATGGACCACATCACGGACTGGAGCTCGTCGTGCCAGCCCTTGCTGTAGGCCTCGAGCTTCTTCTTGAAGGTCCTGGTCTTGAGACCCCTCAGGACCTCTGCATTGGCGCGTTCGGCTTGGCTGTTGCTCCTGAGGTGCGCCACAGAGGCGTAGCAGATCTGCGTTCCAAGGTTAGCACAATATGTTTTGAAGAGATTGCTGGTGAACGGTGAGCCATTGTCAGTGATGATGCGATTAGGGACCCTAAATCGGCTTACGAGGCCCTTGATGAACTTGACTAGTGACCCGGCTGGGATGGTGCGGACGGCTCCCACTTCTGCCCATTTGGTGAATTTGTTGACGGCGACATAGAGGTAGCGGTAACCTCCAGGCACTCGAGGGAATGGGCCCAAGATATCTAGCCCCCAGACCGCGAACGACCATGAGAGTGGGATAGTCTGGAGGTCTTGAGCCGGTTGGTGGATCTGCTTGGCATGGAATTGGCAGGCCTTGAAGGATTTCACCAGCTCGGCCGCGTCGTTGAGTGTCGTGGGCCATTAGAACCCGCTGCAGAAAGCTTGCCGAATAAGGTGCATGACGACGAGTGGTGCCTACAGTCTCCATCATGTATGTCGGCCAACAGCTCATTCCCCTATTCCCTGGAAATGCATTATAGATAAACATCATTTGGCCGCTTTCTGTATAGCTCACTGTCCTGGATGCAGTACGATGTAGCCTGCTGGGCCACGTGCTCCGCGTCTTCCTCCTTCTCTGGCAACATGCCTTGAGGCAGGTACACCTTGAACTCCTTGATCCAGCATCCCTCCTGAGGCTCGAGCGCTAAGAGGAGGCGCGCTCCTGAGGTCAGGCCGTAGGCGGGGGCTCCCGAGGCTGGTGGCTGGGGGAGTTCCTCCTGAGATGGTGTCGTCTTTGCAGGCAGAGGTGCTGCCGAAGGCTTGAAGAGCCGCTCCTTGAAGACGCAAGGCTCTTGGGGCAGCCGCTTGGATGCTCTTTTGGCGATGTCGTCGGCCTCCTTGTTGGTGCCACCAGGCACATGCTGTAATTCCAGGCCCAGGAACTACTTCTCCATTTTACACACCTCCGCGAGGTATGCCTCCATGTGTTCATCCTTCAGCTCATACACCTTGTTGGAGAAGTTGACGAGGAGATGCGAGTCTGCCTTGATGGTGAGGCGTTTCACTCCCAGGGCGACCGCAGCCTTGAGGCCGGCGATGAGACCCTCATACTATGCGGTGTTGTTGGAGACCTTCTCGCCCCGCTAGAAGCAGAGCTGCATGGCGTAGTAAAGCTTGTCCTGAGTGGGCGAGATGAGCACGGCTCCAGCCTCCACGCCCTGACGTACAAACGCGCCATCGAAGTACATGACCCAACCATCTGGCGCTTCACTTCCTGGCGAGAGGGATCATTTCTCGCCTACTTCGAGCTCTGGGATATTGGTCCATTCTGCCACAAAGTCAGCGAGCGCAACTCCTTTGATGACCCTAGTTGTGCTGAACTCCAGGTCAAATGCTTGCAGCTCGATGTTCCATTCAGCGACTCTTCCCGCAACATTGGGGCTCCTGAGCACTCTCTCCAACGGGTAAGCCGAGACGACCTTGATGGGGTGACCCTGGAAGTAGTGGCGCAGCTTACGCGAAGCCACCAGGAGCGTGAGCAAGAGCTTCTGAGGCATGGGGTACCATGCTCTCGCATCTCGTAGCACTGTGCTACCGAAGTACATTGGGTGCTTGACAAGGGCGGGAGGACTGACGGAGTTTTTGGCTCCCGAGGACTGAGGTGTTTCCTATGGATCTCCAGCTCCTGGGGCTTGATGACTAGCCGGGGCAGCTGCTGTCTCTGGAGCACTGCCTTGGTGTTGTGCAGCCTCATCCGACTTGGCGGCTTCATTTGGCGAACTCTTGACTTGGGGCTCCCCTCTGAGGGCCACCAGCGCCGCGCTGGCGGAGCGGCGTGTGGCAGACAGGTAGAGTATCAAGGGCTCGCGAGGACGAGGCGCCACCATCACAGGCGGGCTGGTCAAGTATCTCTTGAGGTCCTGAAATGCCAGGTCGGCCTCGGGGGTCCACTCGAACAGACCCTTCTTCTTCATTAGCTTGAAGAACGGCAAGGCGCGCTCCCCGAACTTGGAGATGAAGCTCCCCAGCAAAGTCACGCAACCTGCAAGCTTCTTCATCTCCTTGAGGTTTGTCCTCGATTGCCTTGACCTTCTCCGAGTTAGCCTCGATCCCTCTGTGGGACATGAGGAAACCAAGCAGCTTGCCGAAAGGGACACCAAACACGCACTTCTCCGAATTGAGCCGCAAATCCACCTGGCGTTGGCTCGCGAAGGTCTCCTTTAGGTCCTGAATCAGAGTTCTCGCCTCCCGAGACTTTACCACAATGTCGTCGACGTAGGCCTCAGCGTTCCTCCCGAGCTGCCGCCCCAAGGCGATGTGCATTGGTCACTGGAAGGCTGCTCCTGCATTGTGCAGTCCGAATGGCATGCAAGTGTAGCAGTATACCCCGCATAGGGTCAAGAAAGCCGTCTTCTCCACATCTTCCACCGCCATCTTGATCTGGTGATAGCCTGAGAACGCATCTAGGAAGCACAGCAGATCACACTCTGCGGTGGAGTTGACAATCTGGTCAATGAGCGGCAGCGGGAACGGGTCTTGAGGGCAAGCCTTGTTGAGGTTGGTGAAGTCGACACACATGTGTTCCTTCCCTCCTTTCTTCGGTACGACGACTGGGTTCGTGAGCCACTCTGGGTACCGGACCTTGCGAATGACACCTGTTGCCTCCAGCTTGCGGGTTTCCTGAACGATGAAAGACTGCTTCTCCATGGATTGTCGCCTCTCCTTCTGCTTCACAGGGCGCACGTTGGGGCACACCCTTAGATGATGCTCAATCACTCCCCTCGAGACACCAACTAGCTACTTGGGCTCCCAGGCGAATACTTCCTTGTTCGCTCGCAAGAAGTCCACCAACTCCTTTCCTTGATCTGGGGCAAGGTCGGCGACTATGGTAAAGGTAGCACCAGAGGCCCCATCCGCGTCGACCGGTACCTGCTTCGTCTTGGCTTGACCTTGAGTGAATAGCTGCTCCTTCTTGGTCGGTGCAGCCCCCTTAGTTTTGGACACGGCCTTGTCGACCGGGCAAGCTGCCGCCGTGGCCCTGAAGGCTAGCTTGAGGGCTTCCATGGCTTCTTTGGTGTCTCCGGCCATGGTGATGACGCCCTTGCTTCCTGGCATCTTCATGAGGTTGTAGGCAGGATGGGTAGCTGCCAAGAACTAGGCCAGCGCCGGGTACCCGAGGATGGCGTTGTACGGCAAGCCGATGCGGGCGATGTCAAAGTCGATTATCTCGGTGCGGTAGTTTTTGCGTCTGTCGAAGGTCATGGGGAGACGGACCTGCCCCGGGGGGTTGGAGGAGTTGTCGCCGACCCCAGAGAAAGTCTTGTTGGGGTGGAGCCGCTCAAGTGGTACGTGAAGTAGGCTGAAAGCCTCCACAGAGAGCACGTTGAGGCCGGCGCCGCCGTCGATGAGGGTCTTGGTGACGGCTACGCTGTAGATGGTGGGCATGCAAAGCATTGGAAGCATGCCTGAGCCGACGGTGGTGACTGGGTGATCCCTTGAGTCAAAGATCAGGTCAGCCTTGGGAGCCGCCCAACCTGGGGCAGCCCCCTGCCGTGTGAAGGCGGCGCCGATCTGGCGAAAGAACGGCTTGGTGTGACGGTCTGAGGGTGGTGCCTGCGATCCACCGAGGAAAGCTGCGACAACGGGGGGTGTTGGTTCTGAAAGTGCGTTATATCGACTAGAGGGGGTGAATAGGCGATTTTTACGAAATTCTTCACTGAGGAATTTGCCGGTGAGGAAATTCCTTAGCGAAGAACTACTAGCAGCGGAATAAGTACTCAAAAGTAAACACAACAGAATACAATCATAGTCATCATGATGAAATGAAGACAGGCACAGAGTACAGGAAGTGTAATCACAGGATAACACAGGACGAAGACAAACAGACTAAAGAAATTGAACTGAGGAAATTGAGAAAGTCTTCAGTCAAAGTCTTCAAACACAGATATGAACAAACAAACAGTACAATTATGACGAAATGAAAGAGTTGAGGAAATAGAACCAGTAAGCTCGGTGAAGACAATGATTTGGTAGACCAGTTCCAACTGCTGTCTCAGTTGTACGTCCGGTTGGAGTGGCTGAGTATTTAAACTCGAGGACACACATTCCCGGACACCCAGTCAAGGACACTTAGTCCAAGACACCCAGTCCTCACCATATTCTCCTTGAACTAAGGTCACATAGACCTCGTCCAATCACTCGTGGTAAGTCTTCAGGCCACTTCCAAACCTTCACAAACTTAGTCACTCGGCGATCCACAATTCCTCTTGGATACTCTAGACCATAATGCCTAACCGTCTGGAAGAAGCACAGTCTTCAAAGGTAACAAGCGTCGGATCCACTCAGGATCAATCTCTTCAGTGATGCTCAATCGCTTGGGGTTTGTAGGTGTTTGGGTTTTGGGTTTTTGGCTTTTCCTCACTTGATGATTTTCGCTCAAAGTCCTCGGAGGATGGGTTGCTCTCAAATGACAAGTGTCAGTTTCTCTCGGAGCAGCCAACCAGCTAGTGGTTGTAGGGGGCGGCTATTTATAGCCTAGGGAGCAGCCCGACATGATAAGACATAAATGCCCTTCAATGATATGACCGTTAGGTGGATAGATATTTTGGGACAGCTGGCGCAGAGCACAGCAACGGTCGGAATTTTGAGTAGTAGAATCCTCAGGGCTATCATGTTCCTCACTGTGTAGGCAATCCGCACTGGCGAATTCCTAACTCCTCAGTCAGGACAAATTCCTCAGAGACCAGAAGAACTTCGTCTCTGTCACTGAAGAAATTGACTGATCTATAAGAGATTTCCAATGGCTTCACTCGAAGGGATTGGTAGGTGTAGGATTTTGAGTTGAGCATCACATGGAAATTTTTCATTAGTATTTCCTCGACCCCCTTTAGCAGTACGGTGTTTCCTATGACTCAAGAAAGAGAAAAAACAAAACTATGAAAACGAAAGTCTTCAAGCTTCATATTCCTTGCATGAATATCAAGTCTTCATGGACACACCAATTTCTTCACTTTCAAAGTCTTCATGAAAGTCTTCGGAAATACCAAAATCTTTAGTCGAAGATGTTCATTTTTAGGGGTCGACTTTTCCTGTAAATATCAAACTCCTCATAGACTTATAGACCTGTGTACACTCACAAACGGATTAGTCCCTTAACCTATAAGTCTTCAATACACCAAAATCACTAAGGGGCACTAGATGCACTTACAATCTCCCCCTTTTTGGTGATTGATGACAATATAGGTTAAGTTTTCAACGGGGATAAACATATGAAGTGTAACTACTGATATTGAGGAATTTGATTGCAAGATATAGAAGAACTCCCCCTGAAGATGTGCATAGTGAGGAATTTGCTTTTGAAGCAATGCACACTTGAAGAGTTGAATCATGGAGATCTCCCCCTATATCTTGTAATTCATACACGCATTTAACATATAATATGAAGAATTTGAAATGCATGATGAAATATGGTGCCTGATGAAATTCAGCATGCGTGCAATAATATTTAACGAGGAATAAGCATGCAGAATAGTGCATCAAAAGAATCAGAGCACAGTGCATCAAAAGTATCAGAGCACCATCGGGTTTAAGATTACAACTTGATCCAATTAAGTTTCAGAAGAACGAGAGTTGTAACTTTAGCAAAAAAATCGCCCATATAGTAGACCCGCTTGAAGGCTAACTCATATCCCCCACTTTGTCATCGAATGACCAAAAGGATCGAAAATGAGGACTAACGCCCCTGAAGATAATCATGTTGATGAAGGAGTGCCAGCATTGTTGGGGTCGTTTGTTGATGTAGGGCCTGCCGCAGTGTCGTCCAAATCTTCATGTTCATCAGTGTCGCGTGATGAAGAAAATGAGGTGGCCACCAAAGAAGGAACTTGGACCTTCTTGAATTTCTTCGGTGGAGGTGCAGACCAGTCAAAAACTTCTTTGAGACCCATGTTCTTCAGATCTTCTTCACCATATAGATGTGACAGGATTGCTCAGGTGCGACCGAAGACTTGATGGAGGTAGTAGTGGTTTTTCTTCACTGCATTGTGTGTGGCAGTCATGTTGTGAAGAAGTGAACCAAACTGACGCTTAACCTATTTGTGATTTCGATCCACCTTCTGGTGAAGACTAAGCAGAAGTTCACGGTCAGTCATCACGCGCGGAGCAGTGGCTTGAGGAGTGGACTTAGGTGCATTGGCAGAGTCATGTGTCGCAGAGTCATCATTGGTGGAATAAGATGCAACTTTGCGAAACTAACCATCCAATGGACGAATGCCTTCATCAATTATAGTTGGTGCCTTGACCTTTCCATCAACTGAGGAATATGTCTGCTTGAGGACTTCAATTGGGGGCAAGTAGCTGAGGTGATTCTGGAAATCAGCTTTGTAGTCGAGTGAAGACCTTGTCCTGAGGAATCTCATAATCCAAGGTGCATAAGGCTTCAGCTCAAACGGAGATAGTGCAACATTGGCCATAGTCCTCATGAAGAAATCATGATAATTGACAGGAATGCCATGAACGATGTTGAATACCAGATGCTTCATGATGCCAACAATTTCCTCATCAGATGAGTCGTGGCCTTTGATAGGACTGATTGTCCTCGTAAGAATACGATAGACAGTTCTGGGCACGTACAGCAATTCCTTCACAAGGAATTTGGTTCTTGGTGCTTGACCTGGCTTCAAAGGTTTCATCAGCACCTGCATATAATGATGTGTGAGCTCAGGTTCACTGTAGATGCAACGAGCTTCTTCAAGGGAGGACTGAGTGGTAGAGCACGAAGCAATTCAGAGGCTGGTGTAGTGTAGTGAGTGTTTTCAGACATCCAGTCCAGCACCCACGAATTCACATCTTCAGCATCTCCGGTGATGTGCAGTGTTGCATAGAATTGAAGAATCAGTTCTTCATTCCAATCGCAGATGTCAGAGCAAAAGTTGGGCAGTCCAGCGTCGTGAAGAACACTGAGGACTGGTGCGAAGCACGGCAGAGATTCCATATCCACGTGAGGAATATGCTCATAGTAGAAAATCTTCTCCTTGTTGAACAGCACTGAGGAATAGAAATTGGCTTGACTGGCAGTCCAGAAACGCCTCTTCCTAATGCGAGCAGAGTCATATGGGTTGTAATATTCGAAGAATACGTGCTCGCCAAAGAAATCATCAGCCTTGAACTTTTGCTTGCGTGAGAATGGATCCTTTGGCTTCGGTAGAGGAGTGTCTGTGAGTTGCATCACGACCTCAGGAATCTCAATCGCGGGTTCTTCAGGCTGAGGAATTTCTGGTTCCTCCTCAGTGGCAGTCTGCGTAATTGGTTGTTCAGCAGCAGCAGTTTCATCAGCGCTAGTGGCTGGAATTTCCTCATGGACAGATGCAGTGGGATGAGTTTCTTCAGAGCCCAGGTGAACAGTTTGTGTGGGGGGCTGAGGAATTTGCTGTAGAGGGGTGAACATTGGAGAGTTTGGATGCTGACTTTGCCAGGATTCATCACTAATTACGGGTGTGGAGCAGCCAATGTCCACATCATCATCTTCCATTTCTTCAACGCCAGCCTCTTCAGCTATGAACTGAGGCACATGCAAGGAGATGATAGGTGTTGAAGGGATCGCATCCACTTCAATTTCTTCATCCAATGGTTCAGACGAAGCAGCAGAATGAGTTTCTTCATCAGATCCGCTGGGGATCACATATTCTTCATCAAAAGGAATGAGGTCCTTTGATGGCCTGGTTGAGATGGGAACATCATCAATCGGATTAGCAAATGAACTTGTCATAGGCTTCATTTTCTTTGGAGCTGAAGAATCTGAAGCAGCTGATGCTTTCCTTTTCTTCACTGCAGCATGCTCCGCAGCCTTGGTCTTTTTCACATCTGATGCAGATGGAAGGGTTGCAGTTGAAGTTGGTGCAGGAGCAGATGAGGAATCTGGTTGATTTTCTTCAGGCACAACTGATGTAGTTGCCCTGAGTTCTTCAGTTTCTTCAGGCACACCACTAGTGGGTGCCCTGGCAATTTCTTCAGTGGCTGGAATGCAGTCATCAGCCCAGGAACTCACATTATCTTCAGCAGCCTGATTGTCATCAGCGGTGCTGGCATTTTCTTCAGTAGGCTGAGCAGATGCTTCAGCCTGAGGAATTTCCTGTTGCGTTGGGGCTGCAACATTGGAAGTGAAGTTATCCGCAAGTTTCACAAAACGAACCTTGGCTCCAAGCCAATCAGCGCGATATGCTTCAAAGTCATCACTGAGTTTCTTAATCTCAGTCTGAGTAGTGACAAGTTCTTCAGTTGTCATAGAGACAACGTTTTTCTTCAGATAGCGCTCTTTCTTGTACTGCGCTTTCTTGATCTGCCTGGCCTTCTCAAATTTCCACTTCTCTTCTTGAATGAAGTGGGTCAGCATGTGACTCTGGCCAGGAGTCAGCTTGAAGTTAGGCAAGGGAGTGTTGGGGTCCTTGTGCCAATCATCAATGTAGTCGAGGATCAGCTTGGGATCCAAAAGCAGTGGCACCTCTGATCCTTTGGCTCTAGCGGCCCTGACTTGCCTGTCTCTGATGATTTCTGCAAGTTCATCATCATCAGCTTCGTCTTCATCAGACGGCACTTGGAAAGCAACTTGCTTCTTTTGACGACTTGGGCGTGGACCTCGTCCAGCAGTGGCCTTTGTCTTCAGCAGTGAGGGGCCAGCTGAGGAACTTGGTGCAGCTGAGGAACTAGCTGAGACACCTGAGGCAATGGAGATGCCGGCAGTCCTTTGGCACAAAGCGAGATGCACAGGTGCTGAGGATTTGGTCGGAACAGCTGAAGGCTTTGGCGGAGGATCTGAGGACTTTGGAGGAACAGGAGCAGCATGAGGAATTGGTCGTGAGGGCTTTGATGATTCTGGCCGTGAGGGCATTACTGAGGAAGCACTTAGCTTGCGCGCAGGCTTCTTTGACATAGCCTTCTTTGGCTTGACAGCAAGGACCTCAGTAGAGGCAGCAGCAGCAGCAGAGTCTTCATTGAATTTCCTCACTGCTTCTTTGGCTTGCTTAGCCAACTTGGTTTGGCGCTTGGCCCATTCATCAGGATAGTCCTCACCGCGCTTGAGGCTGGTGGGATCTGCTATTTGGCCAGGTGCCAATGGAGCTCTTGGCATGGAGGATTGAGTGCGAATTTCTTCATATACTTAGGAGTGACATATCTGTACTCCCACCATTCTCTTGCCCATCTTCTCTCTATCTTCTGAATGCGCACTTTGCGCTCATTCTTGGTTTCCTCAGTAGGTGTGCAGTACCCAGCATATATGTCATCAGGGATCTCAAACGTTGTATTTACCTTAGGCCTCTTTCCTCCCTTCTGTGGCCTTTTACCATCAGCCATTTTCTTCAGTTGAGGAATTTGAACAATCGAATTCTCTAAAGAAGTATGCAACTTTTCTTCGAGGAACGCTGAAATGAGTTAAGTTGATGATAACCTAGTGATTCAGCTGCTGACATGTGTACCTGTGAACAGAGTATAGTTGCGAGGAATTTGGAGAGGTCATATGCGTTCTCAGAAGGTTTTTCAAAAAGAACAAGTTTGAGGAATTTGACAGGATGAGTCTTGAAGATTTTCACTAAGCGTTCTTTGTCTTAGGTTCCAGAGTTGTATAGATCGATGATCCACACAATTGAGGAATCTTGAAGAAAAATGATGCTTAGAGAAACGAATCAAGAACAGATGACTTTGTGAGGTGTTTAGTGTGTGAAGATATGAAGAAAAACACTTTTTAAGATTTTGTAGATAATCATTTGAATCAACAAGGGCAGTAAAAGTAACTTTTAATTACCCTGGACGAAGAACATGATGAACTGGAGTGATGAGATGTGAAGTTCGTCTGTGCAGATCTTCCAAGCCCTAACTCGGCGGAGGAAGACGGCTACGATGGCGGCGGAGTGAAGATGTCCGCGGTCGGCGCGAGTACATCGGCGATGAGGTCAAGGCAGTGAAGCTCTTCCTCACCGGCGGCGATGAAGTAGCGACGACGCTAGGGTTTGAGAAGCTCGAGCTGGAGAGAGAGGTCGAGCGGAGTAAAAGAAGTGAAGGAGGGAAGGAGGGGTATTTATAGCCATGGTGAAAAACTGCTCGCCCGAAGAAATTGGACGAACGTGCCCCTGAACCTTCTCATTCGCATGACATGTGTCACCCACGTAGTGAGAGGTGGAGATCGTGTTAGATCGTGGGTGAGTGGATAAGTGTATCGTGGGATGCGGAACAGTTTGAGCGGCAAGACCAAAAATTTCAATAAGATAGGTTTTAAAGTTCCATTCGCAATTTCTTCAGCTGACAAGGACACAGCGAAGATTTTGAACGAGTTTCAAATAGAACGCACATGAAGAATTTGTGAACAGATTGGGTTGAGTATAGCATAGAGGGGAAGGGTCCGATCACATTCACTTAGCAGAAAACCAACTTGAAGAAATAGCAATAAGTGAATGTTGTAGAGGACATAAACTCATATATATATAGCCAATGAAGAAAAACGACGGAACCGGTGAAGACTATGCAAAGTTGAAGAATATGAATAATTTGAGGAATTTCAACTTTTGGTGGTGGCGTGACCCACCTTATAAGAATGATGATTTCAGACACCGCCTACAATTATCGTAGGGTTCTGAGAATCAAATTCTTCGTTAATTTCTTCACACTAAGAGTGTTATTCTTCATTGATTGAAGAAAAACGTTTCTTCATGTGTTGCACATCTAAGTCATCAATTTTGCATAAGTGTTAGGATGAGTGTCCTTTTCACAGAACATTCGAAGATTCTAGGATATTTAGCTCACACCGCAACTTGCTAAATCTCTTCTCATCCAAGGGCTTTGTGAAGATATCGGCTAGCTATTCTTCAGTATTCACATGCTCAATAGAAATGTCGCCCTTCTACACATGATCATGAAGAAAATGATGACAAATCTGAATGTGCTTTGTCTTCGAGTGCTGAACTGGGTTGTGAGCAATCTTGATGGCACTCTCATTGTCACAGAAGAGAGGCACATTCTTCATGTTGACGTCGTAGTCCTTGATAGTTTGCTTCATCCATAGCAATTGGGCACAGCAAGAACCAGCGGCAATGTACTCAACTTCAGCAATAGATAGTGATACGCAGTTCTGTTTCTTCGAGGACCAATAGACCAAAGATCGTTTGAGGAAATGGCATGTACCAGATGTTGACTTGCGATCCACATGATCACCAGCATAGTCAGAGTCAGAATATCCAACAAGATCAAAAGCCGAGCCCTTGGTGTACCATAATCCAAGTGTTGGTGTGTGAGCTAGATATCGAAGAATATGCTTCACAGCCTTATGGTGTGATTCCTTCGGTGCAGCTTGAAATTGGGCACACATGCAAACACTAAGCATTATATCTGGCCTAGATGCACATAAGTATAATAAGGAACCTATCATGGAGCGGTATACCTTATGGTCGAAGTCAATACCATTTTCATCGGTGCACAGATGGCCATTTGTGGGCATAGGAATTTTGACGCCTTTGCAATATTGCATGCCGAATTTCCTCAGTACATCCTTGAGGTATTCTCCTGAGATATGAATATGCCATTGTGTTGTTGACGAATTTGAAGACCTAAGAAGAATTTCAACTCTCCCATCCTAGACATTTGATATTCTTCACTCATCATATAGGCAAATTCATCACTATAACGTTGGTCAGTACATCCAAAGATAATATCATCAACATATACTTGGCACACAAACAATTCACCATCATAAGATTTAGTGAAAAGAGTAGGGTCGAGTGAACCGGGTTTGAAGCCTTTCTTCATGAAGAGGTCCTTCAAGGTATAATACCAAGCCCGTGGGGCCTGCTTGAGGCCATAGAGGGCCTTGTTGAGTCTGAAGACTTTGTCAGGATTCTTTGGATCTTCAAAACCTGGGGGTTGAGCAATGTATACTTCTTCCTCAAGCTTACTATTGAGGAATGCACTTTTCACATCCATTTGATACAAAGTGATATCAGGATGGTTAGCATAAGCAAGTAATATCCGAATAGCCTCAAGTCTAGCAACAGGTGCAAAAGTTTCATCGAAATCAATTCCTTCAACCTGTGTGTAGCCTTGAGCTGCAAGTCGTGCCTTATTCCTCACCACAAGGCCATTTTCATATTGCTTGTTGCAGTAGATCCACTTTGTGCCGATGATATTGTGCTTGCGAGGATCTGGACATTTGACCAGTTCCCAGACATTGTTAAGCTCGAACAGATGTAATTCCTCTTGCATGGCCTATATCCACTCAGGCTCCAGAAATGCTTCATCTACCTTAGTGGGCTCTGTAATAGAGACAAAAGCATACTTCCCACAAAAGTTAGACAAATGTGAATCATTTGAGCGTGTGAGAGGACCTGGCGCTTTGATGTCATTGATGATCTTTTCAACTTGCACTTCTTTTGCAATGCGAGGATGAGCTGGTTGTCATTGAAGAATTTGATCAGCGTTTTCTTCAGCACCATTTTCTTCAGCATTTTCTTCAGGTGCATGAGCTCGACATTCTTCATGTTTTGGAATGAATTCTTCAGCAGATTCTTCAGTAGGAATGACATCCTCAGTAGCCTTGAACTTGATAGTTTCCTCAGGTGCTGGTTCATCTATCATAGTAGGTAGGTGCTCTCTTTGCGAGCCGTTAGTTTCATCGAACCGCACATCTAAGTTTCAACAACTTTGTGAGGAACGTTGTTGAAGACTCTGTGGGTGTGCGAGTCCTTTCTGTAACCAAGCATAAAACCTTCATGTGCTTTCGGTGCAAATTTTGAGTTGTGATGAGGATCTCTAATCCAACATTTAGCACCGAAGACTTTGAAATAACTTACATTGGGTTTCTTATCAGTGAGGAGTTCATAGGCAGTCTTTTCGAAGAATTTGTGAAGATATACTGTGTTGATGATGTGGCACGCAGTATCAATTGCCTCAGTCCAGAAACAACGAGGCGTTTTGTATTCATCAAGCATAGTGCGAGCCATCTCAGCAAGAGTCCTGTTCTTGCGCTCCACGATGCCATTCTGCTGAGGAGTGTAAGGAGCAGATAACTCATGAGTAATACCAAGTTCATCAAGATAGTCATCGAGACCAGAACTCAGTGCCATTGTCACTTCTGATGTGCTTGATCTTCACACCAAAGTTGGTTGAAGCCCTCGAGGAAAATCGTTTGAAGACTTCCTGCACTTCATGTTTGTAAGTAACAAGGTGTACCCATGTGTAGAGAGAATAATCATCAACAATAACAAAGCCATATTGAGATGCTTCATTTGAAATAGCAGAATAATGATTAGGACCAAAGAGATCCATGTGAAGCAATTCAAATGGGCGAGTGGTGGTCATGATAGTCTTCGCTGGATGCTTGGCCTTGGTCATCTTCCCAGCTTCACAGGCTCTGCATAGGTGATCCTTGAGGAATTTGACATTCTCGATGCCAATGACATGCTTCATCTTCGCAAACGTGTGCAAATTCCTCATGCCTGCATGACCAAGTCATCGATGCCAGAGCCAGCCTTCTGAAGCTTTTGCAAGTAAGCACACGGCTGGTTGTGGTCCTATAGAGAAATCAACAATATACAGGTCTCCTCTCCTAAAGCCTTCGAAGACTTTGGAATTGTCAGCTTCCATAACCACAACACAACGGTACTTGCCAAAGACAACAACCATATCAAGATCACAAAGCATTGAGACAGACATAAGGTTGTATCGTAAGGACTCAACAAGCATGACTTCATCCATGTGTCGATCCTTTGTAATCGCAACCTTACCTAGACCCAATACCTGACTTTTGCCTTTGTCAGCAAAGATGATATGCTTCAGATGCGACGGACATAATGGAGCATCCATCAATAGATTCTTGTCACCAGTCATGTGGTTTGTACATCCACTATCGAGGACCCACTCAGTGGCTTTGGGTTGATCATCCTGCAGATGAATTAGTGTAGCTTACAAACTCATATACTTCATCAGTGAACAATATGACATCAATTCATCAGATCAATTTCATCAAGTAAAAGAACTAATAACGCAATATGAGGACGTGAGAAATGAAAGTTCATTTCTTCATGGTTAGCCTGCGTCCTTTCAGGCATGCTCAGGTCTCCAGCAAATTCTTCAGACGATTATGTGCGTCTGGAGACCTGACCCTGCAGAAGAGATTAGTTCTTTTTCTTCACCACCCACATCTGAAGGGGTGGCAAAGAGTTCATCATTCTGCGAGCTCCATACGAGAAGGATGGCATAGAAGCCAGTCCATTTCGTTTCACATAAGAGGGGTTAGAGTAAGCATAAGAGTATGCAGAGAAATTCTTCGAGGACTTATGGACATAATGATTTGAAGAATGATGCATATATCCATAATCCTTAGATCTTCCATGCGAAATAGACGGGTTAGCACGATGATGTTCATATGAGGACTTTGATCCATATGAGGAATTTGGTCCGTATGAGGAATTTGATCTGGGGTTCCTATTCTTCACAGGTGGTGTCATGATGACATTCACCTGAAGATTTTCAAGACATCTTTTGGGAACCCAGATTTTCTGCATAGGGGAGCTGTTCCTGCAGTTAGTGCCAACATATCTAGCAAATACTTCACCATTCTGATTTTTAAATAGCTTATAGTTGGAGTCAATTGACTCATCATCAGAATGAGGAGATTCACATGCAAATCCAGATAAGTTAGATGGATCAACTGGAGGTCCCTTTGCAGCAACCCATGTAGTTTTGGGGTAGTGCTCAGGCTTCCAATATGTACCATCAGCATTGAGTTTCCTCTCAAAGGCGATACCCTCTTTCCTAGGGTTCCTGTTGAGGTTCTGCTTTTTAAGCACATCACAAAGAGCCTGATGCCCTTTGAGGCTTTTGTACATGCCTGTCGTGTACAATTCCTTCAGCCCTGCATTGTCAGTGATACTAGCAATGTCCTCAGATGAGGAATTAGTGATAGCAGAGGCATGTGAAGAATTTGAAACATAAGCAGCATTTGAACATTCAGGTGAAGAATTAGCAGATTCACGTTCAATGCACTTCAAGCATGGTGGAACAAATTCTTCCTGAGAAGCGCTGATTTGTTGAGCAAGTAATGAATCACGCTCCTTCTGAAGATCTTCATAACTCACTCTTAGCTTCTCAAGGTCTTGCTTTATTTGAAGAAATTCATAAGAAAGCTTCTCATGATCCGATAAGAGAGTGTTATGTTGATCTTGAAGGGTGTCATACTTAGTATGAAGTCTCTGAAGACTTTCAGCCAAAGCTTTTGACTGATCCATTTCCTCACCCAACATATCATCGCTCTTGTTTAGCATATAGTGAGCTTTTTCCAAAGCTCTTTGTTGTTTAGTAGCAAGGGAAGCAACTTTGACATAGCTGGGTCCAAATTCATCACCAGATTCATCATCACTGGACTCGGATAGGTAGCATTCAGTTACCTCGGCATCTTTTGCCATAAGGCATGATGCAGAAGATGATGATTCTAGTTCAATGTCATCGTTTTGAGAGATTCCTTGAAGTCCTCAAACCAAGGATCATGACAAGTTCGATGACCTTCATAGACCACAGAGAGACGGTCCCAGATGAGCTTCGCATGATCGAGATGCATGATATTCCTGAACTGATTTTGTGACAGGCTGGAGCAGATGACATGCTTCACCGTGAGGTTGAGAAGAGTATACTTGTGAATGTCATCAGAATCCGCCATCTTGCATAGATCAGTCAGGCCAATCTCAGTGACGGTCCACAACTCGCTGTTCATCGCCATGAGGCGTTTCTTCATCATGGCCTTCCACTTGGGATACTCGTGACCGTCAAAGATGGGGCATGTCACCTTTGTCATACCTGCAGTCGACATAACTAAAACTCTAGGCGGTTAAACCAAAATCACACAAAACAAGGGAGTACCTTCCTCTGATACCAATTGAAAGTGCGTTATATCGACTAGAGGGGGGGTGAATAGGCGATTTTTACGTAATTCTTCACTGAGGAATTTGCCGGTGAGGAAACTCCTTAGCGAAGAACTACTAGTAGTGGAATAAGTACTCAAAAGTAAACATAATAGAATACAAGCATAATCATCATGATGAAATGAAGACAGGCACAGAGTACAGGAAGCGTAATCACAGGATAACACAGGACGAAGACAAACAGACTGAAGAAATTGAACTGAGGAAATTGAGAAATTCTTCAGTCAAAGTCTTCAAACACAGATATGAACAAACACACAGTACAGTTATGAGGAAATGAAAGAGTTGAGGAAATAGAACCAGTAAGCTCGGTGAAGACAATGATTTGGTAGACCAGTTTTAACTGCTATCTCAGTTGTACGTCTGGTTGGAGCGGCTGAGTATTTAAACTCGAGGACACACAGTCCCGGACACCCAGTCAAGGACACTTAGTCCAAGACACCCAGTCCTAACCGTATTCTCCTTGAACTAAGGTCACACAGACCTCGTCCAATCACTCGTGGTAAGTCTTCACGCGACTTCCAAACCTTCACAAACTTAGTCACTCAGCGATCCACAATTCCTCTTGGATCCTCTAGACCATGACGCCTAACCGTCTGGAAGAAGCACAGTCTTCAAAGGTAACAAGCGTCGGATCCACTCAGGATCAATCTCTTCAGTGATGCTCAATCGCTTGGGGTTTGTAGGTGTTTGGGTTTTGGGTTTTTGGTTTTTCCTCACTTGATGATTTTCGCTCAAAGTCCTCGGAGGATGGGTTGCTCTCAAATGACAAGTGTCAGTTTCTCTCGGAGCAGCCAACCAGCTAGTGGTTGTAGGGGGCGGATATTTATAGCCTAGGGAGTAGCCCGACATGATAAGACATAAATGCCCTTCAATGATATGACCATTAGGTGGATAGATATTTTGGGACAGCTGGCGCAGAGCACAGCAACGGTCGGAATTTTGAGTAGTAGAATCCTCAGGGCTATCATGTTCCTCACTGTGTAGGCAATCCGCACTGGTGAATTCCTAACTCCTCAGTCAGGACAAATTCCTCAGAGACCAGAAGAACTTCGTCTCTGTCACTGAAGAAATTGACTGATCTGTAAGAGATTTCCAATGGCTTCACTCGAAGGGATTGGTAGGTGTAGGATTTTGAGTTGAGCATCACATGGAAATTTTTCCTTAGTATTTCCTCGACCCCCTTTAACAGTACGGTGTTTCCTTTGACTCAAGAAAGAGAAAAAACAAAACTATGAAAATGAAAGTCTTCAAGCTTCATATTCCTCGCATGAATATCAAGTCTTCATGGACACACCAATTTCTTCACTTTCAAAGTCTTCATGAAAGTCTTCAGAAATACCAAAATCTTCAGTCGAAGATGTTCATTTTTAGGGGTCGACTTTTCCTGTAAATATCAAACTCCTCATAGACTTATAGACATGTGTACACTCACAAACGCATTAGTCCCTTAACCTATAAGTCTTCAATACACCAAAATCACTAAGGGGCACTAGATGCACTTACAGGTTCCCTGAAGCGCGTGATGAAGAGGTCGCGCAGCTCCTCCCACGAGGCCACAGAAGATTCTGGCAGATGGAGGAGCCAAGCACGTGGCACACCGGCGAGAGCCATTGGGAGCCAGTTGGCTATGACTTTATCATCGCCCCCGGCCTCTAGGACGGCCTCCTCGTACGTCAGCAGGAAGGCCGCCGGATCCGCCAGACCATCATAACGGGGCGGCATCTCTGACTTGAACTTGTGCGGCACTCCACCCGCTTCAAGGAGGGGGTGAAGGCCCGGAGCCCCCCCGGCGCTGCGGAGGGCGCTCGTCGATCCAGTCGGAGAAGAGGCGGTGTCCATGGGAGTCGGTCGGAGAAGCAAGGCCGTCGGGGGGGCAAGGCTTCAACGCACCCCTACCTGGCCCGCCAAACGTTGGATTTTGGGTTCCGGGAAAACCCTTGAGGTTCGAACACTAGGGTGCGCACAAAGATCTCTCCCCCTCTCTAGCTCGCGCTTGACACAATCTCATGGCCTAGCTCGACGAACCCAAAGAACACGAGACACAAGATTTATACTGGTTCGGGCCACCGTTGTGGTGTAATACCCTACTCCAGTGTGGTGTGGTGGATTGCCTCTCGGGCTGAGGATGAATAGTTACAAGGGAAGAACAGCCTCCCGAGGAGAGGTGTTCTTGTGCTCGGTCAGCTTGTGTGGTTGGGGATGATCTGTATGAGCTTATCCCCTTCTATGGTGGTGGCTAGTCCTATATATAGAGGCCCGGGCCCTCTTCCCAAATATCGAGCGGGAAGGGATCCCACAACGGCCAAATTTGAAGGGAGACAAGTAGTACAAGTTATCTTGACAAAAGTAGTCTTATCCTGGCAAAGGCTCTGGCGGTGACGCCGTCTTGGGCTCCATGGTGACCTCCGTCCTGCCGTCCTGCTGGCCTTGGTCTTGTTGCACCGATATGGAAACCTTTGCCTGATTCCTCGGGACTCCTCACCTACGCTTTCCCCTTTAGCACCAAAGAGGAAACAGGGACACTGTGCTCGTTGGCGCTCGCCTAGCTCCAGTCATCATGGCTTGCGTCACGCAAACCTCACGAGGTGTCCCTTGCCTTGATCTCTCCGCCCCTCGCGAGCTAGCCTGGTGAGGCCACCCCTGAGGAGGTCTTACATCGTCTGCCTTGCGAGGCTTGGCCCCTCGCAAGGGTCTTGAATGTTTGGTGGTGAAGATGGGTCATATAGGGCCACTGGTGGATCCACGCAACGGGCCACAGGCAGGCAAGTCTGTGGACCCCCGTTCCCAGAACGCCGACACTCTTGTGATCCGTGTACACATCACAACGGTTTCCAATAAGAAAATGTCTCCAGGTCTTGAGTGCATGAACTACAACTGCTAACTCCAAGTCATGCATGGCATAATTCATCTCATGCGGTCGAATCTGACATGAGGTGTATGAAACCACTCTTCCGTCTTGCATAAGTACACCTCCAAGTCCTAAGCGAGAAGCATCGCAATACACTTGGAAATCCTTGCGTATATCTGGCAGAATCAGCACTGGGGCTGTAACCAAACGTTTCTTCAACTCCTGAAAACATGCCTCGCATTCATCTATCCATTTGAACTTGGTGTCCTTCTTTAACAACTCCGTCATAGGCTTCGCAATCTTGGAAAAAATCTCAATGAATCTCCGATAGTATCCCGCGAGTCCCAGAAAATTGTGGATCTCTCCTACTGAGGTGGGTGCTAGCCAATCAGTGACTGATTGAACCTTGGTAGGGTCTACTCCTATACCTTCTCCTGATATAACATGTCCAAGAAATCCAACTTCCTTCAACCAAAACTCACATTTGCTGAAATTGGCATATAACTGATGTTCCCTGAGCTTCTCGAGAACTAAACACAAATACTCCTTGTGTTCCTCTTCATTCTTCGAGTATACCAAAATATCATCAATGAACACCACAAAAAACTTATCCAAGAATTCCATGAACACCTTATTCATCATACTCATGAAATAGGCTGGGGCATTAGTCAACCCAAATGACATAACCGTATACTCATATAGCCCGTACCTTGTGGTGAAGGTTGTCTTAGGTATATCCTGTTCTCGGATCTTCAGCTAGTGGTATCCTGATCGCAAATCGATCTTGGAGAATACTTTAGTTCCTTGCAGCTGGTCAAACAAATCATCGATCATCGGCAGTGGGTACTTGTTCTTGATCGTTACTTCATTCAATGCACGATAATCAACAACCATTCTCAAAGATCCATCCTTCTTCTCAACCAAGAGCACTGGGGCTCCCCATGGTGACAAACTTCGTCGAATGTAACCTTTCTCCAATAACTCCTGGATCTGCTTCTTAATCTCCTCCAGATCATTTGCGGGCATCTGGTATGGTCTCTCCGATATTGGTCTGATGCCTGGCAACAGCTCTATCAAAAACTCAATGTCTTGATCTGGCGGCGTGCTTGGTAATTCCTCTAGGAATACATCCGGGTAATCCTTCACAACAGGCACTTCCTCCTGAACAACTCATGAGAGGGAATTTACTTGGGTCTTCCTTGGCACATGCATGGATACATACTTAATCCTTTTTCCCTTCGGGGTGGTGAGCAGAATTGACTTACTGGTGCAATCAATGTTTCCTCCATACATCGATAGCCAATCCATTCGTGGTATCACATCCGATCCTTGTGACTCCAGAATTATTAAGTTTGAGGGGAAAATATGCCTACCTATGGTCAATGGCATCTGAAAACATCCTTGGCTTGACATATACTCCGCTCCTGGCGAGCTTACTAACATAGGTGTCCTAAGAACTTTAGTGGGCAACTTATACTTATCCACAAATCTCCTTGATATGTATGAATGGGATGCATGAGTATCAAAAAGAATGATTGCAGTAAATGACTTAACCAAAAACTTACCTATAACTGCATCTGTCTTCTCTTCAACCTCCTCCATGTTCATGTGGTTCACTTGTCCCCTGTTGAAAGGGTTGGGATTCTTCCCGGAGCTTCCATCGCCATTTCCGTTCTTTGCTTCAGAAGACTCATTGGCATAGTGTCCGGTCTTCCGGCACTTGAAACAAGTAATGTGACTTTGCTCCTTCTTGGCGGGTGTGGCTGGGTTAGAGCGGTTCTGATTGCTACCTGCTCCATTCCCATTTCCATTTTGGAGCCACTGTGGCTATGCGAACTTCCTCCATTGTGCGTGTGGCCTCCATGGTTATGGGTATATCCTCCCGAGTTCGGGGTAAAACGAGGCTTCTACTGAGCTCTTGAATTGTACTTCCCTTGTCCATACTTCCTTTTGCAGCTCTCAATCTGCTGCTGCTTTCCTTCAATCATTAGAGCCTTGTCTACCAACTCCTGGTAGTTGTTAAATGTTGCCACCATTAACTGCATACTCATCTCATCATTCAGCCCTTCCATAAACTTCTCCTGCTTCACGGCATCTGTGGCCACATCATCGGGGGCATAGCGGGCTAACTTACTGAACTCATCCACGTACTGCCCCACAGTACGGTTTCCCTGGCGTAAGTTGCGAAACTCATGCTTCTTCATGCTCATAGATCTAGTTGAGACATGTGCGGTGCGGAATACTTGCTGAAACTGCTCCCAAGTGACATTGGCTATGGGGAAAGTGGATGTGTAATTCTCCCACCATGAGGCTGCAGGTCCATCCAATTGATGTGCGGCAAAACACACCTTCTCTGCATCTGTGCAACCTGCGGTGGTCAACTCCCTTCCAATCCTGTGGAGCCAGTCATCAGCAACTATTGGCTCAGTGCTACTGGAAAACACCGGCGGTTGCAACCTTAGAAAACGGGCTAAGTTGTCAACTGGAGGTGGTGGCGGTGGGTTGTTGTTGTTGTTGTTGCCTTGGTTCTGGACTAGTAGCTGCATCAAGGCATTCTGCTATTGGATCAACTGAGTGAGATCTGGTGGGAAGAAAAATCCGGGGTCACGTCTCGGAGGCATCTGATGGGTTCAGAGGGGAGAGATTAGAATAGAGTGAGGTCTAGTGAGAAAACACTACCCATATGCACATGATACAAACACATTCATATCACACCAATCAATTCAAACAAGGGCATACAATCGATCTAACTATCGTTACAGTGCTCGGACTATTACTATATACATGGGGGATACTACTGATAATATGGTGGTCGACTAGAAATTTTGATCGCTGGATGACTCCATGATATCCGCTCCAGCTTCGTCTTCGTAGTCATCATCACTACTGTCAGGGTCGGAGTCGGTGTCGTTTGATGACCCACAACTATAGGGGATCTATCATAGTCCTTTCGATAAGTAAGAGTGTCGAACCCAACGAGGAGTAGAAGGAAATGATAAGCGGTTTTCAGCAAGGTATTCGCTGCAAGCACTGAAATTATCGGTAACAGATAGTTTTGTGATAAAGTAATTGGTAACGAGTAACAAGTAATAAAAGTAAATAAGGTGCAGCAAGATGGCCCAATCCTTTTTGTAGCAAAGGACAAGCCTGGACAAACTCTTATATGAAGGAAAGCGCTCCCGAGGACACATGGAAATTATCGTCAAGCTAGTTTTCATCACGATCATATGATTCGCGTTCGGTACTTTCATAATTTGATATGTGGGTGGACCGGTGCTTGGGTGCTGTCCTTACTTGGACAAGCATCCCACTTATGATTAACCCCCATTGCAAGCATCCGCAACTACAACAGAAGTATTAAGGTAAACCTAACCATAGCATGAAACATATGGATCCAAATCAGCCCCTTACGAAGTAACGCATAAACTAGGGTTTAAGCTTCTGTCACTCTAGCAACCCATCATCTACTTATTACTTCCCAATGCCTACCTCTAGGACCAAACAATGGTGAAGTGTCATGTAGTCGACGTTCACATGACACCACTAGAGGGATGACAACATACATCTCATCAAAATATCGAACGAATACCAAATTCACATGACTACTAATAGCAAGACTTCTCGCATGTCCTCAGGAACAAACGTAACTACTCACAAAGCATATTCATGTTCATAATCAGAAGGGTATTAATATGCATAATGGATCTGAACATATGATCTTCCACCAAGTAAACCAACTAGCATCAACTACAAGGAGTAATCAACACTACTAGCAACCCACAGGTACCAATCTGAGGTTTGGATACAAAGATTGGATACAAGAAATGAACTAGGGTTTGAGAGGAGATGGTGATGGTGAAGATGTTGATGGATATTGACCCTCTCCTGATGAGAGGATCCTTGGTGATGACGATGGTGATAATTCCCCCCTCCTGGAGGGACGTTTCCCCGGCAGAATAGCTCCGACGGAGCCCTAGATTGGTTCTGCCAAGGTTCCGCCTCATGGCGGCGGAGTCTCATCCCGAAAGCTTGCTTATGATTTTTTTCCTCGATGAAAGACTACATATAGAAAAACGTGGGCATCGGAGGGCCACCAGGGGGCCCACGAGGCAGGCGGCGCGCCCAGGGGGTAGGGCGCGCCCCCCACCCTCGTGGCCAGGGTGTGGCCCCCCTCTGGAACTTCTTCGCTCAATATTTTTTATATATTCTAGAAATAGCTTCTGTGAAGTTTCAGGACTTTTGGAGCTGTGCAGAATAGGTCTCTAATATTTGCTCCTTTTCGAGCCCAGAATCCCAACTGCCGGCATTCTCCCTCTTCATGTAAACCTTGTAAAATAAGAGAGAATAGGCATAAGTATTGTGACATAATGTGTAATAACAGCCCATAATGCAATAAATATTGATATAAAAGCATGATGCAAAATGGACGTATCAACTCCCCCAAGCTTAGACCTCGCTTGTCCTCAAGCGAAAGCCGAAATCGAAAAATATATCCACATGTTTAGAGATAGAGGTGTCGATAAAAATAAAATTCGTACATGAGGGCATCGTGATCTTTCTTAGAATAGCAACATACATTCATACATACATACATACATACATATTGTCATAAGATCTCTTATGCTAAAGTAACAATTCAATCACAACTTCAAGTATGAATCTTAAACTTCATTGGGAACCAACAAACTCTAATCTCAGTCATTGAGGCAATTCCAATTTATCATAACATAGGAAAGCGTCAGTATAAGAGCTTTTCAGGAAGTCCACATACTCAACCATCTTTTAGTCTTTCACAATTGTTAACACTCACGCAATATTTATGGGTATGAAGTTTTAATCAGACATAGAGAAAGATAGGGGCTTGTAGTTTTGCCTCCGAACGTTTTACCTCAAGGGTAATGTCAACAATAGTAGTTCATGAAGACTCACATCACATTAGCTATATATATCAGGATCTTTCCAACATATTGTGCTTTCAAAAGGATTAAATGCAAAAGGGAAAGGTCAAGATCACCATGACTCTTATGTAAGGTAGAAGATAAAAGTAAAAGATAGGCCCTTCGTAGAGGGAAGCAGAGGTTGTCATGCGCTTTTATGGTTGGATGCACAAAATCTTAATGTGAAAGAACGTCACTTTATATTGCCACTTGTGATATGGACATTTATTATGCAGTCCGTCGCTTTTATTTCTTCCATATCACAAGATCGTATAAAGCTTATTTTCTCCCACACTAATAAGTCATACATATTTAGAGAGCAATTTTTATTGCTTGCACCGATGACAACTTACTTGAAGGATCTTACTCCATCCATAGATAGATATGGTGGACTCTCATGGCAAAACTGGGTTTAGGGATATTTGGAAGCACAAGTAGTATCTCTACTTGGTGCAAGGAAATTGGCTAGCATGAGAGGGAAAGGCAAGCTCAACATGTTGGATGATCCATGACAATATAATTTATCTCAGATGTAAGAAAACATAACCCATTACGTTGTCTTCCTTGTCCAACATCAACTCTTAGCATGTCATACTTTAATGAGTGCTCACAATCATAAAAGGTGTCCAAGATAGTATATTTATATGAGAACCTTTCTTTCTTTATTACTTCCTATTAATTGCAACGATGACCAAAACTATGTTTGTCAACTCTCAACAACTTTTATTCATCATTCTCTTTATATGTGAGCTCATTACTTTCCATAAGATCCATATGATCTCTTTGTTTCTTTTTATTCTTTCTCTTTTTATTTTATTACCTCAAGATCATAGCAAAATAATCAAGCCCTTGACTCAACACTAATCTTTATTATATAGCTCACTGACTCGATTACATAGAGGGATCATAAAGCAAAAACTCACGACTAGATCATACTAAAACTTTATTCTACTAGATCAAGATATTACCAAAAGGATCAAACTAAGAAAAACGGTACAGATAAAAGTGATGGTGATACGATACCGGGGCACTCCCCCAAGCTTGGCACTTGCCAAGGGGAGTGCACATACCAGTGTGATTATCTCTCCTTCGGGGATGGTGATGTGATATTCTTGGTGATGATGCCCCTCAGGATACGATTCTCTTCCTCAAGCATATTGACTTGCTGATTGAGGTTAATTTTTTCCTTACGGAGCTTGCCAGTGACGGCTAAAGCTCCTTTCACCCAAGGATGTTGCATAGCTATGGGTGAACAGGTAACACTCTTTTTCATATTTTCATAAGAAAGAAATCTAACATTGGAAGGGATAACCGAGTTTGGAATAGCCGAGCTCTGTGGTTCCCCCATCGTGAATCCTGCCCGGAAACAAGAAGTAACTTCTTGGTCCTCCTCCATGGCATCTATCCTTTTCAAGTCAGCATCCATCTCTTCCTTCGTTGAGGGCCAAAGTGATAGGCATCGTTGTTTGCCCCTGGACCTAGTGTCGGATGAGACACCCAACTCTCCCCGACTGACTCTTGAGAATACATCTTGCTCTAATCTGCAGCAGGACAGCTCGAAACAAAGACAGGAGACATTTGCATGATACGGTGATCAAAACCTTCGGGAGATTATATAATGAATTTTTACCGACCAAAAGAAGTATCGTGCAAGCAAACGGAGCCCGGAGAGCACACGAGGTGCCCACGAGGCTGGGGGCGCGCCCTCCACCCTCGTGGAAACCTCGTGTCCTTTCCGGTCTGCTTCTTATTTTCCTATTTTTCTAAATATTCCAAAACAGAGAAAAATTGCCATTAGAACTGTTTTGTAGTCGGTTTACTTACCGTACCACATACCTATTCCTTTTCGGAGTCTGAAACATTCTGGAAAGTGTCCCTTATGTATTCCTCCCGGGTTACGGTTTGAATAATATTGGTTTCAACATTTATGGGATTACCTGAGATATAATGTTCGATTCTTTGACCGTTCACCACCTTTGGATTTATTCCTTCGAAGTTGTTGATTTTTATGGCACCGGAACGATAGACCTCCTTGATAACATAAGGACCTTCCCATTTAGAGAGAAGTTTCCTGCAAAAAAAACTTAAACGAGAGTTGTATAACAATACATAATCACCTACATTAAACTCACGCTTTTGTATCCTTTTATCATGCCATCTTTTAACTTTTTCTTTAAACAATTTGGCATTTTCATAGGCTTGGGTTCTCCATTCATCAAGTGAGCTAATGTCAAACAACCTCTTCTCACCGGCAAGTTTAAAATCATAATTGAGCTCTTTAATAGCCCAATATGCCTTATGTTCTAGTTCGAGAGGTAAGTGACATGCTTTTCCATAAACCATTTTATACGGAGACATACCCATAGGATTTTTATATGCAGTTCTATAGGCCCATAATGCATCATCAAGTTTGTTGGACCAATTCTTTCTAGATCTATTAACAGTCTTTTGCAAAATTAATTTGAGCTCTCTGTTACTCAATTCTACTTGACCACTAGACTGTGGGTGATATGGATATGCATTTCTATGATTAATGTCATACTTAGCAAGCATTTTACGAAAGGCACCATGAATAAAATGTGAACCACCATCAGTCATTAAATATCTAGGGACTCCAAACCTCAGGAAAATAACTTCTTTAAGCATCTTAATAGAGGTGTTATGATCAGCACTACTAGTTGGAATAGCTTCTACCCACTTAGTAACGTAATCAACAGCAACTAAAATATGTGTATACCCATTAGAGGAAGGAAAAGGTCCCATATAGTCAAAGCCCCAAACATCAAATGGTTCAATAACAAGTGAATAATTCATAGGCATTTCTTGACGTCTACTAATATTACCAATTCTTTGTCATTCATCACAAGACAAGAAAAACTTATGGGCATCCTTGAAGAGAGTAGGCCAATAAAAACTGGATTGCAATACCTTATGTGCAGTTCTATCTCCAGCATGGTGTCCTCCATAAGCCTCGGAGTGACATTTGCGTAGGATTTGTTCATGTTCATGCTCAGGTACACAACATCTAATAACACCATCTACTCCTTCTTTATAAAGATATGGGTCATCCCAAAAGTAATGTCTCAAGTCATAGAAGAACTTTTTCTTTTGCTGGTATGTGAAACTAGGTGGTATAAATTTAGCAACAATATAATTAGCATAATCAGCATACCATGGAGCAGTTCGGGAAGCATTTATGACATTTAGTTGTTCATCAGGAAAGCTATCATCAATAGGTAGTGGGTTATCAAGACATTTTCTAACCTAGACAAGTTGTCTGCAACGGGGTTCTCAGCTCCCTTTCTATCAATAATATGCAAATCAAATTCTTGTAGTAAGAGAACCCATCTAATAAGTCTAGGTTTAGAATCTTTATTTTCCATAAGGTATTTAATAGCAGCATGATCAGTGTGAATAGTCACATTAGAATCTACAATATAAGGTCTAAACTTATCACAAGCAAATACAAATGCTAAAAATTCCTTTTTAGTGGTCACATAATTTCTCTAGGCGTTGTCTAGAGTTTTACTAGCATATTCAATAACATTTAATTTCTTATCAAATCTTTGCCCTGGAACAGCACCTACAACATAATCACTAGCATCACACATAATTTCAAAGGGTCAATTCCAATCAGGTGGCTGAACAATAGGTGCATAAATCAATGCTTTCTTAAGTATTTCAAATGCTTCTACGCAATCATCATCAAAGACAAACCAGATATCTTTCTGTAATAGATTAGTTAGAGGCCGAGAAATTTTTGAGAAATCCTTAATGAACCTCCTATAAAAACTGGTGTGACCGAGGAAGCTTCTTATACCTTTAATGTCCTTGGGACATGGCATCTTTTCAATAGCATCAAATTTATCCTTATCAATTTCAATACCTCTTTCAGAAATTTTATGCCCCAGGACAATACCTTCATTAACCATAAAGTGGCATTTCTCCCAATTCAAGACAAGATTAGTTTCTTCACATCTCTGTAAAACTCGAGCAAGGTTGCTCAAGCAATCATAAAAAGAGGATCCATAAACGGAGAAATCATCCATGAATACCTCACATATCTTTTCACAAAAGTCAGAGAATATAGCCATCATGCATCTTTGAAAGGTAGCAGGTGCATTACATAGACCAAAAGACATACGTCTATAAGAAAAAGTACCGAAAGGGCAAGTAAAAGTGGTCTTTGATTGATCATCAGTTGACACAGGTATTTGAGAGAAGCCAGAGTAACCATCTAGAAAGAAAAAATGTGTATGTTTGGATAATCTTTCTAGCATTTGATCAATAAAAGGTAAGGGGTAATGATCTTTTTTAGTAGCCTTATTTAATTTGCGGAAATCAATTACCATCCTATAACCTGTAATAATTCTTTGCGGAATCAATTCATCCTTATCATTAGGAACAACAGTAATACCTCCCTTCTTAGGGACACAATGAAAAGGACTTACCCAGTGACTATCAGCAATGGGATAAATTATACCTGCCTCAAGGAGCTTTAATATCTCCTTTCTTGCCACTTCTGTCATCTTAGGATTCAGCCGTCGTTGATGGTCAATACCTGGTTTGGCGTCTTCCTCCAAATTTATTTTTTGTTGACATAGAGTGGAACTAATGCCCTTAAGATCATCAAGAGTATATCCAATAGAAGCACGGTGCTTCTTCAGAGTTTTCAATAATTTCTTTTCCTCCTTTTCTGAAAGGTTAGCACTAATAATAACAGGATATACTTTATTTTCATCAAGATAAGCATATTTAAGAGTATCAGGCAATGGTTTAAGCTCAAACACGGGATCACCCTTTGGTGGAGGAGGATCCCCTAGGATTTCAACAGGCAAATTGTGTTTCAGAATAGGTCCCTGTTTAAAGAATACTTCATCTATTTCCCTTCTTTCATTCATAAACATATCATTTTCATGGTCTAGCATGTATTGTTCTAATGGATCAGTAGGAGGCACGACAATAGAAGCAAGACCAATAATTTCATCTTTACTAGGCAATTCTTTATCATGGGGTTGTCTATGAAATTTAGAAAAATTAAACTCATGAGACATATCCCCTAAACCAACAGAAACAATATCCTTATTGCAGTCTATCTTAGCATTAACAATATTCAAGAAGGGTCTACCAAATATAATGGGACAAAAGCTATCTTGAGGGGAACCAAGAACAAGAAAATCAGCAGGATATTTATCCTTCCCACACAAGACTTCAACATCTCTAACAATCCCAATTGGTGAAATAGTATCTCTATTAGCAAGTTTAATGGTAACATCAATACCTTCTATTTCAGCCGGTGCAATATCATGCATAATTTCTTTGTATAAGGAAATAGGTATTGCACTAGCACTTGCACCCATATCACACAAGCCATGATAACAATGATCTCCTATTTTAACAGAAATAACAGGCATGCCTACGACAGGTCTATGTTTATCTTTACACCAGGTTTAGCAATTCTAGCAGTCTCATCACAGAAGTAAATAACCTGCCCATCAATATTATCGGCCAAGAGATCTTTAACCATAGCAACATTAGGTTCAACTTTAACTTGCTTAGGGGGTTTAGGTGTCTTAATATTGCTTTTGTTGACAATAGTTGAAGCTTTAGCATGATTCTTTATTCTAACAGGGAAAGGTGGTTTCTCAACATAAGCAGTAGGAACAATAGGATCATTATAAGTGATAGTCTTTTCTTCAACTTTAATAGGTGCAACTACTTTTACTTCAATTGGAGGATTATATTTAAACCACTTCTCCTTAGGGAGATCAACATGAGTACCAAAGGATTCACAGAAAGAAGCTACTATCTCAGAGTCAAGTCCATATTTAGTGCTAAATTTACGGAGAACATCGGTATCCATAAAATATTTAACACAATCAAAATTAGGTGTTATACCTGACTCCTTACCTTCGTCGAGATCCCAATCTTCAGAGTTGCGTTTAATTCTCTCCAATAAATTACATTTGTATTCAATAGTCTTCATCATAAAGGAACCAGTACAAGAAGTATCGAGCATGGAGCGATTGTTGTCAGAAAGCCGAGCATAAAATTTTTGAATAATCATTTCTCTTGAGAGATCATGATTGGGGCATGAATATAACATTGACTTAAGCCTCCCCCAAGCTTGAGCGATGCTTTCTCCTTCACGAGGCCAAAAATTATATATATATATATATATAATTACGATCATGATGAACAAGATGCATAGGATAAAACTTCTGATGGAATTCCAATTACAACTGTTTGTAGTCCCATGATCCCATATCATCACATAGCCTATACCATGTCAATACATCTACCTTCAAAGATAGAGGAAAGACCTTCTTCTTGATAACATCATTGGGCATACCTGCAAGCTTAAATAATCCACAAACTTCATCCACATAGATTAAGTGTAAGTCGGGATGCAATGTTCCATCCCTGCAAAAGGATTAGCTGGCAGTTTCTCTATCATACCCGAAGGAATTTCAAAGAAAACATTTTCATTTTCAGTAGGTTGAATAGGTTGAGGAGTAACTATTTTCTCAACCGGTCGAGGTGAAGATACCCCGAACAAGCCCCTCAAAGGATTACTTTCCATAGTAACAAGTGACAGTAAATTTCATCACACTATATGTCGTGGAATTGTCACGGCAGATGTCCTCGTGAAAGGACTTAGTCACGGAGCCATCGCTACGGGTTAGCTTGAAGGGGTTAAACCGGACAAGGGGACACGGGAGTTTATACTAGTTCGGCCCCTTCGATGAAGGTAAAAGCCTACGTCTAGTTGTGATTGGTATTGCTAGGGTCTCAAAGGCCAGGGAGCGAATCCGCTTTGTCTAGCTCTCGAGTTGTTGTTTTCCGTCCCTAAACCGCCGCCGGGTCACCCCTTTATATACTCAAGAGGACCACTGCCGGTCTACAGAGTCCCGAGGCTGGCTCATACAAGTGTCCGCCTCGGTCTCCTCTTTTCTATCTTACAATGCAAGTTTATACAATCATGGCGGTTTACTACCATGGGCCCTAAACCGCCTGCGGGCTCTGGGCCTCTAAGCCTCATCCGTAAAGCGCCATCTTCTGGGTTTCCTTGGGATTCAATATAGGCGAAGGTGAACCGGCCCCTCCTGGGCGGTTTACCCTTAGTGGTTATATCCTCAACATTAGGCCCCAGATTGATTTGAACCTGTTCATGTCAATCTTCAATCCTTAGCAAAACTACCTAAATTTCTGACAATTCTCGTAAACCGCCATATTGTCTTCTCCCTATGAATTTTGTTGAATCGCCATGACATCATCTTCTGTTACTGCAGTAAATCATTATGACGTCATCCATGTATAAGAAGATTTATAAAGATTCCCTTCTCTTTAATTCCCGGTGATCGAGGCGACAACTGCATCCTCTTTTGCCGCTTCCGACTGCTCGATTTTCGCGCCTGCTATTTTTATCACACTTCCCTTATAAATAAGACCGGGGCGCCTTCCATTTCCCCCCTTTCCAACTCGCATCGTCTTCCTCCTCGCGACCTGAAGATCTCAAGCATCGCCGCCGCCGCCGTCGTCGATCTTCCAGTCCGCACCAACCAGGCCGCTGCATCACCCAGTTTGTACCAGATCTCTGAAGATACTCCGCTGCTGCGTGTCCCTGGTAAATGCTCCTTCCCATTACTTGTTAAATCTGCACTAGGGTTTCGAAGCTTCTTCGGTGTTCGTCAGTGTTCATCAGCCCTTCCTCTGCTTTTCCTTTAGCATCGTACTAAATCTAGCTAGGCCTGATAGTTTCCTCTTGCGGCTGGATCTGTAGCTTTAATCTGTCGTACTACAGCATCTTACTGTTCCTGTATAAATCCTTATCTGAATCTTCTCTGTTCTGTTTAACACCATTGTAAAGCTCAGAAAAAAATTTCTTTTGAACAATGGTAGATCCAAAATTATATCACCATCTTATGAAACTTGTTTCCGCAACACTTAACAAATTTTCAGATTGGGTTCTGCCTCCAATGGGCGGTTTATCCTTTAGTATTGATAATCCGTCATATGTCATTAGCCCTCTCTTAAACCGCCATCTAGACTTTGAACAGCAATGCCTGGTTCACTTCATACGTATACCTTGAATTGCCGGTTTAACAGTTGACAAATACATATGAACCGCCAATCGTAAACCATCCATTTTCCTTTTACAGACTTCGTAAGATGACGAAGCAATTTGCTGCTTGCAACTGGGTTCCGTCTCGGATCACAAAAATGCAAATCAATGAATATGTCACCACCGGCGCTTTAGCTTCAAAAAATGTCCTCCATTGGCGAGTTCCTGGCCCTGAGAGCCCCCCTGAGCCTCAAGATGGAGAAGTGATTGTGTTCTTGCAACATTTAGCTCGAGGTTCCAGTCCTCCCGGATCAAAAAATTTCCGGGATGTTCTTGCCTGGTTCCAACTTCATCCTCAAGATATTGGACCGAATTCTGTGTCCAACATATGCGACTTCCAAGTATTCTGCGAGGTTTACCTGCAAGAAGAACCAACTGTCGACCTCTTTCAAGATCTTTTTCACTTAAACCGCCGGACTGAATTTTCTGACGGACCCAATACTGAACTTGGCGGTGTGTCGATCCAAAAGAGGAAAGAGGTTGAATTTCCTCACGACAAACTTCACAGCCATCCAAAAGACTGGAACCAAACCTGGTTCTACTGTCAGAATACTGCCCCTGCTAAAGAGAATCCTTTACCGGGCTACCATCCGCACCGGCTCAGCAATAATCACCCTTTACCTCAGAGATTGTCTGCCAAAGACCGACAAGCTTATGCACCTCAACTCGCCAAACTCCAGGCTCTCCTTGCCAACGGTTTAACTGGTGTTGATCTCGTCCGCTATTGGATTTCATGGTGCATTCTACCTTTAAGTCGCCGGCCTGGATTGATGTTTGAATATACCGGCAATACCAATGATCCACAACGGTTCAATGAAATAGAACTGACTGATGCTGAAATTAGTGAAGGCGTAAAGAAAATACTTGACGAACCGCTCACTGTATGTACTCAAATTGGTCTGTGTCCTTTTTATGCCTCCAACAAACCGCTAGTGGTAAGGATTTTAACCTTGTACTTTTCGTGACCCTTCTCCACTTTGACATTGCTATAATAGCCCTTTTGTGCAATCTCATAGGCCAATAGCTCCTTCTGGAAAAGGAAATCTCAAGATAAAGTGGCTAAGGCTCCTCGTGGTAAGACCAAGGTCATCAAGCGAGCTGCCAAAAAGAAAACCGCTGAGACTTCAGAACCGCCAGAAGATGTTGGTGACTCGGCTGAAGAGGTAAGGTTTGACTCCCTTGACTTTTATTCATATATTTTACTGATAATGATTACTCCCAGGATGATGTGGAGGCCAGCCATGCAGATCATGTTGAGGTAATTTGTCTTTCTGACTCAGAACTTGTGTCGGTTCAACGATTTCGCCATGCAGTTCGGAAAGTGAAATGCTCTCACCCTGTTGCTCATTTGGATCAAAAACTTTCTTTGAAGACATAGCAAACCGAAGGGCGTCGCACAACCCGGCACAGTGGTCAACGGGTCACTTCTTCCGGTTTACCTCACACACCAAACCGGAAACGTCGTCCAGAGGTTGCCTGTTCTCCTAAAAAACGTTATCTTTTGAAAGGTTTCTTCCGATGCCCTCTCAATTTATCCGATTCAAACTATCAGGCATCTTCTAATTCGTTTGGAGGTTCATCAACCACTCAGCTGCCTCCACTGAAAACCGTCCCTGGGTAAGCATACAGTCCTCCCTTCTCCTTCATAATTTAGTTAATCATGCTAATCCTTGTTTTAATATTAGTGCTAAAGCTCGTCTGAGTAAGAAAGCCAAGACCAGTGCCCCTACCGGCGAAGTTGAACCAGAGAAAGCTCCTGAAAATCCTGATAAAAACCTTGATAATGTCATGGATGATTCTGTCCCGCCAGAGCCAACTAACAACGCTGATCTGCCGGAAGCTGATCCGGCCACACATGAAGACACCTCAAGTCCACACGCTATACCTGCAAGTCCGGTTGCTGATCCATTGAAATCAACTGCTAATCCGCCAAGCCCAGCAAAAGATGATGCTGTTATTGTTACTGGCACTGCTTATACCGCTCCGGGCGATCTAGTTATCTTGGCAAAACATACCGCCAAGGATGAGTTTACTTCTATGGGCAAGAAGAAGATGGAAGCTGACTTGTCAAAATATGCTAATCTTTCTTCCCAGGATCTTCATTCCGGATTCTTGAACCGGCTTTATATAAGCCGAGATAATGAGGCTGACTTGGTAAATCTGATGAAGGAACGTTATGAGGTAAACATTTTCCTCCTTATCTTTGTATTTTCATTGCCTTGTATCCTGTAGCCCCCAAGGGCCGGTTTAACTTGTAAAAACAAACCGGGACTTTTGAATTTCCAAACTGCACATTGTTGACTTTTTAAGTTTTTTTTTGAACAAATACACATTAGCCCCCAAGTGCCAGGATTGAAACTTGTATGAATCCTCGGGACTTTGAATAAGCAGTAAGAAAAAAAAGCAATCCGCATTAGCCCCCAAGTGCCAGGATTGAAACTTGTATGAATCCTCGGGACTATGAATAAGCAATAAAAAAAGAAGCAATCCGCATTAGCCCCCAAGTGCCAAGTGTAGAACCAGTTGTATGCTTGGGACTTTTGATAAAATATTGATATGCTCCTCTGATTGTGGCAGGCTGACATAAACCATCAACGGACGCAGATTGCTGATCTTCAAGAGAGTATCAAATCTCATCAAGAAGAATCTTCTAAAGCCAAATATGAACTTCGAGCCGCTTTAACTTCCATAGAACAACTGAAGGAAGAATTCAAGACTGAACGTGCCAATTGGGACACTGAGAAGGGTACATTGCTGAAACGGGCTGAAGACGCCGAATCTGCTCTTAAACCGGTGGCAGTAGAGCTTTCTGGGTTGAAGCGTCAAGTGAACGCCATGACATCCGTAGTATTTGGTAAGTACTCCTAGCAAGGCATCTGAAATATCCATCTTATAAGGTGCCGGTTGAAATATGAAATTCTTAAACCGTTGCAGGTAGCCGCATTACTCATCTGGGCTCAGATGTACGGATGAAGCTGAAAGCAGCATATACTCTGCTTGAACAACTATACACCGGTGCTCAATGGGTTATCTGCGCAGCATCCTATGACAATCCGGCCCCAACACTGATCAAGGACACTCTGGCAAAGCTATCCATGGCACCAGCACAGATAGAAGAGGTAAAGCGATCTGCTGCTAGGGTTGGCGCTTTGTTGGCACTTACCCGAGCCAAAGCATGGATAGCTGACTTGGATCCGGTTGACCTTGCCAAAGGCTTTCCAAGCACACAAGAAAACGGGGCAGATTTTGATGATGAAGCCCTTAAAAGAGTGACAAGGGAAATGCGTCCTCTGGCGAGTCAGCTGGCAGAAGATGCTAACTTGACCGTTCACCGGTCTTATTATGATGCCAACAACAAACGGGTTAACCCTGTCATCCCGGAGGCGCAAAATCTTATTCCAGGAATCCGTAAGCACACTTATGCCCCTGACATTGATCCGTCAGAACTTATCAGTGAAGAAGCTATCTTTCAGGCCTTAACCCGGATTGACTGGACCACCACAAACCTCCAGCCGCTAGGTGGGGAGGAGGAGGGTGATCCAACGCCAGATGACCCATCAACTTCGCATCAACATGGTAATGAGACTTGATCCGGCAATCAGAATGATGCTCCATAAACCTTGTTCTGCTGGAAACACCATATTTTGGGCCTTCAAGCGCCTTGTAATAGGATAGTGAAAATACTTTGATCCATTGCCATCGTGCACTGGGATACACTTTGCGTTGATTCGTCACGAGAATTTTAGTACTGGCTTATGTATTTTTACAATATTATGCAATCCCTGTGTCTGCATAAGGAAAATCTGTCCAGGCGGTTTACCACCGGATGGGTCAAAGTACCCAACACAACTTGGTAAGCATCTATGGTTGCCACAATAATAAATCATACCTGTGATACAAAACATTGTTGTTGTTTTACCAATTGTGATTTGAAGAAGGGTGAAAACCCAACTTCCACCATGTCGTGCTGGTATATATATGATATAGAACCGGGTTGTGATGAACACCGGCCGATTGCTGGAGACAAGGTGTCAAAGCCAGACCGGTTTTGAAGGATGCCGGGTTACCTTTAATTGTATGCTTTTATAGAAGATCCGTAAGCCATACCGGGTTAAAAACACTAGTTTAACATAAACCTTACAAAAAACAAAAACTTGGCAAAAAAGCAAACAAAAACCGTGGTCGAGGCTTTTCAAGGGCTGCCAGGCCCAAATCGAGGCTTTTCATGGGCTGCCAGGCCATTGAGTTAAACCATTTGACGAAGCCTTTTAAGATGGCCCTCCAACTAACCAATCATCGTTTTAACTTCGACAAGTTTAGGGTCTCAATGAGAGTAACTGTCAAACGTTCGACGGGTCGTGCCAGGATTACCTGGATAAGAGTGGCTTACTTGATGAAGGCAGGTTAACCCGGGGTTTTAGGTGAATACACCAGGCTTCCAAGCCGTGGGTCGATACCCAGCTACAAGGGTCCTTTCAAACTCTTTGGTATTTGACACAAAGAGCCCCCAAGTAACTTTTGTGAGCTATGCTCAATGGGTGCCTATGTTTGAGTCGTGCTTTACGCAATCAAACCCTCTTTGGCCCCTTGGGTGTGAAGCTCCCAAACTAGATGGTGGCATGATAGCCGGGCTAACAGGTAGTACTTCGCGTTATTAGCTAAAGCCCCCAAGTTAACAGATATTTAAGGAAAAAATGGCGGAGACCCTGCTTGATAGCAAGGATGCCGGTTTATTATATTGATCATAATATATACATTGTTGAAATATGTACATGCGAAAAGCCTGTGGCTTCAAGTGTAATAAGGCCGTAGGAGAGCTATGTTCCATGGCCGCCGGGTCTCCTCCTCAGAGCTACGTGAGTCTTCTCGAACGTGAATGAGGTAGTATGATCCGTTGTGTAGATTTTTGCTGACCACAAAGGGCCCTTCCCAAGGTGGGGATAACTTGTGCATATCAGTCTGGTCTTGAATGAGCCGAAGTACCAAATTGCCTTCTTGAAAGGTTCTTGTCTTAACTCGGCGGCTGTGATAACGCCATAGGTCTTGTTGATAAACCGCCGACCGAGCCAAAGCCATGTCTCGTTTCTCATCTAACAGGTCCAGCGCCTCTTGGCGTGCTTGCTCGTTGTCCGCTTCAACATAATTCGCGACCCGGGGCGAGTCATGACGAATATCACTTGGGAGGACAGCCTCAGCTCCATAGACAAGGAAAAAGGGTGTATATCCCGTAGATCGATTTGGGGTGGTATTTATACTCCATAACACAGATGGTAATTCTTCCACCCAACAACCCGGCGTCTGTTTCAAAGGGGCCATAAGCCGAGGCTTGATACCCTTCAGGATTTCTTCATTCGCCCTCTCAGCTTGACCATTGGACTGGGGGTGAGCCACGGACGCTACATCAAGCCGGATATGCTCTCGTTGGCAAAACTCCTCCATCTCACCTTTAGAAAGGTTCGTACCATTATCTGTGATGATGCTATGTGGAAAGTCGAAACGGAAAATAATCTTTTTGAGAAACTGAACCACCGTGGCTGCATCACATTTACTGACGGGCTCCGCTTCAACCCATTTGGTGAACTTGTCAACCGCCACCAACAGGTGGGTCTTCTTGTCCTTGGAGTGCTTAAAGGGTCCAACCATATCAAGCCCCCAAGTAGCGAACGGCCAAGTGATGGGAATCATGCGTAACTCTTGAGCCGGAACATGAGCTCGACATGAAAATTTCTGACAAGCGTCACACCGCTTCACCAAGTCTTCCGCATCAGAATGAGCTGTCAACCAGTAGAACCCGTGTCGGAAAGCTTTAGCAACCAAGGACTTTGAACTGGCATGGTGACCTCAATCCCCTTCATGGATTTCACGTAGAATCTCTTGCCCTTCTTCAGGAGAAACACAACGTTGGAATACGCCTGAAATGCTAGAACGGTGCAACTCGCCATTGTGAACAACCATAGACTTGGATCGCCAGACTATCTGTCTGGCGAAAAGTTCATCTTCTGGTAATTCGCCCCGGTTCAAATACGCCAAATATGGAACCATCCAATCCGGAGTGGCATGTAAAACGGCTACCAACTGGGCCTCGGGATCAGGAACAGCTAAATCCTCCTCTGTAGGCAACTTTACAGATGGGTTATGCAAGATATCTAGAAAGGTATTGGGTGGTACTGGCTTACGCTGAGATCCCAGCCGGCTTAGAGCATCTGCTGTCTCATTCTTGCGCCGGTCGATGTGTTCCACCTGATAACCCTTATAGTGACCTGCTACAATATCCACCTCGTGCCTATAAGCCGCCATGAGTGGGTCCTTAGAATCCCAAGTACCAGAAACTTGCTGAGCCACCAGATCAGAATCTCCAAAGCATCGAACCCGGCTTAAGTTCATTTCCTTAGCTACACGAAGGCCGTGGAGTAAGGCCTCGTACTCCGCTGCATTGTTAGTACAAGGAAACATTAAGCGGAGAACATAACAAATCTTATCTCCTCGAGGGGAAGTGAGGACAACTCCAGCCCCCGAGCCTTCCAACTGCCTGGATCCATCAAAGTGAATGGTCCAGTATGTATTATCCGGTTTGCCCTCTGGTTCCTGTAACTCATTCCAATCATTGATGAAGTCAACAAGCGCATGAGATTTCATGGCTGTTCGGGGCGTATACTTCAAACCATGGGGGCCAAGCTCAATCGCCCACTTCGCAACCCGGCCAGTTGCTTCTCTATTCTGGATTATATCGCCCAAGGGAGCAGAACTGACCACTGTGATAGGATGGCCTTGAAAATATTGCTTGAGTTTCCTAATTGCCATAAACACTCCATACACTAGCTTCTGCCAGTGCAGATATCTTTGCTTTGATTCGATCAGTACTTCACCGATATAACAAACTGGTCGTTGAACCGAATATTCTTTTCCAGCCTCCTTACGCTCAACCACAATTGCCACACTGACCGCTCGGGCATTGGCAGCCACGTACGATAATAGAGGCTCATTATCAACTAGAGCAGCGAGGACTAGCGGTTCAGCTAGCTGCCGCTTCTATTCCTCGAATGCCGCATCGGCGGCATCACTCCAGACGAATTTATCTGTTTTCTTCAACATCTGATACAGGGGAATCGCCTTCTCTCCCAAACGGCTGATAAACCGGCTGAGGGCTGCAATCCGGCCCGCCAGACGCTAAACATCATTGATACACGCCGGTTTAGCCAAGGATGTGATTGCTTTGATTTTTTCCGGATTTTCCTCAATACCTCTGTTAGACACAAGAAAACCCAAGAGTTTGCCTGCTGGAACACCAAAAACGCATTTGTCCGGGTTGAGCATCATTTTGTAAACCTGAAGATTGTCGAACGTCTCCTTGAGATCACTTATCAAGGTTTCCTGCTTCCTGGACTTTACCACAATATCATCCACATAGGCATGAACATTACGCCCGATCTGCTTGTGAAGAAAATTTTGCACACAACGCTGGTAGGTTGCTTGGGCACTCTTGAGCCCGAAGGGCATAGAGACATAACAGAAGGCTCCAAAGGGAGTGATGAAGGCTGTCTTCTCCTGGTCCTTAACTGCCATTTTAATCTGATGATAACCTGAATAAGCATCCAAGAAACTCAGGCGCTCACAACCTGACGTTGCATCAATGATCTGATCAATACGCAGGAGAGCAAAAGGATCTGCCGGGCAAGCTTTATTCAAATCAGTGTAATCTACACACATACGCCAAGTGCCATTTTTCTTAAGAACAAGCACCAGATTAGCCAACCATTCGGGATGAAATACCTCGACAATAAACCCAGCTGCCAGTAGCCGGGATACCTCTTCTCCGATGGCCTTGCGTCTTTCTTCGTTAAAACGGCGAAGGTACTGCTTAACCGGTTTAAACTTAGGATCAATATTGAGAGTGTGCTCAGCGAGTTCCCTCTACACCTGGCATGTCAGAAGTTTTCCATGAAAAGATGTCCCGGTTCTCACGGATGAACTCGATGAGCGCGCTTTCCTATTTCGGATCCAGATTGGCACTGATACTAAACTGCTTGGATGAATCACTAGGGGCGAAGTCAACGAGTTTAGTATCATTAGCCGGTTTGAACATCAGGGCCGGGTCATGCTCAGTCGTTGGTTTCTTCAGAGGGGTCATGTCCGCCGGATCAACATTGTCCTTATAGAATTTCAGCTCCTCTGTAGCACAAACCGATTCAGCATAGGCCGCTTCACCTTCCTCGCAATCCAAAGCAATCTTTCGACTCCCATGTACTGTGATCGTCCCCTTATTACCCGGCATTTTGAGCTGTAAATAGACATAACAGGGTCTCGCCATGAATTTTGCGTAAGCCGGCCGTCCAAACAGCGCGTGATATGGACTCTGGATCTTCACCACCTCAAAGGTCAAAGTCTCAGACCTGGAATCAAGATCATCTCCGAACACGACTTCCAAAGCAATCTTTCCAACAGGGTATGCCGATTTACCTGGTACTACACCATGAAAAATAGTGTTTGACGGTTTAAGATTCTTATCTGTCAACCCCATGCGACGGGAAGTCTCATAGTACAGGATGTTGATACTTCTCCCTCCATCCATCAGAACCTTGGTAAACTTATAGCCCCCCACCTGAGGTGCTACCACCAGGGCTAGTTGACCCGGATTGTCAACCCGGGGCGGGTGATCCTCTCTGCTCCACACGATGGGCTGCTCCGACCATCGTAGATAACGTGGTACGGCCGGTTCAACAGTATTGACTGCCCTCTTGTGAAGTTTCTGATCCTGCTTGCACAGGCTAGTAGTGAACACATGATACTGCCCGCTGTTCAACTGCTTTGGGTGACTCTGGTAACCTGACTGCTGCTGATTCCCTTGGTTATTCTGCTGGTTATTACCATGGTTGTTCTGATGACCCTGGTTGTTCTGAAATCCAGAGCTTGAACCGCCGCCCCCATGGAAACCTGGGCCTGAACCGCCCGGTGGATCCTGATCATACCGGTATAGATCAAAATTTTTGAACTCCCTCATTATATGACAATCCTTCCAGAGATGTGTGGAAGGGGCCTCCTTGGTTCCATGCTTCGGGCAGGGTTGGTTTAACAAACGCTCTAGACTCATCCCTCCACCGTGTTGGGGCGGTTTACCTTTGCGACGCTGCATATTTGTGTTAGCCACCAAATCTGAACTATCCGCTTTATGCTTACCATTATTCCCATGGCCTCCTTGGTTGTGGTGCTGCCCTTTTGCACCGCCGTTCTTCTTTCCCTTCTCCGGTTTGTCCTCCTCTGAATCCGGGTCCTTGGTATTATCTGAATCGGCATACTTAACCAAAGCGGCCATGAGTGTTGACATGTTGTTGCAGTGACGTTTGAGCCTCCCCAACTTCTGTTTCAGCGGCTTGAAACAGAAATTGCCCTCTAACGTTAATAGTGCGGTGTCTGCATTGATACGATCTGATGAATGCAAAATCGCCGAGACCCGTTTGACCCAATGGGTCGTGGACTCCCCTTCCTCTTGGACACAAGCGGCCAGATCTACAATTGACATCGGCTACTTACACATATCCTTGAAGTTCTGGATAAACCGGCACTTTAATCCGGCCCATGAATCGACAGAGTTGGTCGGCAAGCTCTTCAACCAAGTGCGAGCTATTCCTTCCAACATCATGGTGAAATATTTAGCACATACCGCCTCATCCACATCTAACATCTCCATTGCCATCTCATAGCTCTCCACCCACGCCTCTGGCTGCAAACTGGCGGTGTAATTTGGTACCTTACGAGGTCCCTTGAAATCCTTGGGCAATCATACATTACGCAGTGTGGGAGTTAAACATGGTACCCCTAGGGAACTGAACATCACCCCTGGCTCCACGGAGGCAGTGGGGTGAACCGGAGTATGTTGTCGTGCTTCGTGTCGGGCTGTCAACTCGGCCTCTCGTCGTGCGCGGCCGTGGTCCACAACATCTTGCGCATTAGCACCTCCCCCAGTCGGGTTGTTCCCCCGTGGCGAATTTAGGTGGCGTGCGCTACTGGACACGGCCGGTTCATCTTCCACGTGTCTGCTATAACTCCGGCTTGGACGGGGGGTGGAATGAATCCTCTCACGGCTGTCTGAGTATGCTTGCTATTGATTTAGTGTTGTCTGAAGGAGATCCCTGGCCCAACGCGCTTCCACTGCAACTGGTGACTCGCCGTCGGTTGGGAGGGCCGCCAGACGCGAAGCGGCAGCCACAATATTATCCAACGGGTTAGAATAATGCCTGGGCGGCGTTGATGGTACAACGTTGTTCTGGCGAGGCAGGTCTGTTGCGCGTGGCTGAACCGGCGTTCCTGCTCCAGGTGCCCCCGCTCGGTTTAGCGTGGGCTGGTTACCAGCTCCTACACCTGGCATGTTGAAAAGATTCTGTGGCTCATAAACCGACAGGAGACGTGATCGGTACCTTCTTCTCATGACCTCTTCCGAAGCATTCTGATCCAGTCTAATCCGATAAGCATGTGCTTCCAACTCAGCCCGCTCTATAGCCATCCTGGCGTTCTTTGCTGCCAGGTCCGCTTTAGCCTGGGCTATCTGATCTTTCACCTTTAGAATCTCCGCATCGTGTTGATCCCTGGCTGCTGCGTCTACCTCCGCAGACATCAGTGCTGCTAGAGCGTCGAACAAATCAGACAAGACTTGGGATGGAGGCGGCGCCGAGCATCCTGCCCCTGCTGGCGTGGCCGTCGTTGAACCGGAGAGCATTGCTGCGGCGGTAGATGAATGAGGCGCTGATTGTGAGCCGGCCATGAAGACGGCGGCCCGGTTTGGCAGACCGGGGGAATCCAGAATACTGCTGCCCTCGGATCCTCCCTCAATCCGGCCGTCCTGCAGCTAGTAAAGCGATTCGGTTTCTCTAGAAGACTCATCACCACTGCGGACTACGGTTTCTCCATCAGAGACCGGTTCCTCCTCGTACTCCGATCCATGGATGACACCTACGAAAACATGCCTTGCCTCAGGCTGAACCGGTGAAGAACGTGCACGTTGAGCCGTTTCGATGATGTCGGTGCAGATGTCCAGCTCGGGGGCCGGTTTGCCGATCTTGCCGATGAAGACGTGAATCCCACCAAAGGGGACCCGGTACCCGTATTCGATTGAATCGGCCTCGAGACCCCATCCTGCATTGTCGATGTAGAGCTTTCCACGGCGACTCTTCGTCATCCGGCCCACGGCGTACCCCTTGAGTCCATCGAAGCTGCCCTTCAAGAACTCAAAACCACCGTGCGATAGCCCCACGGTGGGCGCCAACTGTCATGGAATTGTCACGGCAGATGTCCTTGTGAAAGGACTTAGTCGCAGAGCCATCGCTACGGGTTAGCTTGAAGGGGTTAAACTGGACAAGGGGACACGGGAGTTTATACTAGTTTGGCCCCTTTGATGAAGGTAAAATCCTACGTCTAGTTGTGATTGGTATTGCTAGGGTCTCGAAGGCCAGGGAGTGAATCCGCTTTGTCTGGCTCTCGAGTTGTTGTTTTCCGTCCCTGAACCGCCGCCGGGTCACCCCTTTATATACTCAAGAGGACCCCGGCCGGTCTACAGAGTCCCGAGGCTGGCTCATACAGGTGTCCACCTCAGTCTCCTCTTTTCTATCTTACAATGCAAGTTTATACAATCATGGCGGTTTACTACCATGGGCCCTAAACCGCCTGCGGGCTCTGGGCCTCTAAACCTCATCCGTAAAGCGCCATCTTCTGGGTTTCCTTCGGCTTCTGTATAGGCGAAGGTGAACCAGCCCCTCCTGGGCGGTTTACCCTTAGTGTTTATATCCTCAACATTAGGCCCCAGATTGATTTGAACCTGTTCATGTCAATCTTCAATCCTTAGCAAAACTACCTAAATTTTTGACAATTCTCGTAAACCGCCATATTGTCTTCTCCCTGTGAATTTTGGTGAATCGCCATGACGTCATCTTCTGTTACTGCAGTAAATCATTGTGACGTCATCCCTGTATAAGAAGAACATACGACGGATTATCAATACTAAAGGATAAACCGCCCATTGGAGGCAGAACCCAATCTGAAAATTTGTTAAGTGTTGCGGAAACAAGTTTCATAAGATGGTGATATAATTTTGGATCTACCGTTGTTCAAAAGACAAATTTTTCTGAGCTTTACAATGGTGTTAAACAGAACAGAGAAGATTCAGATAAGGATTTATACAGGAATAGTAAGATGCTGTAGTACGCAAGATTAAAGCTACAGATCCAGACGCAAGAGGAAACTATCAGGCCTAGCTAGATTTAGTACGATGCTAAAGGAAAAGCAGAGGAAGGGCTGATGAACACTGACGAACACCGAAGAAGCTTCGAAACCCTAGTGCAGATTTAACAAGTAACGGGAAGGAGCATTTACCAGGGACACGCAGCAGCGGAGTATCTTCAGAGATCTGGTACGAACAGGGTGATGCAGCGGCCTGGTTGGTGCGGACTGGAAGATCGACGACGGCGGCGGCGGCGATGCTTGAGATCTTCGGGTCGCGAGGAGGAAGACGATGCGAGTTGGAAAGGGGGGAAATGGAAGGCGCCCCGGTCTTATTTATAAGGGAAGTGTGATAAAAATAGCAGGCGCGAAAATCGAGCAGTCGGAAGCGGCAAAAGAGGATGCAGTTGTCGCCTCGATCACCGGGAATTAAAGAGAAGGGAATCTTTATAAATCTTCTTATACAGGGATGACGTCATAATGATTTACTGCAGTAACAGAAGATGACGTCATGGCGATTCACCAAAATTCACAGGGAGAAGACAATATGGCGGTTTACGAGAATTGTCAGAAATTTAGGTAGTTTTGCTAAGGATGGAAGATTGACATGAACAGGTTCAAATCAATCTGGGGCCTAATGTTGAGGATATAACCACTAAGGGTAAACTGCCCAGGAAGGGCCGGTTCACCTTCGCCTATACTGAAGCCCATGGAAACCTAGAAGATGGCGCTTTACGGATGAGGCTTAGAGGCCCAGAGCCCGCAGGCGGTTTAGGACCCATGGTAGTAAACCGCCATGATTGTATAAACTTGCATTGTAAGATAGAAAAGAGGAGACCTAGGCGGACACTTGTATGAGCCAGCCTCGGGACTCTGTAGACCGGCTGGGGTCCTCCTGAGTATATAAAGGGGTGACCCGGCGGCGGTTCAGGGACGGAAAACAACAACTCGAGAGCCAGACAAAGCGGATTCGCTCCCTGGCCTTTGAGACCCTAGCAATACCAATCACAACTAGACGTAGGCTTTTACCTTCATCGAAGGGGCCGAACTAGTATAAACTCCCATGTCCCCTTGTCCGGTTTAACCCCTTCAAGCTAACCCGTAGCGATGGCTCCGCGACTAAGTCCTTTCACGAGGACATCTGCCGTGACAATTCCACGACACTATATAAAATTTTCCTTACCAAATTCCACCTACCAAAGGCGCTTCACTCCCCGGCAACGGTGCCAGAAGGAGTCTTGATGACCCGCAAGTATAGGGGATCTATCATAGTCTTTTCGATAAGTAAGAGTGTCGAACCCAACAAGGAGCAGAAGGAAATGATAAGCGGTTTTCAGCAAGGTATTCTCTGCAAGCACTGAAATTATCGGTAACAGATAGTTTTGTGATAAAGTAATTGGTAACGAGTAACAAGTAATAAAAGTAAACAGGGTGCAGCAAGATGGCCCAATCCTTTTTGTAGCAAACGACAAGCCTGGACAAACTCTTATATGAAAGAAAGCGCTCCCGAGGACACATGGAAATTATCGTCAAGCTAGTTTTCATCACGATCATATGATTCACGTTCGTTACTTTGATAATTTGATATGTGGGTGGACCGGTGCTTGGGTGATGTCCTTAATTGGACAAGCATCCTACTTATGATTATCCCCCATTGCAAGTATCCGCAACTACAACAGAAGTATTAAGGTAAACCTAACCATAGCATGAAACATATGGATCCAAATCATCCCCTTACGAAGCAACGCATAAACTAGGGTTTAAGCTTCTGTCACTCTAGCAACCCATCATCTACTTATTACTTCCCAATGCCTCCCTCTAGGCCCAAACAATGGTGAAGTGTCACATAGTCGACGTTCACATGACACCACTAGAGGGATGACAACATACATCTCATCAAAATATCGAACGAATACCAAATTCACATGACTACTAATAGCAAGACTTCTACCATGTCCTCAGGAACAAACGTAACTACTCACAAAGCATATTCATGTTCATAATCAGAAGGGTATTAATATGCATAATGGATCTGAACATATGATCTTCCACCAAGTAAACCAACTAGCATCAACTACAAGGAGTAATCAACACTACTAGCAACCCACAGGTACCAATCTGAGGTTTGGATACAAAGATTGGATACAAGAGATGAACTAGGGTTTGAGAGGAGATGGTGTTGGTGAAGATGTTCATGGAGATTGACCCCCTCCCGATGAGAGGATCGTTGGTGATGACGATGGTGATGATTTCCCCCTTGCGGAGGGATGTTTCCCCGGCAGAATAGCTTCGCCGGAGCCCTAGATTGGTTCCGCCAAGGTTCTGCCTCGTGGCAGCGGAGTCTCCTCCCGAAAGCTTTCTTATGATTTTTTCCTCGACGAAAGACTCCATATAGAAAAAGATGGGCATCGGAGGGCCACCAGGGGGCCCATGAGGCAGGGGGCGTGCCCCCCACCCTCGTGGCCAGGGTGTGGCCCCCCTCTGGAACTTCTTGCGCTCAATATTTTTTATATATTCTGGAAATAGCTTCTGTGAAGTTTCAGGACTTTTGGAGTTGTGCAGAATAGGTCTCTAATATTTGCTCCTTTTCCAGCCCAGAATCCCAGCTGCCGGCATTCTCCCTCTTCATGTAAACCTTGTAAAATAAAGAGAATAGGCATAAGTATTGTGACATAATGTGTAATAACAGCCCATAATGCAATAAATATCGATATAAAAGCATGATGCAAAATGGGCGTATCATCGTTGATGATGATGTAGTCCTTAGGATGGTCGTCATCTCCTCCTGGCACGGGGCCTCCCATGAATACTCCTAGCTTCCTTGTCAGGTCGTCATTATTCTCTACTAGTATCGTGATTTCCTCCTCGTATCCATCGCGTGTAGACTTGAGTTCCTCTTCAAGCTCCATGTTCCTAGTCATCAACTTCTTCAGATCTATCATGCTTGCCCACATCTGGTTCTCCTATCGACGAATATGCTGGTTTAACTCCTGGATGAAGGCTGCAATGGACTTGCCCCTCCTGGTACTGATCATCTCCCATTGCTCATCTCAGCGCCTACATATCTGGTAGATGGTGTCCTTAAGATCCTTGTGATAAACTTCACCCATGCGTCCCATGGCGATGTGGGCTGCCATGCTCTTTCCTAGACTCCAGGTTGGTGCATCAAAGGAAAACTCTATGGGCTCAGTAACTGGAGTGAATGTCCTTCCTGGAACTTGAACTCGAATCATCCAACGCTCCTTGAGGGAGTCCTGGATTAGGGGGTATCCGGACAGCCGGATTATATCCTTTGGCTGGACTGTTGGACTATGAAGATACAAGATTGAAGACTTCGTCTCGTGTCCGGATGGAACTCTACTTGGCGTAGAAGGCAAGCTAGGCAGTACGGATATGTATATCTCCTCCTTTGTAACCGACCTTGTGTAACCCTAGCCCCCTCCGGTGTCTATATAAACCGGAGGGTTTTAGTCCGTAGGACAACATACAATCATACCATAGGCTAGCTTCTAGGGTTTAGCCTCTCCGATCTCATGGTAGATCAACTCTTGTAATACTCATATCATCAAGAATAAATCAAGCAGGACATAGGGTTTTACCTCCATCAAGAGGGGTCGAACCTGGGTAAAACATCGTGTCCCCTGCCTCCTGTTACCATCCGCCTTAGACGCACAGTTCGGGACCCCCTACCCGAGATCCGCCGGTTTTGACACCGACATTGGTGCTTACATTGAGAGTTCCTCTGTGTCGTCGCCGTTAGGCTTGATGGCTCCTACTATCATCGATATCGATGCAGTCCAGGGTGAGACTTTTCTCCCCAGAAAGATCTTTGTGTTCGACGGCTTTGCACTGCGGGCCAACTCGCTTGGCCATCTGGAGCAGATCAAAAGTTACGCCCCTGGCCACCAGGTCAGGTTTGGAAGCTTAAATTGCACGTCCGATATCCGCGGAGACTTGATCTTTGACGGATTTGAGACCCTGCCTTGTGCGCCACGCGGTCACGATGAGTACAATGTAGCTCTTCCATCGGACCATATTCAGGAGATCGCACCGACAGCCGCTCCGAGCCTCAATTCGGAGCCAGTTGCGCCATCCATGGACGGGTGGATAGACCCCGCCACGGAGGCCGTATCCTCGGCGGTGATCGAGCCGAATATCGACCTTACCCTTCACGAGAGTCGCGTTGCCAAAATGTCGGATCCTTCTCCGGCCACGGGCTCCGAACCTCCTGCGCTCGTTCCTGTCGAATCCGATTGGGCGCCGATCATGGAGTTTACCTCTGTGGATATTTTTCAGCACTCGCCCTTTGGCGACATACTAAACTCATTAAGGTCTCTCTCCTTGCCAGGAGAGTCCTGGCCGAACTACGTCTGGCGGGATTGGGATGCGGATGACGAAGAAATTCGCCACCCACCCACCACCCACTTAGTAGCCACAGTCGATGACTTAACCGACATGCTCGAATTTGACTCCGAAGACATCGACGGTATGGATGACGATGCAGGAGGCGAAGAGGAACCACTGTCCACAGGGCACTGGACGCCCACTTCATCACATGACGTATACATGGTGGACACACCCAAAGAAAATAACGATGAGGAACGGAAGGACGCAGTGAAGGGTGGTTCCCTCGAGAAGCAGTCAAAGTGGCGGTGTAAATGCCGCTCCAAATCCCGCCTCGGGAGAAATAACGATCATATAGACCCAGCGTTAGAGCAGGGTGAACCATTTCCCGACCACGGCAACATAGAAAATCAAGCCGAACAACCCAACCCCGTCGAAGATAACAGTCCGGACGACATCACACCGGACAGGTGCCAGGAGCAACATAATGCCCACCAAAGGCTTGTTGCCACGGTGAGGAGTCTAAAAAAATAGAAGCAAAGGCTCAAGTCTTCACAAGACACACTCAAAATCAAATGGAGTGAAGTACTCAACACTGCAGCGAAATACGGAAGTAATCGCCACACCAAGAGCTATCCGAAGAGAAAGTTGCTACCTGAATTTGATGAGGAGGCCTTAGATCCTCCACAATTAAAAAATAAAACGACCATCCGGTCGGATAGATGACCTCATAGCCAACATAAAGTGGCAAACGACGCCGCACATAAACCAGTACGTGATCTGCGCAAGGGCTCGCATCAAAAGGACAGCGCAACCAGATCCATCTATGGACCACGCAGGCGCGCTCCAACATACAATACAACACAACAAACATCCGAACACCACGGTATGCCCAAATACAGGGGTGCTGCACACCCTCTATGTTTCACCGACGAGGTGCTGGACCATGAATTTCCAGAGGGATTCAAACCTGTAAACATCGAGGCGTACGACGGAACAACAGACCCTGGGGTCTGGATTGAGGACTACATCCTCCACATCCATATGGCTCGAGGAGATAATCTCCACGCCATCAAGTACTTACCCCTCAAGCTCAAAGGGCCAACTCGGCACTGGCTTAAAAGCCTCCCCAAAAACTCCATCGGAAGCTAGGAAGAGCTCGAAGATGCCTTTCGGGCAAATTTTCAAGGGACATATGTCCGACCACCGGATGCAGACGATTTAAGTCATATAACTCAACAGCTCGGTGAGTCAGGCCGAAAACATTGGAACAGGTTCCTCACTAAAAAGAACCAAATAGTTGATTGTCCGGACACCGACGCTGTAGCAGCTTTCAAGCATAGCGTTCGAGACGAATGGCTTGCCAAACACCTCGGTCAAGAAAAGCCGAGAACAATGGCAGCATTAACAAGCCTCATGACCCGTTTTTGTGCGGGCGAGGGCAGCTGGTTAGCCCGCTGCAGCACCAGCGACCCAAGTACATCCGAAGTCAGGGATGGAAACAGGAAATCATGACGCAGCAAGAATAAGCGCCGGAATAAAGAAGACAGCCCGAAGAGCACGGTGGTAAACGCCGGATTTAGAAGCTCTCGGCCAGGGAAGCAGAGGCTGCACTCCAAAGGCAACAGAGATGAATTGTCCAGCCTAAACAAAATTCTCGACCAAATATGTCAGATCCATAGCACCCCGGATAAACCTGCAAATCACACTCACAGAGAATGTTGGGTCTTCAGATAGTCCGGCAAGCTCAACGCCGAACATAAGGGGCGGGATGCACCAAGTGAAGACGAGGACGAGCCTCGCAAGCAAAGCACAGGGGAACAGAAGAAATTCCCACCAGAAGTCAAAACAGTCAACGTGATACATGTGATAAAAGGGAGAAACAAAGCGGCACCTTTAGAGGAACATGCCCCAAGGCCTATCACCGCGGAGCTCCGCCACTGGTCGTCCCAACCGATCACCTTCGACCATCGGGATTACTCGGCAAGTATCCGGCGTGTAGGATGGGCTGCCTTGGTATTAGATCCAATAATTGACGGATACCACTTCACCCGAGTCCTAATGGACGGCGGCAGCAGTTTAAATCTGATATATCAAGACACAGTCCGCAAAATGGGGATAGACCCAACAAAAATTTGCCACAGCAATGCTACCTTTAAAGGAGTAACGACAGGCCCGGAGGCTCACTGCAGGGGCTCCCTGGTACTAGAGGTTATATTCGGCCTCCTCGATAACTTCCGTAGCGAAAATTTAACTTTCCATGTCGCTCCATTCCAAAGTGGCTATCAAGCACTACTCGGATGCGAAGCTTTCGCTCGCTTTAACGCAATACCGCATTACGCTTCCCTCAAGCTCAAGATGCCCGGTCCACGCGGCATCATTACAGTAAATGGAAATATTGAGCGCTCCTTGCGCGCCAAAGACGGTGCGGCCGCCTTGGCTGCCGTACACTAAACGGCCTCACCAACTCAAGAATTTGACAGGTCGTTAAGACCACGGCCACGGCTAGACGAGTCCGGCTCAGCTATATGTAATTAATACAGGTTTGATGGCTACCCCTATTACAATACAAGGGGCTCAACGCGCGCGCAAAAGTGGCAATAAGGCTCACCTTTACTCATTTTCAACTATATATTGTTTATTTAGTATAACTTAACTTTTGCATGGCAACTTTTCAATTAAGTTCCTCTCTTTTTTAGATGACCATCGTGCTACACCCGTCCAGGATACGGCACAACGGAGACACAGGCACAGACGTGCAGCAGGGACCCGTTCCAAGGATTCTTTGTAGATTAAGACCCTGCGTAAACCTTTTTTACTGTCTCTTGTTGATTTACATCCCTCGGATTCTCAGTACAACCGAGAAGGATGCTAACGTCTTGGCATGTGGCCACGCCAGAATAATGCACGTACCTGGACACCATGGGCTTATTACAAAGGGTACTGTTTAGACCCGGTTTACACCATAAAGACCGAATACCTTAGGGAGTGTTCGGCGTCACGAGTTTGGCCTTATATGCATCAGGTCTAAATCATTTCTTTGGTCAAATGTTGGGTTTGCCCGGCTCCTGTGTTTTGCTGCCTTACGTTCCGCTCTATCGGCTAAGGCGGCACCAGGAGAACTACTGCGATTGTGCCCTGGTTCATCCGGACGAGCACCTTAGTAGAGAAAGCCAAAAACTGACTGTCATGATATAGCGTGAGACTAGTCAACCACTCGATGACTTATTGGAATATTCGGGATTCCTCCGCATTAACGAAGGGCCGTTTCCTGGCCAGGCATGTACGCACCCCAAATCCGGATGAGTGCGGAGCCACTAGGGGCTATATAGTAGCCCCACTGTCAAACTCCTATGGCTAAGTGAAAGTGTTAAAGCATTATAGTCCGGTTGCCTAGTTCGCTGCGCTATCACCTCCTTAATAGGACCAAGACATTGCATTAAGTGTGAATACGCGTCTTTTGTGAACACCCACGCATTATATGCATGGGGGCTGAAGCCGACGATTGCAATCTTTCAGGTTATATACATGTATACATAAACGGCCGCACAGGAGGCATCACAATACTTTTGGGCAAAAGTATAAATACAGCCTTGATAAATTCAATAAAACGTTGTTTTTACAATGGGAATACATGTCACTCAAACATAACATTCTTCGAGCACTGGGCCTCTACCGAACGAGCGCCCTCAAGAACTTCTTCAAAATAGTGCTCGGCAGCCACTCGGCCTATGGCCGAACCCTGCGCCGCGACAGTGGTGGCATCCATCTCTGCCCAGTATGTTTTGACACGGGCAAGGGCCATCCGCGAGCCTTCTACGCACGCCGACCCCTTCATCGCATTAATGCGTGGCACTGCACCAAGGAACTGCTGCACCAAGCTAAAATAGTTGTTCGGCTTTGGCCTTTCCGGCCACAGATGATCCATGACAGACCTCATGGCAAGTCCGGACAATCTATTGAGTTCGGCCCATTCGGCAAGTTGATCAGTCAATGGAAGCAGACGCTCTAGAATGTTAAATTGCAACCAGAACAGCTTGTCCACTTCACGATCTGTCTGATCTCGGAAGTATTCGGCCGCATTGACAGCGCTCGCCGCTAAATCCAGATATGCGTCAGCCGAACTCCACAGCCGATCCAGAGGGGCATACCACGGATCGCCGAACTTCCTCTGCAGCATAAAGGGCTTCCCAGCCACAATATCCCCGGCTTCACATAGGTCCTCCTTCTTTGCTCTCATTACAGAGCGGGTGTCTTTGGTTGCCATTGTGGCCTTTTCGAGGTCCGTAGCCTTCGCCCGGCTTTCTTCTTCAAGAAACTGGCAGCGGTCGGTAGTGTCTTTTAACTTCATAGCCATTTTGGCCATTTTCTCTTTGCTCTCGCTATGCACGGCCTTCTCGGCTCTCAACTCTTCGGCCGCCTTCAAAGCGGCCGCATTACTACTTCTTGCTTGCTCCTTGGCTCGGGCAAGCTCCGCCCGCAGGGCCTCCACGGTGGCAGCTCCATCTGCAGTCACAACATATTAAAGATACTGGCATCACGCTGCTCTTACTATGTGACATTCACTATAAATATCACCTACCATGTGCCTCGTCAAGCCGCTTGTTAACAAGCTCGATGTCGGCATCCGCCGCATCCAGTTGCCGCTTTAGTTCGGCAACCCCATCAGTCCGGCTAGCCACCGGAGCTTCAGACACCTGCACATAAAGGCGGTCTGGTTATTACCTGGGACTATGATCCTCCGTTCGCCGCCGTTCTCAACGACAACCGGAGTCTCAGGGGCTACTATCTACACAGGGCACACCTAAAATGCGCGGTACCATTACAAATGTATATCATTTCACGTACCTCAAAGCCCGTCTGTAGACTCATAAAGGCTTCATGCAACCCGTTTTCGGCGGACGAAATCCTTTCAATCACCGTACACATTAATGTACGGTGCTCTTCTGAGATAGTCGCTCGCTCTAGCAGACCCTTCAGTACGTCCGACCGCATACCAGATGGTGCCGGACTCTTTTGATTTCTCTCTTCAAGAGCCGGATACTGAGGGCTTCGGGTGACCATGGGATTACATTCTGGACTTACCGGATTTGGAGAAACTCTCCATGATGACACTTCAAGGTCGCCCGCTTCTTGAACCAGGGAGTCCGGGGGAGGCGTTTCGCTCTCCATCATCTCCGGAAGAAGATCCCCCGAAGACGAGCTCTGCTGAGAAGGGCTCAGATCTAAACTACAAGATAGATGCTTCGGTTATCTTCCTCAGAAGTAAGGTAGTATATCTTCACTATTAAGTACTTTTTGATTACTTACAGCTTGTTAGAGGGCTGATCCCTGCATGGACTTTGTGCGGCAAGAGCACCCTCCTAGGCGGGACCCTCTGGTGGAGTTTTCTTCTCCCATTTGGAAACCTTGGTTTCCGGATCATCAAAGGTAGTCCTCTTCCTCCCCCGGGGCGAGGGAATGTTAGATTCCTTTCCTTGGTTATCCTCCCTCACGGGGGCGCTCGTTCCCTCAGTTGGAATAGGAAGCAGTGGGGGCCTGCTTTCGCCCTCTTTATTCCCTCCTTCATCTTCCTTTGAGGGCACCGGGCAAGGTGCTGGCTCGAGCATATTTTCCAGCACCGGATTGTCCAAGCCTTCACGAAGGGGGGCCGAACACTGGATCATCTTCGCCTTTGTTATCCAGTCCTGGTCAAGAAGCAATTCTTCAGAATGACGTCATGATAAATGAAAGACAGTGTGTTCGGCTAAAGGATTACTTACTTGGGCCGCGGTGCGGTTGCTGCTCCGGCCCACGTCCTCGGTGGTGCCCGGACACTCTATTTGGGGTCCGAAGAACGAGTTGTACATCTCCTCGTGCGTCAGGCCAAGGAAATTCTGAATAGTGCGTGGTCCTTCTGGGTTGAATTCCCACAAGCGGAGGGGCCGGCGTTTGCAAGGCTGGACTCGATGAACCAGCATAACTTGCACTACCATAATCAAACTAAAATCTCCCTCAAAGAGATCTCGGATGCGGCTCTGCGGTGTGGGCACATCCTTGGCTGGACCCCAGCTCAGCCCCCTGCTGATCCATGACATCAGTTGTGGTGGAGGGCCCGAGCGAAAGGTGGGGGAAGCTACCCACTTGGCACTTCTGGGAGCGGTGACGTAGAACCATTCCCGTTGCCATAATCCGGACACCTCTGGAAAGGAACCCTTTGTCCATGGAGCTCCAGCGATCTTGCTTATTAATGCACCTCCGCACGCTGCATGCTGCCCCTCGACCGTCTTAAGCTTCACATCAAAGGTCTTGAGCCACAGGCCGAAGGGAGGGGTAATGCGGAGGAAGGCCTCACATACGACAATAAATGCCGAGATGTGGAGAAAGGAATCCGGAGCTAGATCGTGGAAATCAAGCCCGTAATAGAACATCAAACCCCTTACGAAGGGATCCAGAGTGAGGCCTAGTCCTCAGAGGAAGTGGGAGATAAACATGACGTCTTCATTGGGTTTAGGAGTAGGGACGACCTGCCCTCGGGCAGGCAGCCGATGCGAGACTTCGGCGGTCAAGTATCTTGCCTCCCTCAACTTCTTGATATCCTCTTCCGTGATGGAGGAGGGCATCCACCGGCCCTGGAGGCTAGATCCGGACATGATTGAAGGTCCAAAGCACCTGACCTGGGCTTTGGGTGTGAGAACTCGAGGCGGGGGAAGGATTCGATTGAGCACGGGAGTAAAAAAGTAAAAGCCTTGTCCCTTTATAAAGAGGGTGAATATCAAGCGTCCTCCTTGTGGCCGTTTGGGACTTGCCTAAAATCTAGGAGTCCTAGGCATAGTTGGGTTACCCACACCCGCATTGATGAGAATCCCGTAATAAGGGGGACATGATCTCTGCTTTGACAAAGACGTGTCAAGAAACTGCATCGCGTTATGTGCGGGGCTAGTTAAAGGAAAAACGGTTCGAATAATCACTGAGCCATGGCATGATGTCATGTTGCCAAAATGTGTCAGCAGATTAGATTTGTGGAAATATTATTCTCTCTACGGTGGTATGTGGAACTTATTTTGCAGGGTCGGACACTATCCTTTTATTCGAACTCTTCTGTGGTGTATCCGGAGGAGGAACCCGCCTTGCAATGCCGAAGACAATACTGCATGCCGGACTCATCGTCATTGAAGCCTGGTTCAGGGGCTACTGAGGGAGTCCTGGATTAGGGGGTATCCGGACAGCCGGATTATATCCTTTGGCCGGACTGTTGGACTATGAAGATACAAGATTGAAGACTTCGTCTCGTGTCCGGATGGAACTCTACTTGGCGTAGAAGGCAAGCTAGGCAGTACGGATATGTATATCTCCTCCTTTGTAACCGACCTTGTGTAACCCTAGCCCCCTCCGGTGTCTATATAAACCGGAGGGTTTTAGTCCGTAGGACAACATACAATCATACCATAGGCTAGCTTCTAGGGTTTAGCCTCTCCGATCTCGTGGTAGATCAACTCTTGTAATACTCATATCATCAAGAATAAATCAAGCAGGACGTAGGGTTTTACCTCCATGAAGAGGGCCCAAACCTGGGTAAAACATCATGTTCCCTGCCTCCTGTAACCATCCGCCTTAGACGCACAGTTCGGGACCCCCTACCCGAGATCCGCCAGTTTTGACACCGACACTCCTCTTCTGGTAAAGTGGCGGTGTAGGTCCCGGTGAAGCTTGGTATTCCGATGTTCAGGTACCTAGTGCCTTCCTTCAAGTGTCTCCCAAAAGGTGTGTCTTCATCCGATTGTGCAAACTTGTTCCTTGAGTCCGCCATCCTATAGAGTGGAAATGGAGAGGAGTCAGAAATGAGTAGAGAAGAGTGACCTATAACTTATCTTAGTGGTCGTGTCCTAGAATCAGCGTGTGCTCTGATACCATCTTGTAGCGATGTGGCCTCAAACAGTCAAATCTCTATGCATAAGTGTCATCTCTGGATGGGTAATGCTGACACACACAATACTTCGAAGGATTTATAATAGAGTAGCAATCACATACTTATTACATCGATAGTCACAAGAGAGAACTTAATACAATAATATGGCTTAAGGCCATCTAAATAAGATAACAGCGGAAGGCTTGGAAGATAAAGTGAGTCCATCAACTCCAGCGGCATAGCTGAGTGCACGACAACGACCTAGCGCACCTTACTCTTCATCTGAAAAGTCTGCAGCATGATATGTTGCAGCCCGAAATGGGTCAGCATATGGAATATGCTGGCAAGATAACACACTAGAGCAATGAACAAGTAAATGCTATCACTACATGCATATATGGCTTGTGGAGGCTCTATGGTTATAATGTTTTTGCGAAAAGCCAATTTTTTCCCACAACAAAGGAATATATTTTGTTTAACTACCATGGTAGTTGACAAACATTAAGAATGGTAACCCCATCTCAATCCCAATTAAACAGTAGTTAACAACCCAACAAATTAATTTAGAGTGATGAGATCAACATGATAATCTAAGAACCAGATACTCAAGATGTCCATAACTAGGGACACGGCTAACCATGATTAGTTTGTACACTCTGCAGAGGTTTGCGCACTTTTCCCCACAAGACTCGATGTCCTCCATTGGATTTCTCGCACTACATGGTGTTTGAGAAACGGATGACCGAGACACAGCCTTTCAGAAGCATTAACTCTTTACTCTGGGTAGATAGTTACACCTACTTTCGCCTACATCTACTAGCCTACCATTGAAAGAGGTAAGGCAACATACTCAACTATGCTAGAGCCCATAATAGCTTGTGGCTGCACACGGAAGTTTCTACCATGAATAATCTTATGATCCCTTTGAGCCTGGGTGGCGAACCAAAGGACAACACTGGTATATCCCCAGGTGCCCGCGACCAATCCACCCAGATGTGTATTTAAGTAGCCACCTTAAGTTAACCATTAATTAACAATCTCACATCTATCATGGATACACTCAAACCCAAACCACGTCTACGAGCATAGCATAGCGGTATAAGCATAACGTAGAAGTAATTCCGAGGGTTTGATAATAAAAGGGCAATAGATTCTACCTCATCATCTACTTTCCAAAACCCACAAGTTAAAAGATCCTACTCATGCAATGTTTGAGGATTGTAGCTAATGCATAAAAAGTGGGTAATAAAGGGGTATGATCAATGTGTTACTTGCCTTGCTGATGATCCGCAAACCCTAGAGACTCGTAGTAGCACGCTTCGCACTCCGGGAATTCTATCGCAAACAAACAATGGCATACATAAGCACTCAAGCATAGATGCATGGGTAAAGCTCAGATGGGAAAGTCAAATTGGAAAATCCAACTAAAGAACTACAATTTTCAAAAAGAACTAATCGAATCGAAGCTACCGAACTAAAACTACGGTCAAAAGAATTTCGAATTCAAATCTGCTTCAAACCAAATTTTAAATTGTCAAAACCATGTTCAAGTTGATTAACCAGAAACAAGGGCTCGAGGCGAAGATTTTGGTATTGGTTTCACTGGATGTGGACGAACGGTTAAAAAGTTACGAGGGTTTGAAATCAGGGGCTAATCTGCGATAAAAATAATCGCGGATAGGTCCCTGGCCGAAAATAAAAATAAAAAGAAAAATCTATCGGACGAACGTCCGCTAATGGATACTAACAAACGAATTCCTTCGTTAAAACGAACTACGAACGAACATTCATAGATTAGAGCTAATCAAAGAAAACCAAGAAAACCGAACCGATCTAGGGTTTACAAAAAAATGGCGGCAGCTTTGCGGGTCTTTACCGGTTCTCGGGCGAAAACCGGTGGCTGCGGCGGCGTCGGGATCCGACGGCGGCGCAGGTCAGTGGGCGGCGAGGCGAGGCGGCACGGCGTGGGCGGCGGAGCAGCGGCGACGGGCGGCGGCGCGAGCTTGGCGGTGGACCGGAGCAGCGGTGGCGGCGACACGGGCTCGGCGGCGGCGCTGCGCCTCGAGGCGGGACGAGGAGAGGCGGCGGGGCGGCTCGGGATTTAAAGGGGGGCGGGGCGCAATCGGCTTGGGGCAGGGGCAGCGGCGGCGGCTCCGAGCCGCACTGCAGGCGGAATCCGCCGGCGGCACGGCCGGCGCGGAGGCGAAGCCGGCGCGGCGCTGGGCATGGCCCGGCTCGGCTCGGCCGTTGGCCGAGTCGGACGCGCGACTTTTTTAAAAAACAAATCAATTCCGCCGAAAGAAAAAAATCCTAAAAAATAATTTTTTTTAAATGCCAAAAACAATTTTCACCGTCTAAATAAAATATTTAGAACAAAGTGAACATTTTTCTCGCCTAAAAATGCAATTTTGAAAAATGCATATTTTCTTATTCAAATAAAATAGCAATAAAAATCCAAATAAATTATTTATTTGATTTTAACATTTTTCCTCCAATATTTCTTTTACTTTGGAGAAGTCATATTATCTCCTCTCTTTTTATTTTTAATATTGGAAATATTTTCGAGAGAAAAATAATTAAAACCAAAATGATCCTCTTTTCAAATTTGAGAAAATTTCAAATATGAAAATAAACGAAATCCCCAACTCTCTCCGTGGGTCCTTGAGGTTCTTAGAATTTCTAGGATCAAAACCAAAATGCAAATAAAATATGATATGCATATCATGACCTAAGTATAACATTCCAAATTAAAAATTTGGGATGTTACAAAACCCTAGTCACTTCAGTCTTACCGATAGGGATATCGGTCTCACCGAGATGGGATTGCAAACTCTCTGTTTTCCTTCGTAACGTTTCGGTCCAACTGAGATGAGAGATCGGTCCCACCAAGTTCGCAATGCAAACTCTGTGTTTCCCCTTCGTAAAGTTTCGGTCTCACCAAGATGAGCGAATCGGTCCCACCGAGTTTGCCCGACCAACTCTCTGGTTAGCTTATTACCAAAATCGGTCCGACCGAGTTTGTGTAGTCAGTCTCACCGAGATTACATTATGCCCTAACCCTAATGAAATCGGTCACACTAAGTTGACATGTCAGTCCCACTAAAAAGCCTAAAGATCACATTTTGAACTAAATCAGTCTGACCGAGTTTCATTATTCGGTCCCACCGAGTTTGGTGATTTGTGTGTAACGGTTAGATTTTGTGTGGAGGCTATAAATACCCCTCCACCTACTCTTCACTCGTGGAGAGAGGCATTAGAACATGCCTACACTTCCAACATTCATTTTCTGAGAGAGAACCACCTACTCATGTGTTGAGACCAAGATATTCCATTCCAACCATGTGAATCTTGATCTCTAGCCTTCCCCAAGTTGCTTTCCACTCAAATCTTCTTTCCACCAAATCCAAATCAGTGAGAGAGAGTTGAGTGTTGGGGAGACTATCATTTGAAGCACAAGAGCAAGGAGTTCATCATCAACACACCATTTATTACCTTTTGGAGAGTGGTGTCTCCTAGATTGGTTAGGTGTCACTTGGGAGCCTCCGAAAAGATTGTGGAGTTGAACCAAGCAGTTTGTACGGGCAAGGAGATTGCCTCCTTCGTGAAGATCTACTCTAGTGAGGCAAGTCCTTCGTGGGCGATGGCCATGGTGGGATAGACAAGGTTGCTTCTTCATGGACCCTTCATCAGTGGAGCCCTCCATGGACTCATGCAACCGTTACCCTTCATGGGTTGAAGTCTCCACCAATGTGGATGTACGATAGCACCACCTATCGGAACCACGCCAAAACTCTCCGTGTCTACATTGCGTTTGCTCCCTCCAAACTCCTCCCTTTACCTTCACGTGCAATGTTTTACATTCCGCTGCTATACTCTTAGACTTGCATGTGTAGGTTGATTGCTTGACTAGTGCTAAGTTGCTAAAATCTGCCAAGACTTAAAATTGCGAATAATGCTAGATTTTTATTCGGTCAAGTAGTCTAATCACCCCCCCCCCTCTCTAGACATACTTTCGATCCTACAAAGCCTCCGTCAAGAATGTGGAGCTGAACCAAGGAAGGGCAAGGAGATCGCCTACTTCATGGAGATATACCCAAGTGAGGCAAGTCCTTCGGGGGCGATGGCCATAGTGAGATAGACAAGGTTGCTTCTTCATGGACCCTTCGTGGGTGAATCCCTCTGTGGACTCGCGCAACCGTTACCCTTCGTGGGTTGAAATCTCCATCAACGTGGATGTACGATAGAACCACCTATCAGAACCACGCCAAAAATCTCTGTGTCTACATTGCGTTTGCCTTCCCAAACCCCTTCCTTTACCTTCATATGTAATGTTTTACATTCCGCTACTATACTCTTAGAATTGCATGTGTGGGTTGATTGCTTGACTTGTGCTAAGTTGTTAAAATCTTCCAAGACTTAAAATTGCGAAAAGGCTAGATTTTTATTTGGTCAAGTAGTCTAATCACCCCCCTCTAGACCTACTTTAGATCCTACAAGTGGTATCAGAGCTTTGGTCTCCATTTGCCTTGATTTCCATAGCTTTGGTGATCATAGCCTTGGTTTCACAACCTAGGAGAGTATGGCGTCTAGTGAGGGAAATTACCACCGTAGAGGTCCTTACTTTAATGGTACTCATTTTGCTAGTTGGAAGCATAAGATGAAAATGCACATTCTTGGACATAACCCCGCTATTTGGGCTATTGTGTGTATTGGCTTGCAAGGTGAATTCTTTGATGGAAGAGAACCGAATCGTGAAGCAACCGCGGAAGAAATGAAGATGTTGCAATACAATGCTCAAGATTGCGATATCCTCTGCAATGGATTGTGCCCCGAAGGATTCAACAAAATCAGCCGTCTTGAGAATGCAAAGGAAATTGTGATACTTTGATTGATGTGCACGGAGGTACCGAGTCCGTCAAGGAATCCAAATTGTATGTGCTTCAAAGTCAACTTGACAAGTTCAAAATGAAGGATGGTGAAGGTGTTGTTGAAATGAACTCTAGGCTTGCTCTCATCACAAATGAGATTTCTGGCTTAGGAAGTGAAGAGATGACCGACAGATTCATCATCAAGACGATCCTAAGAGCCTTGGATGGAAGTATGATACTGTGTGCACATTGATCCAACTGATGCCCAATTAAAAAGATCTCAAGACAACGGAAGTCATTTCTAGAATTGTTGCTCATGAGATGTCACTCAAGGATAAGGAAGAGCTTCACAACAAGTCTAGTGGTGCTTACAAAGCTTCATGTGATGCTCCTACAACATCAAGTGAAAAACAAGTCTTCAATGAGGAATTGAGCCTAATGGTGAATAACTTCAACAAGTTCTACAAGGGTAGAAGCAAAAAAGAGAAGTTCCAAGTCAATGTCCTACAATGACAAAGATCTTCTAGTCGTGATCACAATTGCTACAATTGTGGAAGACCCGAACATTACTCTAGTGAGTGTATGGCTCCCTACAAAAGAAGAGAAGATTCACCTAAATGGAGAAGTGAAAGAGAAGAATCACCACCAAGAGAAAGAAGGACTAGAGATGGTTGTTATGAAAGAAGATCCTCTCGCAGAAGCAAGGATTCGGAAAGGAAGGACAAGTCATCAAAGAGCTACACAAGACGAAGACAACAAGCTCATGTTGGTGAATGGGTATCCGGCTCCGACTCCGACAACCACTCCGAGAGAAGCTATCGCTCTGATTCTGAATATACTCAAGATGAAGGTGTTCCTGGTCTTGAACTTGTGTCATCCAACTCCTATGACATATTTGATTCACCAAATGAAAGGATTGGAAGATGCTTCATGTCTAAAGGCCCCAAGGTATCACACCCCGAGTATGTTGATTTGAATAGTGATGAAGATGATTTTCTAGGTGATGATGATTTACTTGTTGACAACTCTAGTGATGAAAACTATGATAAAGTTGCTATTAATCATGCTAATCAAGATAAAACGAATGACGATGATAAGAAGGAGATTGAGCGTCTAACGAAAAAACTAAACACTCTTAAGTTAGCTCATGAAACTACCTTAGAGGATCATCAAGAGCTTTTAAACACTCATGAGAAACTATGCTTTGAAAAGCTCAATCTAGAGCAAGAGCATGGGTTCTTAAAAGGAATCAATGATGATCTTCGTAAGAAAAGTTCTTCTTACATTGCCAAGCGTTTACTCTTGTATACTTACATGCCACAAGTAAAATCAAGCAACAAGAGCAAGAAAGATTCTTCCTCTAGTAGTAACAATAGTCATGTTAAATCCAATATTATTGCTTCTAGTAGTTCTCTTGATTCCACTAATGATTCTCTTAGCCAAGTTACACTTGAGCAATAAAACAACTTATTGAAGGGAATTATAGAGAAAGGTGTTTACAAGAGCCTTGCCGGGAGTAAGAAATTTGAGGAAATTGTACGCAAGCAACGAAGGCACCAGAAGAATCAAGGTGTTGGTTTTGAATGCAAGTTCAAGTCCAATGGAGTTGAGTGGGAAGAAGATCAATACCCCAAGACGAAGTTTGTTCCTCAACAAGAGAAGTATGACCCCACTTCTTTCAAAAGAACACAAGCTCAAGATGATCTTCCACCACAAGCTAAAAGGCGAGGATAAGCTTCAAGAGGAGATTGATGCATTTGAAGAAGCTCCCAAGGCCTTGGTCAAGTGGGTTCCCAAGACTACATCATGTTCTACTTCATGAAGTACGACTACAACTCCAAGGATTCCCATCAAGATGATGTGGATCCCAAAGAAGAAGAACTAGAGAGTTCGTGAGGATGACTCTGCCAACATACTTCACTCATATTCATTTGGCACGAACAAGTGCAATCAACTTCCACATCTTGCACTAGTTCAAGGAGTCACAAACCCTCTTGTTGGTAAGACAAGTGACAAGGTAACCTAATGCTTTCATGGACAACATGATGTGTGAATTTCACTCTATGTCTATGGATATCCTTGTGTGTTCCTTGTGGGACTAACCCATGTAGGTATTGAAAGTGCAACTCACTCTAATGCATTGCTCCAAATGATCTACATCAACATTGAGCATCTACATCTTCAACACCTACATGAAGTCATCATCAACAAAACCCAAGGTTAGTTCATCCCTCTTAGGGGGTGAGAGAGTCCTGGATTAGGGGGTCTCCGGACAGCCGGACAATATCCTTTGGCCGGACTGTTGGACTATGAAGATACAAGATTGAAGACTTCGTTGCGTGTCCGGATGGGACTCTACTTGGCGTGGAAGGCAAGCTACGCAATACGGATATGGATATCTCCTCCTTTGTAACCGACCTTGTGTAACCCTAACCCTCTCCGGTGTCTATATAAACCGTAGGGTTTTAGTCCGTAGGACAACATACAATCATACCATAGGCTAGCTTCTAGGGTTTAGCCTCTCTGATCTCGTGGTAGATCTACTCTTGTACTACCCATATCATCAATATTAATCAAGCAGGACGTAGGGTTTTACCTCCATCAAGAGGGCCCGAACCTGGGTAAAACATCGTGTCCCCTGCCTCCTGTTACCATCCTGATGACATGCACAGTTCGGGACCCCCTACCCGAGATCCGCCGGTTTTGACACCGACAGGGGGGATATCACATCTAGGGGGAGCTTTGCTCTAAAAATTGAGTTAAAGCAACTCTAATGGTGTGAACACAACAATGCTTTATGTAAAAGTGGTAACCCCACTTGTGCTTAAACGATGAGTATGACCTACTATCAAATGTTCTCATTTGACTCCTCGGTCAACATACTCATATATAGATGACCTAGTCATTGCCAATTACTTGATAGATGCTAGACTATTTGTGCATGCTTTGCCACATATTTCATTTGCTATCTCATTGTGTGAGCATGTTGGTTGCATATTTTTCTCATTCGAGGACATCCATTTGTTGCTTTGTTTGTTTGGCATTTCTTTTTGCCAAATGGATGGACAGGAATGCCTAAGAACTTCCTCTAGCTATCTATGATTTTCTCATCTCAAACTCTATTCATGCTACATCACAAAGTTTGAACGAGCCGAATTCGGACCCTCCGGGTGAGGAGCACTCGTAGTCACCGATCCATCAAGGGATTAATTTCCAAAACCTCTTAATGCATTTCGGTCTAACCCATCCATTTATTCGATCATACCGAGTTCATTATGTTGATCTAGGTTTTAATCTCGGTGCAACTGATTTGAACCTTTCGGTCACACCGAGTTGCAACAACTACTTGTAATTCTGCATCTCGGTGCCACCGAGTCATTCCACTCGGTCACACCGACAGAGTCTGGATATATATACCTAGGCTGAAAATTTAGAAATTTGTCCAAACGCTTCGCCCGCGCCTGTCCAGCTCTGCCGACTCGAGGTCTCCGAATCGTCTCCTCATCGCCCGTGACCTCCTGCCGCTGGTGTTTGCCGCCGTCAATGGGAATCTTCGTCGATGTTGTCGCCGTAGCGGGTTCATCACCAAGTTATGGTATGAACTCATCTCCTTGTGCAATCTTTAACTCTGATTCTTGCACTAAGGAAAATGCCATGATTCTTGCCACGATTGAAATAGTTCTATCCAATCGAAACTTCCTCTAGATTAGTGTTTGATCCAAAAACTTAGGGTTAGCTTTACGCCGAACTCATCTCGGACCGACCGATTTGAAAGATTCAGTCTCACCGATTTGGCCCAGGTCATTGCACATGTACTACTCGGTCTGACAGAAGTGTACAAATCGGTGTGACCGAGTCTACTTTCTTAGTGAAACCCTAGCATCTCGAAGTCATTGAATTGTGTCTCAATCTGACCGATTTCACATGTTTAGACTCAAAAGTTGCTTCGGTGTCACCGAGTTTGTCATATTGGTAGCTCTGAAATGCTTTTTGCAGAAATCTAAAATTAAGTTTTTGAGTCATTCTTTTTGCCAAAACAGTTGTACTTTGTGATGATCATCTACTCTACCTATACCAATTTGTTCACAGGGTCAGTTTCAGCAATGTCAGACCAGAGTGATAGTCAGAAAAGGTCAGAGGAGCACCAAAATCTCAGTGAGGGCACTAGTCCCTCAAGCATCTCTGATGATGGAAGCAGAAGCACACCAAGCAATCTGCCTAAGGCTGGTACTAGGCATAGGAAGTAGAGAACCTCAGAGTCTGAAGATGAGGACTATATTGCTGATGAGGAGGTCACTTCCAAGAAGAAGTTGATCAAGAAAGAACATGTTGCTATTGCTGTTGCTGCTGCTGGCATCAAGCCAGGCATAAAAGTGAAGGCTCCTGCTCAGAGAAAGCCTATGTCCAAAGCCAGGGCCTCAACACTTGAAACCTTGAAATCAAAGGAAGAAGAGGCTACTGGAGGCAAAAGGAGAAAGGAAAGGGTCAATAAGACCATGGCTAGAGTTATTAGAAAACCTTCTATGATGAAGGAGTCTGATGAGGATGAGGATGAAGAAGAAGATGCTGCACCAGCACCCAAAGCGCAGAAATTGACGGGAGATGCAATCAAGTTAGGGGCTGCTCCTTCTAAGCTCAAGACTGCTCCCAAGCAATCCTCACAAGCTCAAGCTCCTAAGCAGACTGCACCCAAGAGATCTACCAGGAACACCCCTGCTGCAGAGAAGAACAAGGACCCAGTGCCTGAAGTTGAAGAAGAGGAAGAGCCCCAAGTGCTCAGAAAACTCAAGCCCAAGATACCTGATCATGATGACAACCATCCCATTGTTGAGAACATGAAGTTGAGGAAAGATGCAGGTCTCAGACTATGGAGGCAAACAGATCCTTATGCAACAAGGAGAAGAACTATTGTGGATTACAGGTTCCACACCAAGGAATAGTAGGACTTCTATGAGACAGTCCTCCTGGATAAGAAGCTCGTACGTAGTCAGTGACATGAGATGGGTTGACTAGACTTTCATTGATGACAATGAAGATCACTTTCCTGGAGTTCATGAGAGCTTCAAAATGAATGGAGTTGATGCCTTTATGGGTCAAAAGTTGACCAAATGGAATGATGAGATGGTGATGCAGTTCTATTCCACTGCACATTTTTACCCAGATGGCAAGATTGTCTGGATGACAGAGGGTACTAGGTACCAATCTTCCATTACTGAGTGGGCTGAGCTAATCCATGCTCCTGCAGAGGCTAATGATGACACTGATGTATACGCCAAGCCCAGGAAAGGCCACAACTCCATGGCACACATGTACAAGGATATACCAGATGATGCCTTGGACACACACAAGTTTGGCTCAGTTTATTATGTTCTGTCAGGGCTGCCAACCATCAAAACTATCCTGAGGCACACATTGTTGCCCAAGTCTAGAGATGACATGATGATTAGAGGGCATTCAATCAATTTGCTACACATGTTTGATGTGCCAGAGAAGTTCAAGGTGATGACCTCGATAGTTGAAACTATTAAGAGGACTGCAGCTGATCAGATGAGATCATGTGGATATGCCCCACAGATTCAGATACTCATTTACTCCAAGGTGGGCATAGACACATATTTGCTAGATATAGAGCACTCTCCCCTGAGGCAAGATTTTGAGGACAACATAGTTGCCGTGGATGCCTCATATCCTACATCTGTTGAGGCTCAGGAGAAGAGAGAGAAGGCTAAGGCAGGAAAGGCTTCCAAGATTCCGGATGCCTCAGCTGCAAATCTCAAGACCAAGTAGGATCATCTTAGCTGTCTGCTTCAAGCCACGGTGAGGATTGAGAAAGGACTAACCTCCCTGACTCAAAACCAAGAAAGTCTTGAGAGAATCATTAAAACAAAGTTTTATGATCTAGACTTGAAGGTCACAGAGATTTAGACTGCAATTGAGCAACTCCAAGAAGAAGCAGAGGAGAGGAGAGGAAGATCTACCACCGATGCTTATCAGAGGGTCCCTAGAGCACAAAGGTCTGCAGCTGTGCCAGTCAGTGACACAAGGGCCACAAGTTCAGCACCTGTACATAGTCAAAAAAAAGTTCAGCACCTGTAGCCACAGCCTCAGTTGCCCCTCTAGTGGCAACCCCTCCAGTTCCTCAGACATCAGCCGATTATTTCAGAAAGCTCAATGATTGGCATGGCATGGACTAGAGACATGCACCCCTCAAAATGCTAAGGAAAATTATTAGCAAAAGCTCAAGACTCTTCATTTCTATTTTAGTGATTCAAGATCACATTGAGTCCATAGGAAAGCCAATACTATTAAAAGGGGATGAGGTGTTGCTTAATGGTCTACTTGCTCAAAATACTTAGTGATATGCTCCAAAGCCCTCAACCATTTTCTCAAATCCAAATATGTCCTAAACCTAAAGTCAAACTCGGCCCACCGATTTGATTCATCCGGCGCCACCGAGTTCACTTGACATAGCCATACCCAGAAACCCTAATCAGTTCCGTCTCACTGATAGGGATCTCGGTCTCACCGAGATGGGACTGCAAACTCTCTGTTTCCCTTCGTAACGTTTTGGTCTCACCGAAATGAGAGATCGGCCGCACCGAGTTCGTAGTGAAAACTCTCTTTTCTCTTTCATAACGTTTCGGTATCACCGAAAGGAGCGATCCGTTCCACCGAGTTTACCTGACTAACTCTCTGGTTGCTTATTACTGAAATCGGTCTCACCGAGTTTATGTAATCTGTCAAACTGAGAAAAGGTTTTGCCCTAACCCTAGCACATCGGTCCCACCGAGCCGATCATGTTGGTCCCACCGAAAAGCCTAACATTCATATTTTGAACTGAATCGGTCTCACCGAGTTCATACATTCGGTCTGACCGAGTTGGCTCTTATGTGTGTAACGGTTAGATTTTGTGTGGAGGCTATATATACCCCTCCACCCTACTCTCCATTGGAAAGAGAGAGCCATCAGAACGTGCCTACACTTCCAGCATTCATTTTTTGAGAAAGAACCACCTACTCATATGTTGAGACCAAGACATTCCAATCCAACCACAAGAATCTTGATCTCTAGCCTTCCCCAAGTTGCTTTCCACTCAAATCATCTTTCCACCATAGCTAAATCTGTGAGAGAGAGTTGAGTGTTGGGGAGACTATCATTTGAAGCACAAGAGCAAGGAGTTCATCATCAACACACCATCTATTACCTTTTGGAGAGTGGCGTCTCCTAGATTGGTTAGGTGTCACTTGGGAGCCTCCGTCAAGATTGTGGAGTTGAACCAAGGAATTTGTAAGGAAAAGGAGATCGCCTACTTCATGAAGATGTACCCAAGTGAGGCAAGTCCTTCGTGGGCGATGGCCATGGTGGGATAGACAAGATTGCTTCTTCGTGGACCCTTCATGGGTGGAGCCCTCCGTGGACTCAGGCAACCGTTATCCTTCGTGGGTTGAAATCTCCATCAACATGGATGTACGATAGCACCACCTATCAGAACCACGCCAAAAATCTCCGTGTCTACATTGCATTTGCCTTTCCAAACCCCTCCCTTTACCTTCATATGAAATGTTTTACATTCCGCTGCTATACTCTTAGAATTGCATGTGTAGGTTGATTGCTTGACTTGTGCTAAGTTGTTAAAATCTGCCAAGACTTAATATTGGTCAAGTAGTCTAATCACCGCCCTCTAGACCTACTTTCGATCCTAAAGTATGTTTACTAAAAGCTTTATTTTGTTCGTAAGCATTAGGAGAATTTATCATGGATTGCAACAAGGAAATACATTCAATTATAGAACAATTATCATAATTAAATTCCTTGTAATTCAAAGTAGTGGGCACATAACTATTTAAAGTGTTGACCTCTCCAGACCCACTTTTATCATTTTTTATCATTAAGATCATCACCCTCCGAACAATTGGGACACCTTCTAGCTAAAGTTGACTCATCTCCAGTCCCTTTTTCATCAAGTTTTATATCACTAAAAATGATTCAATAGGTGTCACGCCAATCAATTTAATATCCTCATCATGATTACGATAAGAACTGGATGGAATAGCCTTAGGATTATGAATATTGGACAGTTCAAAGGATATTGATACGTCCATTTTGCATCATGCTTTTATATCGATATTTATTGCATTATGGGCTGTTATTACACAATATGTCACAATACTTATGCCTATTCTCTCTTATTTTACAAGGTTTACATGAAGAGGGAGAATGCCGGCAGCTGGAATTCTGGGCTGGAAGAGGAGCAAATATTAGAGACCTATTCTGCACATCTCCAAAAGTCCTGAAATTTCACGGGAGCACATTTCAGAATATATAAAAAATATTGGGCAAAAGAAGTACCAGAGGGGGGCCACCCACCATCCACGAGGGTGGGGGCACGCCCTACCCCCCTGGGCGCGCCCCCTGCCTTGTGGGCCCTCTGGCAGCCCTCTGATGCCCATCTTCTGCTATATGAGGTCTTTCGTCCAGGAAAAAATCATAAGCAAGCTCACAGGACGAAACTCCGCCGCCACGAGGCGGAACCTTGGCGGAACCAATCTAGGGCTCCGGCAGAGCTATTCTGCCAGGGAAACTTCCCTCCAGGAGGGGGAAATCATCACCATCATCATTGAGGGAGTCCTAGACTAAGGGGTCCTCGGGCGTCCGGCCTGTTAGCCATGGGCCGGACTGATGGGCTATGAAGATACGAAGACCGAAGATTGTACCCGTGTCCGGATGGGACTCTCCTTGGCGTGGAAGGCAAGCTTGGCGACGGAATATGAATATTTCATCCTTTGTAACCGACCTTGTGTAACCCTAGATCCTCCCGGTGTCTACATAAACCGGAGGACTTAGTCCGGATAGGACATACTCATTATCATATCCATACAAGCTAGACCTCTAGGGTTTAGCCATTACGATCTCGAGGTAGATCAACTCTTGTAATACTCATATTCATCAATATCAATCAAGCAGGACGTAGGGTATTACCTCCATAGAGAGTGCCTGAACCTAGGTAAACATCGTGTCCCTTGTCTCCTGTTACCATCGACCTTAGACACACAGTTCGGGACCCCCTACTCGAGATCCGCCGGTTTTGAAACCGACATTGGTGCTTTCATTGAGAGTTCCACTGTGATGTCGCCAAAAGGTCCGATGGCCTCATCAATCGTCAATAATGACGCTGTCCAAGGAGAAACTTTCCTCCCCAGATAGATCTTCGTGTTCGGCGGCTTTGCACTGCGGGCCAATTCGCTTGGCCATCTGGAGCAGATCGAAAGCTACGCCCCTGGCCATCAGGTCAGATTTGGGAGCTTGAACTATGTTGCGGACATCCGTGGAGACTTGATCTTCGCCGGATTCGAGACCGCGGCTACCACCCCCGGTCAACCCGATGATCATGACCTAAATCTGTCATCAGAACGCATCCAGGAGATCGCTCCTATAACTGCTTTGGCCTTAGAGCCAGAGCAGACTGCGCCATCCGAGGACGGGAGGATCAACCCCACCACGGAGGCCACTGATTCCACAGTGTTGGAGCCGCACATAGACCTAACCTCTCACGACATCTTTGTCACTGGAACTTCAGACTCGTCTCCGGCCGTAAGTTCCAAACCACATGAGCCCACGGACGCCGAGCTTGATCGTTTACCAATCTTCGAGTTCAGCATCGCAAATGTCTTCCAGCGTTCGCCCTGGGGCGATGTGCTCAACTAATTAAAGAACCTGTCCTTGGGGGAGGACTCATGGCCAAACTATATCCGGCTCGAACCAGGGGCTGACGGTGGAGAATTTTTCTTCCCGCCCACCACCCACTTCATAGCCACGATCGAGGATTCGACCGATACACTTGATTACGACTCTGAGAACATTGATGGTATGGACGATGATGCCGAAGACAACGAAGACGCCGTTGATACAGCTAATGACCAAGATGAATGGGGAGATGGGCAGGTTAACCCTGGTAAAAATGCCATGCACGAAGATTCGGAGGACGACAACTACCTTCCGGTCTCTGAGGATGAGGTGAGCTTCGGCACCGAGGATTTCATCGTGCTTGAGGAACCTCTTGAGTAGGAGCGCTTCAAGCGCCAACTAATAGCCACTGCAAGGATCCTGAAAAAGAAACAGCGACAGCTTCAAGCTGACAAAGATCTACTCAATGATAGATGGACCGAAGTCCTAGCCGCCGAAGAATACGGCCTTAGTGGCCTAGCCAAAAGCTACCTGAAGCATAGATTGCTACCCCAGTGCGACGACAAGAAGCTCAAGCCCATGCCATCATCACACAAGGCGGCAGGTCGACCACAACTTGGTCCGGGTAAAGCGACAACTCAAGCCGAACACCAGACCGCCCCACCTCGCCGTAAAGGCAAGAACAAAATAGCTCAGGGTTGTACATACGACCTTCAACAGGACTCGGGTAGTAGAGCAGGACACTCAAGAGCGATCAACGAATCGCGAGGACATACCTCGACACGCGACGACGGCCACCTATTTGAACGTGACAAACCTAGCCACGCCCGGGCCGAAAACCGCAAATGGACTCCATCAGAGGTACGTCGCAGTGTGGCCCAACATAGAGGCGCCGCACACCCTCTTTGCTTCATAGACGAAGTAATGAAGCATGAATTCCTAGACGGGTTCAAACCTATAAATATCGAATCATACGATGGAACAACGGATCCCACGGTATGGATCAAGGACTTCCTCCTCCACATCCACATGGCCCGCGGAGATGACCTTCGTGCCATCAAATACCTACCACTAAAACTCAAAGGACTAGCTCGGTACTAGTTAAACAGTCTGCCGAAAAATTCTATTGGCAGTTGGGAAGATTTGGAGGACGCCTTTCGCGACAACTTCCAAGGAACATATGTCCGGCCACCGGACGCTGATGACCTAAGTCACATTGTCCAGCAGCCCGGAGAGTCAGCCAGGAAGCTCTGGACTAGGTTCTTAGTTAAAAAGAACCAAATCGTCGACTGTCCGGACATGGAAGCCCTTGCGGCCTTTAAACACAACGTTCGGGATGAATGGCTTGCACGCCACCTCGGTCAAGAAGGACCTAGATCCATGACAGCCCTTACCGCTCTAATGACCCGCTTTTGCACGGGAGAAGACAGTTGGCTCACTCGTAGAAGCAATAGCGCCAGCGACTCGGGCACTACTGAAATCCAAGACGGCAATGGCAAGCCACGACAAAGCAAACTCAATAGTCGCAATGATAATGAAAGATCACGCGACACAGCGGTCAACGCCGGATTCAGCAATCCCAAGCCTGGTCAACGGAAAAAGCCATTCAAGGAAAACAGAGACGGACCATCCAACCTAGACAGGATACTGGACCGACCCTGCCAGATTCAGGTCCACCCTAATAAACCAGCTAATCATACCGACAGAAGCTGCTGGGTCCTCAAGCAGGCCGACAAGATCAATGCCGAACACAAGGGAAGGGGGGCGCCAGGCAATAGTCATGACGGAGTGGTTCACCAGCCAAATGCCGGAGGTCAGAAGCAACTTCCCCCCGAAGATCGATCAACTCCGGAGCAGAAATAGATGTTCGGCTTCCAATGTCCATCTCATATACCCGTTAAAACTATACCGCGCATACATAACTACGCACTTAAAATACCATGGGCATTGGTGGAAGCGTAATACGGACAAGTCTGCAAGCACTCCGGTAACATTTTTATTTAATTTCCTTTTTTCTTTCTTCATTATCTCTTAAAAACAGGTGGCGCAAAGGAGAAACATCTAAGACCGACTCCATCGGAGTTCTGATCCGTACACTCACCTATGGGGCTACTTACTTCAAGGATTCCCCTTGCCGAGGACAGGCGGCGCAGACATGCGACGGGAGGTCGAAAATAACTTTTTGTAGATCGCACTCTTTTTCGAGCCTATAACATGCCTTTTTCCTCTGCCTTCGACCCAGGGCATATCAAATAATCGGGGTCATGGCCTTTATATATATCAAGTAATCTTTGGCATATCGCTCAGGTCCCAGTTCACATTACCCGAATTAATCATCCACGTCTTTCCGCAAATGAATACTCCCTCTATGGTTGCTTCACGGATATACCCCGGGCTTAACTTGCCAGGGGCTCGGTACGGGAACAAATGAGTTGCCAACAAAGTCCGAACAGCTTTTACAGCGTACTTCGGCGTCACGAGTTTGGTCTTATATGCATCAGCTCCGAATCATGTCTTGGGTCAATAGTTGGGTTGCCCGGCTCCTGTGCTTTCTATCCTATGTTCCGCTCTATCGGCTAGGGTAGTAAAGGGAGAACTACTGCGATTGTGCTACCGGTTCACCTAGATCAGCACCTCAGTAAAGAAAGCTGAAAACTGACTGTCATGATGCGGCGAGAGCTGGTCAACCACTCGATGACTTATCGGAATCTCTAGCGATTCCTCCGTGTCACACGAAGGACCTCTTTCCGGTCAAATATGTACACGCATCGTTTGAATAAGCCACATACAAACCAGGGGCTATGTCGTAGACCCACCATAAAACTCCTATGGCTAAGTGGAAGTGTTAGCGCCCTATAGTCTGGTTGCCTGCTTCGCCGCATTGACACCTCCTTCACGGACCAACACGTTGGGTCAAGAGTAATCAGATGCTTTTCCAGACACCCCCGTACTTCCTACGAGGGGGATGAAGTCGACGACTGGAAAACTTTCAAATTATATTAAAATGGCCGCACAGGAGGAATACAAACTTTTGAGAAATATATAAAACAGATTAACTATAAAATTGTCTCGTACAATTCTCATACACCTCACTCAAACATTATGTCTTTCGAGCATTGACCCTCTATCAAGCGGGCAGCCACTAGGACGTCTTCAAAATAATGCTCTGGTTCGTGGCGGTCCTTGCCCTTGGGTGGATTCTTCACCACAACATCGATGGCCTTCATCTTCCCCCATAATGTCTTGACTCGGGCAAAGGCCATCTGTGCACCCTCGATGCACACTGACCGCTTCACAGCGTCGACACGTGGCACCGCGTCAACAAGCCATTGCACCAAGCCAAAGTAGCTATTCGGAATAGGATCAGTTGTCCATAACCGGATTATGACGTTCTTCATGGCAGCGCCGGATATCCTATGAAGCTCGGCCCACTGGGACATCTACTCATTCAGCAACAGGGGCGCTTCAACGCGCCGAATTGTGACCAGAAAAGCTTCTTCGTTGCATATCCCTCTCGCGCCTGGTAAAACTGCGCTGCATTGGAAGAACTCTTCGGCAAGTCTAAAAACCCATCCGGAGAACTCCACAATTGGTTAAGCTGAGCATAGTTCGGAGGACTACCCCGAATACATACCTTGCGATTCGTCAAGACGCATATTGATTAAAGCAATGTCATCCCCGGCCACATCAAGCTTCCATTGCAGCTCGGCCATATCCGTAGTCTGGGAAGTAACCAGGGGGAAGCAGCCTGTGTCCAAGTTAATCAGATTAGTCCTTGAATATTTCTTCTTGATCCTCCGTTCGCCTCCCATGGGAAGCCAACCCGAGTCTCAGGGGCTACTATCTATACACAGGTGTATTTTGTGAGTAAAACACAATTGCACATATTACAGTACAAACCTTGAAGCCTCTTAGTAGGCTCGCAAAGGCCTCATCCAATCCGCTCTTCGCGGACAGGACCTTTTCAACCACTGTGCCCATCAAGGTACGGTGTTCCTCTGAGACAGACGCCTGCCGCATCATGTTCGTCAAGATATCCGGCGCCTCTGGGTCTTCGGAGGCCGCCGTAGGAGTACGGCCACCCTTTGAAGGGATTTGTTCATTCGTATCCGGCTATATACTAGATTGTTCGGGGCCCTCATTGTTGTTCCCCGGACCCTGGGCCACAGAAGTATCACCTTCGGGTAACATCTTCATCATCCCTTGCACCACTTGTTGGTCGGGGGAGACCCTCCGCAACGACACCTCGAAGTCGTCCGCCCTATTGGACGGAGAGGCTGGGGGGCGTCTCGCTTTCCATCATCTCTGGGAGAAGGTCCCCCGAGGAAGAGGATTGTTGCGGAAGATTGCGTGTTGAGCTGCAAAAAATATATATCCCAGGCATTATAATAAAAGAATGGGACATGTTTAAAACAACCTTGTTCACTTATGATTTGTCCTGAGGCCTGTCCTCGTCATGAGACTGTGCTTCGACGTCCTCCAAGCCCGAGCCACCCACCTGAGGCATCTTTCCTCGCTTAGGAGCCTGTTTCTCCCAATCTTCGGAGGCGGCCCTTTTCTTCCTAGGAGGGAAGGAGACAGTAATCCCCTCACCTTTGTCTTCGGGTGAGGGGATTTTGATTCCTCCGGACACAAAGTCCGATGCACCCTTGGAATAGGGGCCATATTTGGTCCTCTCACTCTCTGCCTCACCCTCCTTCACAGGCATCTAGTATGATGCTAGGGTCAGCATCCTTGTTAGAACAGGATTTGTTGGGCCCTCGGGCGGAGGGGCCGAACACATAATTAGTTCCGCCTTATTTGTCCAGCCCTAGAAGAAGATAGCTTTCTCAGTACCATATTACGGTATGCATAATTACAAAGTGTTCGGGAGCCAAGTGCTTAGCGGGGTATCCAGACGGTTGCAGTTAAGGCCAGCATCCTCGGTAGTGTGGCCAATGTTTCCGCTTCCCAAAAATAACTTCCACATCCCTTTGTGTGTGGTGCCGAAGAAGTGTTGGAGAGTTTGTGGTCCTTCTGGATTAAGCTCCCACATGCGGCGAGACCTGCGGCTGGCATGGCAGGATTCGGAGAACTAACATCACTTGGATCACGTTGACAAGATCGATGTCTCTCTCGAGGAGGGTTTAGATGCGGCTCTGTAAAGTCTGCACTTCATCAACTGATACCCAGTCTAGCCCCTTGTTGACCCATGATGCAAGCTGTAATGGTGAGCCAGGACGGAATGTGGGTGCAGCTACCCACTTGGTGCAGCGGGGCTCCGTAATGTAAAACCACTCCCGCTGTCAGTGATTGGCAGTTTCGGTAAAAGAACCTTTTCGCCAAGGAGTGCTGGTGAGTTGGCTGATCATAGCACCGCCGCACTCCACCTGTTCCCCGTCGACTACCTTCGGCTTCACACTGAAGGTCTTGAGCCATAAGCCGAAGTGTGGGGGGATTTGGAGGAAGGCCTCGCATGTAATTATAAATGCCGAGATGTGGAGGATAGAGTCCGGGGCTAGGTCATGAAAATCTAGTCCGTAATAAAACATTAGCCCCCGGACGAAGGGGTGAAGAGCGAACCCTAGCCCCCCGGAGGAAGTGGGAGATGAATACGACCCTCTCGCCAGATCGGGGGGTCGGAATAACCTGTCCTTGAGCAGGAAGCCTATGGTGGACCTCCCCGGTCAAATATCTGGCTGCCCGAAGATTTGCGATATCCTCCTTTGTAACGGAGGAAGCCACCCATCGGCCTTGAAAAAAGCTGGATCTAGACATGATGGGGAGGCTTGAAACAATGAAGTCGAACCTTGGGTGCTATAGCTCGAGGTTGGGAAGGCTGAGGAGAGGTTTCGCATAAAATGGCGGCCCTTGGTTCCTTTATAAATGTCGCGGGTATTGAACACCTCCTCCCAAGCCTAAGAACATGCCTATTCCTAAGGGATCTTTCCCGCAAGACGGTTGGGTTACCCACGCTCGTATTGATGAAAATCCCGCAATAAGGGGACACGATCTCCGCTTCGACAAGACGTGTCAATGAAAACCACGCCCAGAAACGTGGAATGGCGGGACGGGAAACAGTTTGAAATAATGATCAAAAAGCATGACGTCACATTACTAAAGTAGTCAGTAGATTGGCTTCGTGGAATACTATACTCTCTACAGCTGTGTATTATAGGTCCCGACACGAACAAATCATCCGAAGACTGTTTTGAAGTTCGGAAAGAAGGGAACCTGCCTTGCAATGCCGAAAACAAATCTGCGCACCGGACTCCTTGTCATTGAAGCCAGGTTCAAGGGCTACTGAGGGAGTCCTGGACTAAGGGGTCCTCGGGCGTCCGGCCTATTAGCCATGGGTCGGACTGACGGGCTATGAAGATACGAAGACCGAAGACTGTACCCGTGTCCGGATGGGACTCTCCTTGGAGTGGAAGGCAAGCTTGGCAACGGAATATGAAGATTTCCTCCTTTTTAACTGACCTTGTGTAACCCTAGATCCTCCCGGTGTCTATATAAACCGGAGGACATAGTCCAGATAGGACATACTCATTATCATAGCCATACAAGCTAGACCTCTAGGGTTTAGCCATTACGATCTCGAGGTAGATCAACTCTTGTAATACTCATATTCATCAATATCAATCAAGCAGGACGGAGGGTATTACCTCCATAGAGAGAGCCCGAGCCTGGGTAAACATCGTGTCCCTTGTCTCCTGTAACCATCGACCTTAGACGCACAGTTCGGGACCCCCTACCCGAGATCCACCGGTTTTGACACCGACAGTCATCACCATCGATCCTCTCATCAGGAGGGGTCAATCTCCATCAACATCTTCACCAGCACCATCTCATCTCAAACCCTAGTTCATCTCTTGTATCCAATATTTTTCCTAAAGCCTCAGATTGGTACCTGTGGGTTGCTAGTAGTGTTGATTACTCCTTGTAGTTGATGCTAGTTGGTTTATTCGGTGGAAGATCATATGTTCAGATCCTTTATGCATATTAATACCCCTCTGATTATGAACATGAATATGATTTTTGAGTAGTTACGTTTGTTCCTGAGGACATGGGAGAAGTCTTGCTATAAGTAGTCATGTGAATTTGGTATTCGTTCGATATTTTGATGAGATGTATGTTGTCTTTCCTCTAGTGGTGTCATGTGAACGTCGACTACATGACATTTCACCATTGTTTGGGACTAGAGGAAGGAATTGGGAAGTAATAAGTAGATGATGGGCTGCTAGAGTGACAGAAGCTTAAACCCTAGTTTATGTGTTGCTTCGTAAGGGGCTGATTTGGATCCATATGTTTCATGCTATGGTTAGGTTTACCTTAATACTTCTTTTGTAGTTGCGGATGCTTGCAAGAGCGATTAATCATAAGTGGGATGCTTGTCCAAGGAAGGGCAGTATCCAAGCACCGGTCCACCCACATATCAAATTATCAAAGTACCGAACGCGAATCATATGAACATGATGAAAACTAGCTTGACGATAATTCCCATGTGTCCTCGGGAGCACTTTCCTTTATATAAGAGTTTGTCCAGGCTTGTCCTTTGCTACAAAAAGGATTGGGACATCTTGATGCACCTTATTTACTTTTATTACTTGTTACCCGTTACAAATTACCTTATCACAAAACTATCTGTTACCGGTAATTTCAGTGCTTGCAGAGAATACCTTGCTGAAAACTGCTTATCATTTCCTTCTGCTCCTCGTTGGGTTCGACACTCTTATAGGCCGAAAGGACTATGATAGACCCCCTATACTTCTGGGTCATCAAGACTCTTTTCTGGCGCCGTTGCCGGGGAGTGAAGCGCCTTTGGTAGGTGGAATTTGGTAAGGAAAAATTTATATAGTGTGCTGAAATTTACTGTCAATTGTTACTATGGAACATAATCCTTTGAGGGGCTTGTTCGAGGTATCTTCACCCTGACCATTAGAGCAAAGAGTTGCTCCTCAACCTACTGAACCTACTGAAAATGTTTACTTTGAAATTCCTTCGGGTATGATAGAGAAACTGCTAGCTAATCCTTTCACAGGTGATGGAACATTGCATCCCGATTTGCACCTAATCTATGTGGATGAAGTTTGTGGATTATTTAAGCTTGCAGGTATGCCCGAGGATGTTATCAAGAAGAAGGTCTTACCTTTATCTTTGAAGGGAAAGGCATTAACATGGTTTAGGCTATGTGATGATATGGGATCATGGAACTACAACCGATTGAAATTGGAATTTCATCAGAAGTTTTATCCTATGCATCTTGTTCATTGTGATCATCATTATATATATAATTTTTGGCCTCGCGAAGGAGAAAGCATCGCTCAAGCTTGGGGAGGCTTAAGTCAATGTTATATTCATGCCCCAATCATGACCTTTCAAGAGAAATTATTATTCAAAAATTTATGCTCGGCTTTCTCTCGATAATCGCTCCATGCTCCATACTTCTTGTACTGGCTCTTTTAAGATGAGGACTTTTGGTTTATGCAATGCACGTGCTACTTTTCAAAGATGTATGACTGCTATATTCTTTGACTTTTGTGAAAAGATTGTTGAGGTTTTCATGGATGATTTCTCCATTTATGGAACTTCTTTTGATGATTGCTTAAGCAACCTTGATCGAGTTTTGCAGAGATGTGAAGAAACTAATCTTGTCTTGAATTGGGAGAAGTGTCACTTTATGGTTAATGAAGGTATTGTCTTGGGGCATAAAATTTCTGAAAGAGGTATTGAAGTTGATAAAGCTAAGGTTGATGCTATTGAAAAGATGCCATGTCCTAAGGACATTAAAGGTATAAGAAGTTTCCTTGGTCATGCCGGTTTTTATAGGAGGTTCATTAAAGACTTCTCAAAAATTTCCAGGCCTCTGACTAATCTCTTACAAAAAGATATTCCTTTTGTCTTTGATGATGATTGTGTAGAAGCATTTGAAATACTTAAGAAAGCTTTGATTTCTGCACCTATTGTTCAGCCACCTGATTGGAATTTACCCTTTGAAATTATGTGTGATGCTAGTGATTATGTTGTAGCGGCTGTTTTAGGACAAAGGGTTGATAAGAAATTAAATGTTATCCAATATGCTAGCAAGACTCTGGACAATGCCCAGAGAAATTATGCTACTACTGAAAAAGAATTTTTAGCGGTTGTATTTGCTTGTGATAAGTTTAGACCTTATATTGTTGACTCTAAAGTAACTGTTCACACTGATCATGCTGCTATAAAATATCTTATGGAAAAGAAAGGTGCTAAACCTAGACTTATTAGATGGGTTCTCTTGCTTCAAGAATTTGATTTGCATATTATTGATAGAAAGGGAGCTGAGAACCCCGTTGCAGACAACTTGTCTAGGTTAGAGAATGTTCTTGATGACCCACTACCTATTGATGATAGATTTCCTGATGAACAATTAGCTATCATAAATGCTTCTCGTACTGCTCCATGGTATGCTGGTTATGCTAATTATATTGTTGCTAAATTTATACCACCTAGTTTCACATGCTAGCAAAAGAAAAAGTTCTTCTATGACTTAAGACATTACTTTTGGGATGACCCACACCTTTATAAAGAAGGAGTAGATGGTGTTATTAGACGTTGTGTACCTGAGCATGAACAGGAACAGATCCTACGCAAGTGTCACTCCGAGGCTTATGGAGGACACCAAGCTGGAGATAGAACTGCACATAAGGTATTGCAATCTGTTTTTTATTGGCCTGCTCTCTTCAAGGATGCCTGTAAGTTTGTTTTGTCTTGTGATGAATGTTAAAGAATTGGTAATATTAGTAGACGTCAAGAAATGCCTATGAATTATTCACTTGTTATTGAACCATTTAATGTTTGGGGCTTTGATTATATGGGATCGTTTCCTACCTATAATGGGTATACTCATATTTTAGTTGTTGTTGATTACGTTACTAAGTGTGTAGAAGCTATTCCAACTAGTAGTGCTGATCATAACACCTCTATTAAGATGTTTAAAGAAGTTATTTTTTTCGAGGTTTGGAGTCCCTAGATATTTAATGACTGGTGGTGGTTCGCATTTTATTCATGGTGCTTTTCGTAAAATGCTTGCTAAATATGATGTTAATCATAGAATTGCATCTCCATATCATCCACAGTCTAGTGGTCAAGTAGAACTGAGTAATAGAGAGCTTAAATTAATTTTGCAAAAGACTGTTAATAGATCTAGAAAGAATTGGTCCAAGAAACTTGATGATGCATTATGGGCATATAGGACTGCGTACAAAAATCCTATGGGTATGTCTCCGTATAAAATGGTTTATGGAAAAGCATGTCACTTACCTCTTGAACTAGAACATAAGGCATATTGGGCCCTTAAAGAGCTCAATTATGATTTCAAACATGCCGGTGAGAAGAGGCTTTTTGACATTAGCTCACTTGATGAATGGAGAACCCAAGCCTACGAGAATGCCAAACTGTTTAAAGAAAAAGTTAAAAGATGCCATGACAAAAGGATACAAAAACGTGAGTTTAATGTAGGTGATTATGTATTGTTATAAAACTCTCGTTTAAGATTTTTTTTGCAGGCAAACTCCTTTCCAAATGGGAGGGTCCTTACGTCATTGAGGAGTTCTATCGTTCCGGTGCCATAAAAATCAACAACTCCGAAGGCACAAATCCGAGGATGGTGAACGGTCAAAGAATCAAATATTATATCTCAGGTAATCCCATAAATGTTGAAACTAATGTTATTGAAACCGTAACCCTGGAGGAATACATAAGGGACACTTTCCAGAACGTTCCAGACTCCGAAAAGGAAGAGGTATGAGGTACGGTAAGTAAAACGACTCCCAAACAGTTCTAATAGCAATTTTTCTCCATTTTGGAATATTTAAGAAAATAGGAAAATAAGAAGCAGTCCGGGAAGGACACGAGGCTTCCACGAGGGTGGAGGGCGTGCCCTACCCCCTTGGGCACGCCCCCTGCCTCATGGGCCCCTCGTGTGCACTCCGGACTCCATTTTCTTGCACGATACTTCTTTTTGTCGGTAAAAATTCATCATATAATCTCCCGAAGGTTTTGACCACCGTATCATGCAAATATCTTCTGTCCTTGTTTCAAGTTGTTTTTCTGACAGATCTAGATCGCCATGACGTCTTCAAGCACCCCCAAGGACAAGTTCTTCGAGAAGGTCATCAACCCCTACATCGCGGAGGTGCCGCAACACTCTCAAATCATTGAGATGCATGAGGGGTTGCTGCACATCCGAGACGTTGAGGGACCAAGGAGGATCGGAAGCATGGAGACAAGGCTCGAGGCAATTGAGCAACAAGTTTTCAAGTGCCAGGAGATGGTGGAACATGGACTCGACGCCAATCATATAATGATCACGGAGTTCACCAACAACCACAAGCTGGATGACAAGAACATTGGGGAGGCCATCTTCAAGCTTCACGAGAAAATTGAGGGCCTCCAAGCCCAAATCTATGACCTACAAAACCAAAACTATGAGTATGAATATAGATTCAAGAGGATGAGTTTAGCTGCAGATTTGAGGATCCCGGAGACTCGATCATCCTTCTATGATGGTGAGCCTATGCCTGGGGAGATGGACGACAAGCCTACATCATCAACAACTCCATCATCACCACCTCCGAGGAAGAATACATAAACACATGGGTACGGGCACTCCCCTTGGCAACTGCCAAGCTTGGGGGAGTGCCCCAGTATCGTATCACCATCACACTTTTATCTTTACCATTTTTCTTAGTTCGATACTTTTGGTAATATCTTGATCTAGTAGAATAAAGTTTCAGTATGATCTAGCTTTGAGTTTTGCTTTATGATCCTTCTATGTAATCGAGTCCGTGAGCTATATATAATAAAGATTAGTGTTGAGTCAAGGGCTTGATTATCTTGCTATGATCTTGAGGGAATAAAAATAAAAGAGAAAGAATAAAAAGAAATAAAGAGATCATATGGATCTTATGGAGAGTAATGACTTCACATATAAGTAGTATGATGAATAAAAGTTGTTGAAAGTTGACAAAGATAGTTTTGGTCATCGTTGCAATTAATAAGAAGTAATAAAGAAAGAGAGGTTTTCACATATAAATATACTATCTTGGACATCTTTTATGATTGTGAGGACTCATTAAAATATGACATGCTAAAGAGTTGATGTTGGACAAGGAAGACAGCTTAATGGGTTATGTTTTCTTACATCCGAGATAAATTATATTGTCATGGATCATCCAACATGTTGAGCTTGCCTTTCCCTCTCATGCTAGCCAAATTCTTTGCACCAAGTAGAGATACTACTTGTGCTTCCAAATATCCTTAAACGTAGTTTTGCCATAAGAGTCCACCATATCTACCTATGGATTGAGTAAGATCCTTCAAGTAAGTTGTCATTGTTGCAAGCAATAAAAATTGCTCTTTAAATAGGTATGATTTATTAGTGTGGAGAAAATAAGCTTTATATGATCTTGTGATGTGGAAGAAATAAAAGCGACGGACTGCATAATAAAGGTCCATATCACAAGTGGCAATATAAAGTGACATTCTTTTGCATTAAGACTTCCTGCATCCAACCATAAAAGCACATGACAACCTATGCTTCCCTCTGCGAAGGGCCTATCTTTTATTCTTGTCTTATACTTCATACAAGAGTCATGGTGATCTTCACCTTTCCTTTTTACACTATCCTTTGGCAAGCACAATATGTTGGAAAGATCCTAACTATTCTGATCACGGGATCAGAATAATATTCTGATCACAACCTGAACTGCCTGAGTAACGCGTCTGAACTTTCCTCTGTACGAACCCGACCTTCGGGCTATCTTCGCAACCGTGGCTTCCCCCGCGAATTATTCTTGTTACTCGTGTTCTATATGATGTTAGTGTAATCTGCAAACGATTTTTAGCAACTAAATAGTTTTAAATAGGAATCTCAATCATAGGCGGATTTTTCACTCGGGTCATGATGAACTTGCGTTTTTTGCATTTTTTACAGCCTGAGTTGTTCAACCTGAACTTCCCCTTGTGCTAGGTTGAAATTCCGCCAACTTTTCCCAAATGGGGCTTGCTATATACCGTTGGAAAGCTATGGAGATCAGTATCATGACCCAATTTAAATTTTTGGCAAAATGTAAGCGGTTTAAGAGCAGTTTTGAAAACCGTTTTTTCTTCCTACAAAAAACATGAACCGTATTTTCGACCGCATTTCTAAACCGTTTATCGGAATAAGGAAAATAATATGGCGTTGGAAAACTGTTGAAAACCGCTCCTTCCACATGTTGAAAGTTTTTTTATAATTCCCTGTGGTTAAAGAGTAATTTGGAAAATTGTAAAATTTCGTAAACCGAACAGCCGAATTCGTATTTTCGATGTCATTTCTAAATGGCTAATCCAATTGAGGCAAGTGATATGGCGTTGGAAAGCTTATGAAAATGCGCTACTTTCTCATTTTGAAAGTTTTTTCCTAATTTTAAACGGTTTAAAAGTAATTTACAAAACGGTACAAGTCCCACAAAATTCATATTTTCAAGCTAGTTTTTTAACCGTACGTCTGAATGCAACAAATGATACGGCGTTCGAAAGCTTGGGGAAATGCGAAAAAATTTGGTATATATTGTTTCTCCCAATTCCTTAATGTTTTAAGTCAATTTTGAAAATGGCTAAAAACATATTTTTGTCGTAATTTCTACAAACTTTATCGGAATGGGGAAAATAATATACCATTGAAAAGCTACGGAAAATGCAAAACTTTTTTGTATTGATGGTTTTCTCTGATTCCATGTCATTTTAAAGTAATTTTGAAAACGGCGGAATCATTCGTTCTGCCTTTATCACGAAACAGATTCTTCCAAAATGCACCGTGTGAAGATTTGAACTTCTCGGCATGTCTACTTGAACTTCACTCTGTTTTTCATGTGTTTTTTTCTCGTAGCTCTCCATCCACTGCTCGTAGCTCTCCATCCACTCACCGGCATTGAGCAAGTGATATACCGATGGAAAGCTGCTATAGACACGCAACTTTCCCATGTTGAACATTTTTTCATACTCGCGACAGTTTTAAAAGTTTTTCTTGTGAAATTCATTCAGCGTAGTAGTTGAACTTCCTGCTGTTTTCACGTTGAACTTATGTGACGTATTTTCGTTTGTAATTTTCTAATCCATTCGTTAGTGTTACACAAATGATATTATTTTTGTACAAATCTCTCTCACAATATGTTTTTTAACTTTCTCCGACCGAGGAATTGAACTTACACAAATGATATTCGGGCCGTTTTAAAGTAAATTAGAAAACAACGAGATAATGATTTCTGCCTTCATAGTGAATGGAAATGCACTGCGTGAAGTAGTTGAACTTCTCAGGCATGTCTGTTTGAACTTCACTATGTTTTTGACGTTCTGTTTTTTGCACTGCGTGCAATAGTTGAACTTCTGGGGCGTGTCTGTTTGAACTTCACTCTATTTCACTTTATTTGTATTTTTCCTATATGAAATACGCACCATTTAGTACGTGAACTTCCAGGTTCTCATCACTTTGAAATTCTCTCTGGTTTGAGAGAATTATTTTAGAACACAAAAAAACAACATATTTTCTTATGTATTTTGGACATCTAAATACACGGTGAACCTGTCTCACAAGAATTTTTGAACTTTCCCTCGCCGAGCACTTGAACTTCTAGCAACCATTTTTACGTTTATGAGATTGTTTTCAAAAGTGCAAAAAATGGCGTTGTGCTTTTTATTTTTTGAAAAGGTAAATCCTAGGTTTTAATAAACTCCAAACTTCTATGTTATTTCAATTTGAACTTCACCTTTTATATTTTGAGTAAAGAATTGTATTTGATTTTTATATGGAAAAATCGAACATGAAAATACAAGGTGAACCTCTCTCGCAAGAATTTTTGAACTTCCTCGGACAAACCACTTGAACTTCTCTCAACAAACCTTTAAGCTTTTATTTTTCTATACTTTTAGTCCTCACCTTAAATGCATTCCTTACAGTACTTGAACTTCTTGTTGTTTTCACTATGAATTTCTTTCAACAGATAAGATTTTTTTGAATACATAAAAATGTGTTTTAAATGATATATATGAAAATTTTAAACCATTCATCGAGATGTAGAAGATTATATACCTGGTGGAAAGCTTATGAATAGCAGCAAGCTTTTCATGTAGATAGGTGTTACAAATTCATAACCATTTTTGAGCACTTTTTAAAATGGAAAAAACAACGTTGTTTTTGCCTTTTTTACATTTTAATGAACGAGGATGTATCGCACATGAATTTTGAACTATGCTAGGAGGATCACGTGAACTTCTTGAACACCCTTTCTTAAGATTTTTGTTTCCTTTTTCTTATATTTTTATCTGAAACGCATTCCGTGTAGTAGTTGAACTTTCCACTGTTTTCACCTTGAACTTCTATCGACGTCACTCACAAGAACTTTTGAACTTTCTCGAGAGGTTAGCCTTTGCTTTTTCATTCTTTTTTCATACAATGCACATCGTGTAGTACGTGAACTTCTGACAGTTATTAATCTGAACTTCTCCTGATTACGCGAAAATATCTGAGTTTTTTATAGATATTGAACCGCTCTACCTATTTTATTTGAACTTCATCGTGTATTTTTTAGAAATGTGAAAATTGGAGGTTTTTAGAAACATTAAGCTTCTTCGTTATTTGAAATTGAACTTATTGGTTTTATTCTTTAGAAACTAGAAAAATCTGATTTTTCAAATATAATATCAAACTGCTCCGCTTTTTCCAATCGAACTTCTTGGATTTATTTCTCTAGTAACGTGAAAACCTAAGGTTTTTATATACTATGAACTACTCAGTTTTTCGAAATTGTACTACTTGGTTTTAATCTTGAGCATTGGGGAAAATCTGAGTTTTATATAAACATTAAACAACTTCATATTTTAAAAAAAATTGGAAACACGAATGTTCATGAGCTTCTTTTTCCAGTGGTGTTTTCCTTGCTAATTAACATGGCACCACATAGGTTTCCTTAAATTCCCTTTCGACGTCATACCATCTAATGCAATTGTCGGTGTCAAAACCAGCGGATCTCGGGTAGGGGGTCCCGAACTGTGCGTCTAAGGTGGATGGTAATAGGAGGCAGGGGACATGATGTTTACCCAGGTTCGGGCCCTCTTGATGGAGGTAAAACCCTATGTCATGCTTGATTGTTCTTGATGATATGAGTATTACAAGAGTTGATCTACCACGAGATCAGAGAGGCTAAACCCTAGAAGCTAGCCTATGGTATGATTGTATGTTGTCCTACGGACTAAAACCCTCCGGTTTATATAGACACCGGAGGGGGCTAGGGTTACACAAGGTCGGTTACAAAGGAGGAGATATCCATATCCGTATTGCCTAGCTTGCCTTCCACGCCAAGTAGAGTCCCATCCGGACATGGGACGAAGTCTTCAATCTTGTATCTTCATAGTCCAACAGTCCGGCCAAAGGATATAGTCTGGCTGTCCGGAGACCCCCTAATCCAGGACTCCCTCAGCAATAGTTTTGCAAGGCATGTTTATAGAAATTACAGAAGTTAATTAGCTTGAGATAAAATGAAAGAGTAAAATAATTTATTTCCATTTTTAGCATAACCATGAGCACCTTAGGCACGTATCCATTTTTTTATCTACACTTGCTCTTTTTTTGGAGGATCCATTCATCTTTGCTAGAATTACCCAACACGAAACTATACAAAGGTTTTTGAATTACTACAATCTTCAACCTGGAGAGTAACCTTGGACTGCACAATCATGTACAATCGGACAGGGATTGTTATGCATTTTGTAGTAGGATATAATGTACAACAATCACGTAAAAAGCATCAAACTTCAACCTGGAGTCACATTGGACTGCAAAATTACATTTTGTGACGACTTAAAACTAATTGTATCTGTTCACAGCAATGCCATCGCTGCCAAATACATTTTTTTAATTGAGACCAAATTTCAGAAACAACGGAATAAGTAGAGAGGGGATGGAAAGGAGATTCGTGCGGTCCTTGATTTGAGAGCGGGACGACCGACGTTGTTCAGGAGGCCGGAGAGAATAGCTCCAGCGAGGATGATAAACCAGGCAGGCGATTTTGTTGATGCACATGTAACGACAAAGGGAGTGCTCGTGACCTACCCAAGGCGTTGCCCGCGAACTTCCCAGGGTGCTGCTGTGACCTGCCCTCACATGCACCCTCGGATGATGTTGGATCCAGGGAGGACACAAGCATCAGATCCGCATCGGCGGCCGAGGGGGTGAATGGGCCCATTGGGAGGAGGGCGCCGCTGCAGCCGGGACAACAGCGAGCGGGGATTTGGGCAGCGGTGCGCATGAGGTTGACGGCCCACAGAGGAGGCCGCCGCCATGGTGAAATCAGGGGGAGGTAGGCCACCACCAAGGTGGATCCATAGGGAGGGGGTCGCCGCACGATGGATTTAGGGGGAGAGAGGCCACCACTATGGTGGATTCAGGGAGAGGGAGGCGGTGACTGCTCTCGTGGGATCCGGGGACCGGCGATGGCGCTTGGGATCCAGGGAAGACCGGCGAAAGCACGCGGTGGTTCCAGGGCTGCGCCATCGTTGGGGAGGAGGGAAGGGGGTCGCGCCACCGTTAGGAAGGAGGGGAGGATTCCCGCCGTCATTGGGGACGAGGGGAGGAGGCCGCGCCGCCGTTGGGGAGGAGGTCGCGCCGCTGTTTGGGGAGGAGGGGATGTGGGGCGCCGACCGCGCGGGGACGAGGCGCTGCATCGTGGGGATGTGGGTCGGGGATGGGGGCCGAGAGGTGGGAAGAGTGGGAGGTGGGAGGTGGGGTTCGGTTTTTGTTTTTAGATCTCAGGAACCAGCGATCGGCCCTATATAAGGCTGTTGTGATCCAAATAACTATTCTAATCCTAGGATTAGAATAGTGTTGTCCTATATATGTATACATATATATAGCTAATTGGATGTAATTTTTCATGAACTATTATTGTTGACATTACCCTTGAGGTAAAAGGTTGGGAGGAAAAACTATAAGCCCCTATCTTTCTCTGTGTCCGACTAAAACTTCATAACCATAAATATTGCGTGAGTGTTAGCAATTGTGAAAGACTAAATGATAGTTGAGTATGTGGACTTGCTGAAACGCTCTTATATTGACTCTTTCCTATGTTATGATAAATTGTAATTGCTTCAATGGATGAGATTATAGTTTGTTAGTTTTCAATGAAGTTTCTGATTCATACTTGAAATTGTCATTGAATTATTACTTTAGCATAAGAAATCATATGACAATATACATATATGTTGCTGTCCTAAGAATGATCATGATGCCCCGCCTCATGTCCGTATTTTATTTTATCGACACCTCTATCTCTAAACATGTGGACATATTTTTCGATCTCGGCTTCCGCTTGAGGACAAGCGAGGTCTAAGCTTGGGGGAGTTGATATGTCCATTTTGCATCATGCTTTTATATCAATATTTATTGCATTATGGGTTTTTATTACACAATATGTCACAATACTTATGCCTATTCTCTCTTATTTTACAAGGTTTACATGAAGAGGGAGAATGCTGGCAGCTGGAATTCTGGGCTGGAAGAGGAGCAAATATTAGAGACCTATTCTCCACATCTCCAAAAGTCCTGAAATTTCACGAGAGCACGTTTCAGAATATATAAAAAATATTGGGTGAAAGAAGTACCAGAGGGGGGCACCCACCATCCACGAGGGTGGGGGCGCGCCCTACCCCCCTGGGCGCGCCCCCTGCCTCGTGGGCCCTCTGGCAGCCCTCTGATGCCCATCTTATACTATATGAGGTCTTTCGTCCAGGAAAAAACCATAAGCAAGCTCACGGGACGAACCTCCGCCGCCATGAGGTGGAACCTTAGCGGAACCAATCTAGGGCTCCGGCGGAGCTGTTCTGCTAGGTAAACTTCCCTCCGGAGGGGGAAATCATCACCATCGATCCTCTCATCGGGAGGGGGTCAATCTCCATCAACATCTTCACCAGCACCATCTCATCTGAAACCCTAGCTCATCTCTTGTATCCAATCTTTGTCACAAAGCCTCAGATTGGTACCTGTGGGTTGCTAGTAGTGTTGATTACTCCTTGTAGTTGATGCTAGTTGGTTTATTCGGTGGAAGATCATATGTTCAGATCCTTTATGCATATTAATACCCCTCTGATTATGAACATGAATATGATTTGTGAGTAATTACGTTTGTTCCTGAGGACATGGGAGAAGTCTTGCTATAAGTAGTCATGTGAATTTGGTATTCGTTCGATATTTTGATGAGATGTATGTTATCTTTCCTCTAGTGGTGTCATGTGAACATCGACTACATGACACTTCACCATTGTTTGGGCCTAGAGGAAGGCATTGGGAAGTAATAAGTAGATGATGGGCTGCTAGAGTGATAGAAGCTTAAACCCTAGTTTATGTGTTGCTTCGTAATGGGCTGATTTGGATCCATATGATTCATGCTATGGTTAGGTTTACCTTAATACTTCTTTTGTAGTTGTGGATGCTTGCAAGAGGGTTAATCATAAGTGGGATGCTTGTTCAAGGAAGGGCAGTACCCAAGCACTGAACCACCCACATATCAAATTATCAAAGTACTGAATGCGAATCATATGAACGTGATGAAAACTAGCTTGATGATAATTCCCATGTGTCCTCGGGAGCGCTTTCCTTTATATAAGAGTTTGTCCAGGATTGTCCTTTGCTACAAAAAGGATTGGTCCATCTTGCTGCATCTTATTTACTTTTATTACTTGTTACCCATTACAAATTACCTTATCACAAATCTACCTGTTACCGATTATTTCAGTGCTTGTAGAGAATACCTTGCTAAAAACTGCTTATCATTTCCTTCTGCTCCTCGTTGGGTTCGACACTCTTACTTATCAAAAGGACTATGATAGATCCCCTATACTTGTGGGTCATCAGATATCTTTTGTAAAGAGGGATGGATATACAGCAATTTTGTTTCCAACTTAACCACAAGAATAACAATAGCATCCATGTAGCAATTTGTTTTTATAAAGAATGGATCCTTTAATTATTGGTAGGACTCCCGTGCAATTAAAGAATTCTTGAATGATATTCTTCCCAATAATATTTCCACTACCCACATGATAAGTTTTAGTTTTAAAAATTGTGGAAGATCTATTTTCTGAAGGATCATGATTAAGATCAAATAAATTTGGGTTATCCTCAAGAGAATCACTGGTGCTACTTCCACTAGCATTTTCAACAATAACTTTCTCAAATTCAGACATGATAGCAACTTCAAGCAAACTAACAAAGTAAAATATACTTTGTGTTTTTTGTTTTTTAGAGAAGTGGAGGGACATGAAAAAGAGAGGCAAATAAAAAGTAGAGTAAGTAGATGGTAGTTTAAGTGAAGATACTTGTAGTGATTTGATGATAGTGATAGCCCACAAGTATATGGGATCGCAACAGTTTTCGAGGGTAGAGTATTCAACCCAAATTTATTGATTCGACACAAGGGGAGCCAAATAATATTCTCAAGTATTAGAAGTTGAGTTGTCAATTCAACCACACCTGAAAGACTTAATATCTGCAGCAAAGTACTTAGTAGCAAAGTAATATAGAAGTAACGGTAACGGTGGCAAAAGTAACAGTAGTAGTTTTTGTAGAAATTGTAACAGTGGCAACGGAAAAGTAACTAAGCAAAGATAAATATGTGAAAAGCTCGTAGGCAATGGATCAATGATGGATAATTATGTCGGATGCGATTCCTCATGCAACAGTTATAACATAGGGTGACACAGAACTAGCTCCTGTTCATCAATGTAATGTAGGCATGTATTCCGAATATAGTCATACATGCTTATGGAAATAACTTGAATGACATCTTTTGTCCTACCCTCCCATGGCAGCGGGGTCCTATTGGAAACTAAGGGATATTAAGGCCTCCTTTTAATAGAGTACTGGACCAAAGCATTAACACTTAGTGAATACATGAACTCCTCAAACTACGGTCATCACCAGGAGTGGTCCCGATTATTGTCACTTCGGGGTTACCGGATCATAACACATAGTAGGTGCTATTGACTTGCAAAATAGGATCAAGAACTCACATATATTCATGAAAACATAATAGGTTCAGATCTGAAATCATGGCACTCGGGTCGTAGTGACAAGCATTAATCATAGCAAAGTCATAGCAACATCAATCTTAGAACATAATGGATACTAGGGATCAAACCCTAACAAAACTAACTCGATTACATGATAAATCTCATCCAACCCATCACCATCCAGCAAGCCTACGATGGAATTACTCATGCACGGCGTTGAGCATCATGAAATTGGTGATGGAGGAAGGTTGATGATGATGATGGCGACGGATTCCCCTCTCCGGAGCCCCGAACGGACTCCAGATCATCCCTCCCGATGAAGATTAGGGCTTGGCGGTGGCTCCGTATCTAAGATGCGATGAATCCTTCTCTCTGATTTTTTTTCTCCCTGAACATGAATATATAGATTTGGAGTTGACGTCGATGGAGCCTCAGGGGGCCCACGAGGCAGGGGGCGCGCCCCAGGGGGGGCGCGACCTGCACCCTTACGCTGATTTTTTCTGATTTTTTCTCATGGATAGGGTGGGGGGCCCTTACGCTAATTCTTTCGTCAGTATTTTTTATAAATTCCAAAACGTGTCTCCGTGAATTTACAGGTCATTCTGAGAACTTTTATTTCTGCACAAAAATAACACCCTGGCAATTCTGCTGAAAATGGCATCAGTCCAGGTTAGTTCCATTCAAATCATGCAAGTTAGAGTCCAAAACAAGGTCAAAAGTGTTTGAAAAAGTAGATACGTTGGAGACGTGTCAACTCCCCCAAGCCTAAACCTTTGCTTGTCCTCAAGAAATTCAGTTCACAAACTGAAAGTGATAAAGAAAAACTTTTACAAATTCTGTTTGATCTTGTTGTTGCAAATATGTAAAGCCAGCATTCAAGTTTTCAGCAAAGATTATGAACTAACCATATTCACAATAACATTTAGGTCTCATGTTTACTCATATCGATGGCATAATCAACTAGCGAGCAATAATAATAAATCTCGGATGACAACACTTTCTCAAAACAATCATAATATGATATAACAAGATGGTATCTCGCTAGCTCTTTCTGAGACCGCAAAACATAAATGCAGAGCACACCTGAAGATCAAGGACTGACTAGAAATTGTAATTCATGGTAAAAGAGATCCAGTCATACTCAATATAAATTAATAGCAATGCATGAAAATGACGGCGATGCTCTCTAACTGGTGCTTTTTAATAAGAGGATGATGACTCAACATAAAAGTAAATAGATAGGCCCTTCACAGAGGGAAGCAGGGATTTGCAGAGGTGCCAGAGCTCAAGTTTTGAAACAGAGATAAAAATTTTTTTGAGTGCTATACTTTCATTGTCAACATTACAACCAAGAGATCTCGATATCTTCCATGCTACACACATTATAGGCAGTTCCCAAACAGAATGGTAAAGTTTATACTCCCTCACCACCAACAAACATCAATCCATGGCTTGTCCAAAACAACGGGTGCCTCCAACTAACAACAATCCTAGGGGAGTTTTGTTTGCAATTATTTTGATTTGAGCATGGGACTGGGCATCCCGGTTACTGGCCATTTTCTCGTGAATGATGAGCGGAGTCCACTCATCTTGAGAATAACCCACCTAGTATGGAAGATATAGACAGCCCTAGTTGATACATGAGCTATTCGAGCATACAAAACAGAATTTCATTTGAAGGTTTAGAGTTTGGCACATACAAATTTACTTGGAACGGCAGTTAGATACCGCTTATAGGAAGGTATGGTGGACTCATATGGAATAACTTTGGGTTTTATGGAAGTGGATGCACAAGCAGTATTCCCGCTTAGTACAAGTGAAAGCTAGAAAGAGACTGGGAAGCGACCAACTAGAGAGCGACAACAGTCATGAACATGCATTAAGATTAATCAACAATGAGTGCAAGCATGAGTAGGATATAAATCACCATGAACATAAATATCGTGGAGGCTATGTTGATTTTGTTTCAACTACATGCGTGAATATGTGCCAACTCAAGCCACTCAAATCGTTCAAAGGAGGATACCACCCTATCATACCACATCACAACCATTTTAATAGCATGTTGGCACGCAAGGTAAACCATTATAAACTCCTAGCTAATTAAGCATGGCATGGGCAACTATAATCTCTAATTGTCATTGCAAACATGTTTCATTCATAATAGGCTGAATCAGGAACGATGAACTAATCATATTTACAAAAACAAGATAGGTCAAGTTCATACCAGCTTCTCTCATCTCAATCAGTCCATCATATATCGTCATTATTGCCTTTCACTCGCACGGCTGAACGGTGTGGATAATAATAATAGTGCACATGCATTGGACTAAGCTGGAATCTGTAAGCATTTAATACAAGGGAGAAGACAAGGTAACATGGGCTCTTGGTTAAATCAACAATAATGCATATAAGAGCCACTCAACATTTTCATCATGGTCTTCTCCTCTCGACCCCCAAAGAATAATAAATAAATAAAACTATTTACACGGGAAAGCTCCCAACAAGAAAAAGAAGAACGGGAAATCTTTTTGGGTTTTCTTTTAGTTGCTACTACTACAAGCATGGAAATCAAACTAGCTAAAAGCTACAACTATTTTTTTGGTTTTCCTTAAGGTTTTTCGAACACACAAGAAAAGGGCTTAGAAAAGAAAATAAACTAGCATGAATGGTACAATGAAAAAGTATGAGCACCGACAACTGGAATGAGTGTGTGAACATGAATGTAATGTCGGTGAGAAATATGTACTCCCCCAAGCTTAGGCTTTTGGACTAAGTTGGTCTATGGCCACTGCTGGCCTGGTGGATATCCAAAGTTGTAGCTAGGGTCGTACTGAGATGCAGCAGCTACTACTTGTAAAGCTGCAGCTTGGGGGCGAGCTGCCTCCGTACTCCTCTCGTACTCGTTCGACTCCTCCTTGGTTATAACATATCTCCTTTTTGCCTGAAAGTTAAAGAAAGTAGGGGCAGGGAGGGCAACATGGACAGTGCACTGTCTGTCAAAGATTAGTCGGTACTGGATGAACTGTTCGTTCCTCTCAAGAAACTGATGGTGAACCATAGCATTATAATCTAGGTAAGCAGGAGGTAGCTCTATATCATTTCCATGTATAGGCACGTTAAGATAATTAGCTACACGAGTTGCATAAATTCCACCAAACAAATCTCCACTTATACTGTTATGATGCAACCTTCATGCAACAATGGCCCCCAAGTTATATTGTTTATCACCTAATACCACACTTTTGAGGACACTTAGATCTGGAACGAACATGTGACAAGCCTCATCCTTACCGTTAATGCATCTACCAATGAAGAGGGCAAAATAATGTATGGAAGGGAAATGAATGCTCCCTATGGTGGCTTGTGTGATTTCCCTAGATTCCCCCACAGTGATACTAGCAAGAAAGACTTTATATTCAGATTTGCGAGGTTCACTAACATTGCCCCACTGCGGGAGTTTACAAGCAGTATTCAAATCTTCTAAGTCCATGGTATATGATTTATCATAAAGATCAAATAAAATAGTGTGAGAATTGCGTGATGATGTAAATTTAAACTCCTCACAAAGGAATCAGTTAGATAGTGGTACTGCCGGCACTTATCTGACACGAAGTCCTCAAGATCAGCATTAAGCATATACGCATCAAATTCGTCCTTGATGCGTGCCTGGAAAACTCCTCTGACGGTCATTCACAAGGCCGCACTTGAGCTTCCCTCGGTGGTTCATCGTCCGGCTCACGTATCGCGAGCCTTGGTCCTTGCCTCCTTGAGGAACCACCTTGGTATATTTTTCCTAAACATTTTCTTTCTCTGAAAAATTTCTAAAATTTTTAGTGACTCAAAATAAAAGTGAACCAAACTCAACAAGATTGATAGCAACTACTCCTACAAGTGCCTAGAGGCCATATCATGCATTAAAACTAATTTTGACCATATAAATTTGACATGCAAGCTGAAGAACAGGGTCACCTTAGCAGCAAAAATTTGCAATAAATAAAGCACTAGAACAAAAACTAATTGGACCATTGGAGGAGTCACATACCGAAGAACAATCCCCCAAAGCAGTTTTGTGAATGGAGCTTTGAGCAAGGAGATCGAAAATGGCAGCAAGATGAGCTAGAACGCGGGTTTGAGCTACGGGATGATTTTTTCTGGAGGAAGACGAAGTGTGTAGGTGCTGGAATAAGTGGAGGGGTCCACGTGGGGTCCACGAGGCAGGGGGTGCGCCCTGCACCCTCGTGGCCAAGTGGTGGAGCCCCCTGGTGTGTTCTCAGTGCCAGTAATTCTAAAATATTCTACAAAAAAATCATATATCATTTTCAGGACATTTGGAGAACTTTTATTTTGGGGGTATTTTTATTGCAAGGATAATTCAAAAAATAGATAGAAAATACCATTTTGCTTTATTTAATCTAAATAATAGAAAGTAAAAAGTGGTATAGAGAGTTGTGCTTTCTAACTTCATCCATCTCATGCTCATCAAAAGGAATCCCCTAACAAGGTTGATCAAATCTTGTTAACAAACTCTTTCCGAATAACATGAAACCGGAGAATTTTCGAATAACACTAAGTTACCTCAACAGGGATATGCATATCCCCAACAATAATAATATCATATTTCTTCTTGACAGTAGGACGAGGGAATTCAAAACCTCCAATAGTAATCGTTGAATTTTTTCCAATAGAATTGATACTGTGGACTTGAGGTTGTTTCCTCGGAAAGAGTATCATATGCTCATTACCATTAACATGAAAAGTGGCATTGCCTTTGTTGCAATCAATAACAGCCCCTGCAGTATTCAAAAAGGGTCTACCAAGGATAATCGACATACTATCGTCCTCGGGAATATCGAGAATAACAAAGTCTGTTAAAATAGTAATGTTTGCAACCACAACAGGCACATCCTGATAGATACCGACAGGTATAGTAGTCGATTTATCGGCCATTTGCAAAGATATTTCAGTAGGTGTCAACTTATTCAAATCAAGTCTACGATATAAAGAGAGAGGCATAACACTAACACCGGCTCCAAGATCACATAAAGCAGTTTTAACATAGTTTCTTTTAATGGAGCACGATATAGTTGGTACTCCCGGATCTCCTAGTTTCATAGGTATTCCACCTTTAAAAGTATAATTGGCAAGCATGGTGGAAATTTCAGCTTCCGGTATCTTTCTTTTATTTGTAACAATATCTTTCATATACTTAGCATAAGGATTCATTTTAAGTATATCAGTCAAACACATACGCAAAAAGATAGGTCTAATCATTTCAGCTAAGTGCTCAAAATCTTCATCATCCTTTTTCTTGGATGGTTTAGGAGGAAAAGGCATGGGTTTCTGAACCCATGGTTCTCTTTCTTTACCGTGCTTCCTAGCAACGAAGTCTCTCTTATCATAACGTTGATTCTTTGATTGTGGGTTATCAAGATCAACAGCAGGTTCAATCTCTACATCATTGTTATTGCTGGGTTGAGCATCAACATGAACATCATCATCAACATTATAACTAGGTTCATGTTCATTACCAGATGTGTTTCAGCATCAGAAATAGAAATATCATTGGGATTCTCAGGTGTGTCAACAACAGGTTCACTAGAAGCATGCAAAGTCCTATCATTTTTCTTTTTCTTCTTCTTAGAAGGACTAGGTGTATCAACATTAGTTCTCTGAGAATCTTGCTCAACTCTCTTAGGGTGTCCCTCAGGATACAAAGGTTCCTGAGTCATTTTACCCCCTCTAGTCACAACTCTAACAGCATTTTCATTTTTCTTATTATTTAATTCATTAAGTAAATCATCTTGAGCCTTAAGCACTTGTTCTACTTGAGTGGTAACCATAGAAGCATGTTTACTAATAAGTTTAAGTTCACCTTTAACTCTAGACATATAATCACTCAAGTGCTCAATCATATAAGCATTACGTTTCAATTGTCTACCAACAAAAGCATTGAAGTTTTCTTGTTTAACAATGAAATTATCAAACTCATCCAAGCATTGGCTACCAGACTTATTGCGAGGAATATCACCTTCGTCAAATCTATAGAGAGAATTTACCTTTACTACCTGTGTAGGGTTATCAAGACCATGTATTTCTTCAATAGGAGGTAAATTCTTAACATCTTCAGCTTTGATACCCTCTTCTTTCATAGATTTCTTTGCCTCTTGCATATCTTCAGGACTAAGAAATAGAATACCCCTTTTCTTCAGAGTTGGCTTAGGATTTGGTTCAGGAAGTGTCCAATCATTTTCATTACTCAATATATTATTCAATAGCAATTCAGCTTGCTCAACTGTTCTTTCCTTGAAAACACAACTAGCACAGCTATCCAGGTGGTCTCTGGAAGCATCAGTTAGTCCATTATAAAAGATGTCAAGTATTTCATTTTTCTTGAGAGGATGATTAGGCAAAGCATTAAGTAGTCGGAGAAGCCTACCCCAAGCTTGTGGGAGACTCTCTTCTTCAATTTGCAAAAATTATATATTTCCCTTAAGGCAGCTTGTTTCTTATGAGTGGGGAAATATTTAGCAGAGAAGTAATAAATCATGTCCTGGGGACTACGCACACAACCAGGAGCAAGAGAATTAAACCATGTTTTAGCATCACCCTTTAATGAGAACGGAAATAACTTAAGGATGTAGTACTAACGATTGTTTCCTCATGAGTGAATAGGGTAGCTATATCATTCAATTTAGTAAGATGTGCCACAACAGTTTCGGATTCATAGCCATAAAAAGGATCAGATTCAACCAAAGTAATTAACTCAGGATAAACAAAGAAATCATAATCCTTATTAGAAATACAGATAGGTGAATTAGCAAAAGCAGGGTCATATTTCATTCTAGCATTCAAAGACTTTTCTTTCAGCTTAGCTAACAGTTTCTTAAGATCATATCTATCTTTGTAAGCTAAAAGATCTCTAGCAGTTTATTCATCCATAACATAACCCTCAGGCACATCAGGCAATTCATATCTAGGGGGAGAATCTTCATCATCACTTTCATCAACATTATCAATTTCAATAATTTCGTTCTCTCTAACCCTAGCAAGTTGTTCATCAAGAAATTCACCTAATGGCGCAGTATTATCAAGCATAGAAATAGTTTCATCATAAGCATAATGCATAGAAGAAGTGGCATCATCAATAACATGCGACATATCAGAATCAATAGCAGGAGTAGGTGTCGCAAGTTTACTCAAAACACAAGGAGAATCAAGTGCAGAGCTAGATGGCAGTTCCTTACCTCCCCTCGTAGTTGAGGGAAAAATCTTGGTTCTTTCATCTTTCAAGTTCCTCATAGTGATCGATAGATATAAATCCCAAGTGACTCAAAGAATAGAGCTATGCTCCACGGCAACGGCGCCAAAAAATAGTCTTGATAACCCACAAGTATAGGGGATCACAATAGTTTTCGAGGGTAGAGTATTCAACCCATATTTATTGATTTGACACAAGGGGAGCCAAAGAATATTCTCAAGTATTAGCAGTTGAGTTTTCAATTCAACCACACCTAAAAGACTTAATATCTGCAGCACAGTATTTAGTAGCAAAGTAATATGGAAGTAACGGTAACGGTGGAAAAAGTAACAGTAGTAGTTTTTGTAGCAATTGTAACAGTGGCAACGGAAAAGTAACTAAGCAAAGATCCATATGTGAAAATCTTGTAGGCAATGGATTAATGATGGATAATTATGTTGGATGTGATTCCTCATGCAACAGTTATAACATAGGGTGACACAGAACTAGCTCCAGTTCATCAATGTAATGTAGGCATGTATTCCGAATATAGTCATACGTGCTTATGGAAAGAACTTGCATGACATCTTTTGTCCTACCCTCCCGTGGCAGTGGGGTCCTATTGGAAACTAAGGGATATTAAGGCCTCCTTTTAATAGAGTACCAGACCAAAGCATTAACACTTAGTGAATACATGAACTCCTCAAACTACGGTCATCACCGAGAGTGGTCCTGATTATTGTCACTTTGGGGTTACCGGATCATAACAGATAGTAGGTGACTATTGACTTGCAAAATAGGATCAAGAACTCACATATATTCATGGAAACATAATAGGTTCACATCTGAAATCATGGCACTCGGGCCCTAGTGACAAGCATTAAGCATAGAAAAGTCATAGCAATATCAATCTTAGAACATAATGGATACTAGGGACCAAACCCTAACAAAACTAACTCGATTACATGATAAATCTCATCCAACCCATCACTGTCCAGCAAGACTACGATGGAATTACTCACGCACGGTGGTGAGAATCATGAAATTGGTGATGGAGGAAGGTTGATGATGACGATGGCGACGGATTCCCCTCTCCGAAGCCCCGAACGGACTCCAGATCAGCCCTCCCGATGAAGATTAGGGCTTGGCGGTGGCTCCGTATTGTAAAATGCGATGAATCCTTCTCTCTGATTTTTTTCTCCCCGAACATGAATATATAGAGTTGGAGTTGACGTCGGTGGAGCCTAAGGGAGCCCACGAGGCAGGGGGCACGCCCCAAGGGGGCGCGCCCTTCACCCTCGTGGACAGGGTGTGGGCCCCCTTACGCTGATTCTTTCGCCAGTATTTTTTATAAATCCCAAAACGTGTCTTCATGAATTTTCTGGTCATTCCAAGAACTTTTATTTCTGCACAAAAATAACACCATGGCAATTCTTCTGAAAACAGCGTCAGTCCGGGTTAGTTCCATTCAAATCATGCAAGTTAGAGTCCAAAACAAGGTCAAAAGTGTTTGGAAAAGTAGATACGTTGGAGACATATCAGATAGCTCCCCGACAATGGTGGCAGAAATTCTTTCTGCTACTTTGTAATACCCACGATGCGGCTATAGCTCCCACGTGTCGAGGCGCGACTTAGAGGCATAACCGCATAGCGGTTTTGTCACAAGAAGGGTCATCTTCACAACATCCCATGTAATGAACAAGACAGGGATAAATAGAATTGGCTTACACTCGCCATGTCACACAATACACAAATAATTCATACATCATTAGAGTACACATAGTCCATCTACGGACAATCAAATGAAAATAACATAACCCAACTGCTAGATCCCCGATCGTCCCAACTGGGCACCACTACTGATCATCAGGAAATGACACATAGTAACGACCAAGGTCCTCGTCGAACTCCCACTTGAGTTCGGTAGCATCACCTGCACTGGTACCATCGGCACCTGCAACTGTTCGGAAGTATCGTGAGTCATGAGGACTCAGCAATCTCACACCCGCGAGATCAAGACTATTTAAGCTTATGGGTAGGACAAGGTAATGAGGTGGAGCTGCAGCAAACTCTAAGCAAATATGGTGGCTAACATACGCAAATAAGAGTAAGGTGAGAATCTATGCAATGATCGTGAAGCTAAAAGTGATCAAGAAGTGATCCTGAAGCTACTTACATTCAAACATAACCCAAGCTGTGTTCACTTCCCGGACTCCGCCGAAAAGAGACCGTCACGGCTACACATGCAGTTGATTCATTTTAATTAAGTCAAGTGTCAAGTTCTCTACAACCGGATATTAACAAATTCTCATCTGCCACATGACAATGGGCACGGCTCTCGAAAGTTTATACCCTGCAGGGGTGTCCCAACTTAGCCCATCACAAGCTCTCATGATCAACGAAGGATATTCCTTCTCCTGGAAAGACCCGATCAGTCTCGGAATCCTGGTTACAAGACTTTTCGACAATGGTAAAAGAAGACCAGCAAGACCGCCCGAATGTGTCGACAAATCCCAATAGGAGCTGCACATATCTCGTTCTCAGGGCACACCAGATGAGACATCCTACGAGTAAAACCAACCCTCAAGTTTCCCTGAGGTGGCCCCGCAGTCTACTCGGTTCAAACTGAAAGTGCGTTATATCGACTAGAGGGGGGTGAATTGGCGATTTTTATGAATTCTTCATTGAGGAATTTGTAGGTGAGAAAATTCCTTAGCGAAGAACTACTAGCCACGGAATAAGTACTCAAAAGTAAACATAACAGAACACATGCTTAGTCATCATGATGAAATGAAGACAAGCACAGAGTACAGAAAGCGTAAGCACATGATAACACATGATGAAGACAAACAGACTGAAGAAATTGAACTGAGGAATTTGAGGAAGTCTTCAGTCGAAGTCTTCAAACACAGATATGAACAAGCACTCAACACAGTTATGAGGAAATGAAAGAGTTGAGGAAATAGAACCAGTGAGCTTGGTGAAGACAATGATTTGGTAGACCAGTTCCAACTGCTGTCTCAGTTGTACATCTGGTTGGAGCGGCTAGGTATTTAAACCTGAGGACACATAGTCCCGGACACACAGTCCTCACCATATTCTCCTTGAGCTAAGGTCACACAGACCTCGCCCAATCACTCGTGGTAAGTCTTCAGGTGACTTCCGAACCTTCACAAACTTGGTCACTCGATGATCCACAATTCCTCTTGGATGCTCTAGACCTTGACGCCTAACCGTCTGGAAGAAGCAAGGTCTTCAAACGTAACAAGTGTCCGATCCACATAGGATCAATCACTTCAGTGATGCTCAATCACTTGGGGTTTGTAGGTATTTGGGTTTGGGTTTTCCTCACTTGATGATTTTCGCTCAAAGTCCTCAGAGGATGGGATGCTCTCAAATGACAAGTGTCAGTTTCTCTCGGAGCAGCCAACCAGCTAGTGGTTGTAGGGGGCGGCTATTTATAGCCTAGGGAGCAGCCCGACATGATAAGACATAAAAGCCCTTCAATGATATGACCATTAGGTGGATAGATATTTTGGGACAACTGGCGCATAGCACAACAACGGTCAGAATTTTGAGTAGCAAAATCCTCAGGGCTATCATGTTCCTCACTATGTAGGCAATCCGCACTGGCGAATTCCTAACTCCTCAGTCAGAACAAATTCCTTAGAGATCAGAAGAACTTCATCTCTTTCACTGAAGAATATGACTGAACTGTATGAGATTTCCAATGGCTTCACTCGAAGGGATTGGTAGGTGTAGGATTTTGAGTTGAGCATCACATGGAAATTTTTCCTTAGTATTTCCTCGACCCCCTTTAACAGTACGGTGTTTCCTATGACTCAAGAAAGAGAAAAACAAAACTATGAAAACAAAGTCTTCAAGCTTCATATTCCTCGAAAATACCAAGTCTTCAAGATTTGCACCAATTTCTTCACTTTCAAAGTCTTCAGAAGGTCTTCAGAAGTCCAAAGTCTTCAGTCGAAGAACTTCATTTTTAGGGGTCGACTTTCTCTATAAATATCAAACTCCTCATAGACTTATAGACCTGTGTACACTCAAAAACACATGAGTCCCTTAACCTATAAGTCTTCAATACACCAAAATCACTAAGGGGCACTAGATGCACTTACAATCTCGCCCTTTTTGGTGATTGATGACAATATAGGTTAAGTTTTCAACGGGGATAAACATATGAAGTGTAAATACTGATATTGGGGAATTTGATTGCAAGATATAGAAGAACTCCCCCTGAAGATGTGCATGATGAGGAATTTGCTTTTGAAGCATTGCACACTTGAAGAGTAGAATCATGGAGATCTCCCCCTATATCTTGTAATTCATACACGCATTTGACATATCATAATGAGGAATTTGAAATGCATGATGAAATATGGTGACTGATGTAATTCAGCATGTGTGCATTAACATATATGAGGAATAAGCATGCGGAAAGACACATCAAAAGTATCAGAGCACCATCAAGTTTAAGTTTACAACTCGATCCAATAAAGTTTCAGAAGAGCGAGAGTTGTAACTGTGCAAAAAACGCCCATATAGACAGACCCGCTTGAAGACTAACTCAAAATTCTCCCCCTTTGTCATCGCATGACCAAAAGGATCGAAAATGAGGACTAACGCCCCTAAAGAATATCAAGATGATGAAGGAGCGCCAGCGTTGTTGGGGTCGTTTGTCATGGAAGGGCCTGCCGTAGTGTCGTCCAAGTCTTCATGCTCATGGGTGTCGCGCGATGAAGAATATGAGCTGGACACCAAAGGAGGAACCTTGACCTTCTTGTATTTCTTCGGTGGAGGCGCAGACCAGTCAAAATCTTCCTTGAGACCCATTGCCTTGAGATCTTCTTCACCATACAGATGTGATAGAATAGCCCGGGTGCGACCGAAACTGACGCTTAACCCATTTATGGTTTCGATCCACCTTCTGGTGAAGACTAAGCAGAAGCTCACGGTTAGTCATCACACGAGGAGCACTGACTTGAGGAGTAGACTTGGGTGCATTGGCAACAGAGTCATCATTGGTGGAATAAGATGCAGCTTTGCGAAACTGACCATCCAATGGATGAATGCCTTCATCAATGACTGCAAGAGCCTTACCCTTTTCATCAATGGAAGTAAAGGCCTGCTTGAGGACTTCAATCGGGGGCAGATAGCTAAGGTGATTCTGAAAATCAGTCTTGTAGTTGAGTGAAGACCTTGTCCTGAGGAATCTCATAATCCAAGGTGCATAAGGTTTCAGCTCAAACGGAGAAAGTGCAGCATTTGCCAGAGTCCTCATGAAGAAATCGTGATAGTTGATAGGAATGCTATGAATAATGTTGAATAGCAGATTCTTCATGATGCCAACTATTTCCTCATCACATGAGTCGTGGCCTTTGATGGGACTCATTGTCCTCGTCAGAATGCGATGGACGGTTCTGGGCACATAGAGTAAATCCTTCACGAGGAATTTGGTCCTTGGGGCTTGACCAGGCTTCAAAGGCTTCATTAACACTTGCATGTAATGAGCTGTGAGTTCCGGTTCATGATATAGGCAGCGAGCTCCTTCACTAGGTGGACTGATGGGTAGGGCATGAAGCAATTCAGAATCCGGTGCCTTATAGTGAGTGTTTTCGGTCATCCAGTCCAAGACCCAGGTGTTGATATCTTCAGGATCACCTGTGATATGCAATGTAGCGTAGAACTGAAGAATAAGCTCTTCATCCAATCAACAATGACAGAGCAAAAGTTGAGGAGGCCTACATCATGAAGAACACTGAGCACGGGAGAGAAGCAAGGTAATGATTCCATGTCCACGTGAGGAATATGCTCATGGTAGAAGATTTTGTGTTTGTTGAAAAGCAGTGAAGAATAGAAGTTGGCCTGGCTTGCAGTCCAGAAACGCTTCCTCCTTAGACGAGCAGAGTCATAAGGATTGTAGTCAGTGAAGAACACGTGCTCGCCGAAGAAATCATCAGCCTTGAATTTCTGCTTCTTTGAGAATGGATCCTTTGGCTTGGGGTGAGGAGTGTCAGTCAATTGCATCACAACCTCCGGGATCTCCAATTCAGGTTCCACAGGCTGGGGAATTTCAGGTGCTGCTTCAGTGGCAGCCTGGGACTTCAATTCTTCATTTGCATGATCTTCAGCACTAGTGGCTGGAATTTCTTCATGGACAGACGGTGTGGCATGTGGTTCATCAGATCCCATTTGTACAGTAGTTTCTGGGGATTGAGGAATTTGTTGCAAAGGTGTGAAGAGTGGAGAGTTGGGGTGCTGACTTTCCCAAAATTCATCACTTAGCACAGGTGTGGTACAACCAATGTCCACATCTTCATCTTCCATTTCTTCAACGTCGGCCTCTTCAGCAGTAAACTGAGGCATAGGCGAGGAGACAACTGGTGTTGAAGGGATTGTATCCACTTCAATTTCTTCAAAAGGAACAAGGTACTTTGACGGCATGGTTGAGATAGGAACAGCATCAATTGGGTTTGCAAACGAGCTTGTCAGTGGCTTCATCTTCTTCGGGGCTGAAGAGTCTGATGAAGTTGATGCCTTCCTTTTCTTCACTGATACACGCTCTGCAGCCTTAGTCTTCTTCACATCTGATGCAGATGGAAGGATTGGAGTTGGTGTAGGTGCAGGAGGAGCAGAGGAATTCGGTTGAATTTCTTCAAGTACAACTGATGCAGTTGCCCTGACTTCTTCATTTTCTTCAGGCGCACCACTAGTGGATGCCCTGGCAATTTCATCAGCGGCTGGAATGCAGTCATCAGCCCTGGAACTCATATTTTCTTCAGCAGCCTGATTTTCATCAGCGGTGCTGGCATGTTCTTCAGTTGGCTGAGCAGATGCTTCAGCCTGAGGAATTTCCTGTTGCGTTGGGGCTACAACATTTGAGGTGAAGTTGTCAACAAGTTTCATAAAATGAACCTTGGCTCCAAGACAGTCAGCGCGGTATGCATCAAATTCATCACTGAGTTTCTTGATCTCAGTTTGAATAGTGACAAGTTCTTCAGTTGTCATAGAGACAACGTTTTTCTTCAGAAAGCGTTCCTTCTTGTACTGCGCTTTCTTGATCTGCCTGGCCTTCTCAAACTTCCATTTCTCTTCCTGTATGAAGTGAGTCAACATATGACTTTGTCCAGGAGTCAGCTTGAAGTCAGGCATGGGAGTGTTGGGGTCCTTGTGCCAAACATCAATGTACTCGAGGATCAAGTTTGGATCCAAAAGTAGAGGCACACTTGTACCCTTGGCTCTAGCGGCCCTGACTTGCCTGTCTCTGATGATTTCTGCTAGTTCTTCATCATCAGCCTCATCATAATCAGAGGGCACTTGGAAAGCAACTTGTTTCTTGTGAGGACTTGGTCGAGGACCTCGTTCAGCAGTGGTCTTCTTCTTCAGAAGAGAGGGAGCAGCGTGAGGAATTGGCCGTGAGAGCTTTGAGGAATCTGGCCATGAGGTCATAGCTGAGGAACTTGGCCGTGAGGGCATTGCTGATGAAGCACTGAGCTTGTGAGCAGGCTTCTTTGGCATGGCCTTCTTCGGCTTTACAGAGGCCTCAACCGCAGCAGCGGCAGCAGAGTCTTCGTTGAATTTCCTCACTGCATCTTTTGCTTGTTTGGCCAACTTGGCCTGGCGCTTGGCCCATTCATCAGGATAGTCCTCACCGCGCTTGAGGCTGGTGGGATCGGCTATTTGTCCATGTGCCAACGGAGGTCTTGGGCATGGAGGATTTAGTGCAAATTTCTTCATATATTTGGGAGTGACATATCTGTACTCCCTCCACTCTCTTGCCCATCTCCTCTCAATCTTTTGAATGCGCACCTTGCGCTGATTTTTATCTTCCTCAGGGGGTGTGCAGTACCCAGCATAGATGTCCTCAGGTATTTCAAAGGCAGTGTTGACCTCATGCCTCTTTCCTCCTTTCTGTTGCTTCTTACCATCAGCCATTTTCTTTAGTTGAGGAATTTGAACAATTGAATTCTCTGAAGAGGTATGCAACTTTTCTCCGAGGAACGCTGCAAATGAGTTAAGTTGATGAGACCTAGTCATTCAGCAGCCGACATGAGTACCTGTGAACAAAGTATAGTTGCGAGGAATTTGGAGAGGTCATATGCATTCTCAGAAGGTTTTTTATAAAGAACAAGTTTGAGGAATTTGACCAAATGAGTCTTGAAGAATTTCACTAAGCGTTCTTTGTCTTAGGTTCCAGCGATGTATAGATCAAAAATCCACACATTTGAGGAATCTTGAAGAGAAACATAGCTTAGAGAAACGAATCAAGAACAGATGACATGTGAGGTGTTTTAGTGTGTGAAGATATGAAGAAAAACACCTTTGAGGATTTTGAAGAAACCATTTGAATCAACGAGGGCAGTAAAAGTAACTTTTAATTACCCTGGACGAAGAACACGACGAACTGGTATGTGGAGATGTGAAGTTCGTCAGTGCAGATCTTCCACGCCCTAACTTGGCAGAGGAAGACAACTACGGCGGCGACGGAGTGAAGATTTCTGCGGTCGGTGCAAGTACGACAGCGATGAGGTTGAGACAGTGAAGATTTTCCTCACCGGCGACGATGATGTAGCGGTGGCGCTAGGGTTTGAGAACCTTGAGCTGGAGAGAGGTCGAGCGGAGTAAAGGAAGTGAGGAAGGGGGAGGGGTATTTATAGCCACTGTGAAAAACTATATGCCCGAAGAATTTGGACGAACGTGCCCCTGACCCTTCTCATTCGCTTGACATGTGCCACCCACGTACTGAGAAGTGGAGATCGTGTGCGATCATGGGTGAATAGATAAGTATATCGTGGGATGCGGAACGGTTTGAGCGGCAAAGCCGAAAATTTAGATGAGATAGGTTTTAATGTTCCATTCAAAATTTCTTTAGGTGACAAGGACACAGTGAAGATTTTGAACGAGTTTCAAATAGAACGCACATGAAGAATTTGTGAACAGATTGGGTTGAGTATAGCATAGAGGGGGAAGGGTCCGATCACATTCACTTAGAAAAAAACAACTTGAAGAAATAGCCATAAGTGAATGATGTAGAGGACATAAACTCATATATTTATATATAAAGCCAATGAAGAAAAATGGCGGAAACAGTGAAGACAATGCAAAGTTGAAGAATTTGAACAACTGAGGAATTTCAACTTTTGGTGGTGGCATGACCCACCGTACAAGAATGATGATTTCAGACACCGCGTACAATTGTCGTAGGGTTCTGAGAATCAAATTCTTCGTTAATTTCTTCACACTTAGAGTGTTATTCTTCATTGATTGAAGAAAAACGTTTCGTCATGTGTTGCACATCTAAGTCATCAATTTTGCATAAGTGTTAGGATGAGTGTCCTTTTCAAAGAACATTCGAAGATTCTACGATATTTAGCTCACACCGCAACTTGCTAAATGTCTTCTCATCCAAGGGCTTTGTGAAGATATCGGCTAGCTGTTCTTCAGTCTTCACATGCTCAATAGAAATTTCGCCCTTCAACACATGATCATGAAGAAAATGATGACGAATCTGAATGTGCTTTGTCTTCGACTGCTGAACTGGGTTGTGAGCAATCTTGATGGCACTCTCATTGTCACAGAAGAGAGGTACATTCTTCATGTTGACGCCGTAGTCCTTGAGAGTTTGCTTCATCCACAGCAATTGGGCATAGCAAGAACCAGCGGCAATGTACTCAGCTTCAGCAGTAGATAGTGATACGCAGTTCTGTTTCTTCGAGGACCAACAGACCAAGGATCGTCCGAGGAAATGACATGTACCAGATGTTGACTTGCAATCCACACGATTACCAGCATAGTCAGGGTCAGAATATCCATCAAGATCAAAAGCCGAGCCCTTGGGGTACCATAATCCAAGTGTTGGTGTGTGAGCTAGATATCAAAGAATATGCTTCACAGCCTTATGGTGTGATTCCTTCGGTGTAGCTTGAAATCGGGCACACATGCAAACACTAAGCATAATATCTAGCCTAGATGCACATAAGTACAATAAAGAACCAATCATGGAACGGTATACCTTATGATCGAAGTCGATACCATTTTCATCAGTGCACAGATGGCCATTTGTGGGCATAGGAATTTTGACGCCTTTGAAATCTTGCATGCCGAATTTCCTCAGTACATCCTTGAGGTATTTCTCCTGAGATATGAATATGCCATTGCGTTGTTGACGAATTTGAAGACCTAAGAAGAATTTCAATTCTCCCATCATAGACATTTGATATTCTTCACTCATCATATAGGAAAATTCATCACTATAACGTTGGTCAGTATAGCCAAAGATAATATCATCAACATATATTTGGCACACAAACAATTCACCATCATAAGATTTAGTGAAAAGAGTAGGGTCGAGTGAACTGGGTTTGAAGCCTTTCTTCATAAGGAATTCCTTCAAAGTATCATACCACGCCCATGGGGCCTGCTTGAGGCCATAGAGGGCCTTATTGAGTCTGAAGACTTTGTCAGGATGCTTTGGATCTTCAAAACCTGGGGGTTGAGCAACATATACTTCTTCCTCAAGCTTACCATTGAGGAATGCTCTTTTCACATCCATTTGATACAGAGTGATATCATCATGGTTAGCATAAGCAAGTAATATGCGAATAGCCTCAAGTCTAGCAACAGGTGCAAAAGTTTCATCGAAATCAATTCCTTCAACCTGTGTGTAGCCTTGAGCTACAAGCCATGCCTTATTCCTTACCACAAGGCCATTTTCGTCTTGCTTGTTGCGATAGATCCATTTTGTGCCAATGATATTGTGCTTGTGAGGATCTGGACGTTTAACCAGTTCCCAGATGTTGTTCAGCTCGAACTGATGTAATTCTTCTTGCATGGCCTGAATCCACTCAGGCTCCAGAAATGCTTCATCTTCCTTAGTGGGTTCTGTGCTAGAGACAAAAGCATAGTGCCCACAAAAGTTAGATAAATGTGAAGCTTTTGAGCGTGTGAGAGGACCTGGCGCTTTAATGTCATTGATGATCTTTTCAACTTGCACTTCTTTTGCGACGTGAGGATGAGCTGGTTGTCGTTGAGGAATTTGATCAGCATTTTCTTCAGCACCATTTTCTTCAGTATTTTCTTCAGGGGCATTAGCTCGACATTCTTCATGTTTTGGAATGAATTCTTCAGCAGATTCTTCAGTGGGAATGACATCCTCAGTAGCCTTGAACTTGATAGTTTCCTCAAGTTCTGGTTCATCTATCATAGTAGGTAGGTGATCTCTTTGCGAGCCATTAGTTTCATCGAACCGCACATCTACAGTTTCAACAACCTTGTGAAGAACGTTGTTGAAAACTTTGTAGGTGTGCGAGTCCTTTCCATAACCAAGCATAAAACCTTCATGTGCTTTCGGTGCAAATTTTGAGTTGTGATGAGGATATCTAATCCAACATTTAGCACCGAAGACTTTGAAATAACTTACATTGGGTTTCTTATTAGTGAGGAGTTCATAGGCAGTATTCTTGAAGAATTTGTGAAGATATACTATGTTGATGATGTGGCACGCAGTATCAATTGCCTCAATCCAGAAATGATGAGGCGTTTTGTATTCATCAAGCATAGTGCGAGCCATCTCAGCAAGAGTCATGTTCTTGCGCTCCACGACGCTATTCTGCTGAGGAGTATAAGGAGCAGATAACTCATGAGTAATACCAAGTTCATCAAGATAGTCATCAAGACCAGAATTCTTGAACTTAGTTCAATTGTCACTTCTGATGTGCTTGATCTTCACACCAAAGTTGGTTGAAGCCCTCGAGGAAAATTGTTTGAAACTTCCTGCACTTCATGTTTGTAAGTGACAATGTGTACCCATGTGTATCGAGAGTAATCATCAACAATAACAAAGCCATATTGAGATGCATCATTTGAGACTGCAGAATAATGGTTAGGACCAAAGAGATCCATGTGAAGCAATTCAAATGGACGGGTGGTGGTCATGATAGTCTTTGCTGGATGCTTAGCCTTTGTCATCTTCCCAGCTTCACAGGCTCCGCATAAGTGATCCTTGAGGAATTTAACATTCTCGATGCCAATGACATGCTTCTTCTTTGCAAGCGTGTGCAAACTCCTCATGCCTGCATGACCAAGTCGTCGATGCCAGAGCCAGCCTTCTGAAGCTTTTGCAAGTAAACACACGGCTGGTTGCGGTCCTGCAGAGAAATCAACAATATACAGGTCTCCTCTCCTAAATCCTTCGAAGACTTTGGAATTGTCAGCTTCCATAACCACAACACAACGGTACTTGCCAAAAACAACAACCATATCAAGATCGCAAAGCATTGAGACAGACATGAGGTTGTATCCTAAGGACTCGACAAGCATGACTTTGTCCATGTGTCGATCCTTAGTGATTGCAACCTTACCTAGACCCAATACCTGACTTTTTCCTTTGTCAGCAAAGATGATATGCTTCAGATGCCATGGTGATAAGGGAGCATCCATCAATAGATTCTTGTCACCAGTCATGTGATTTGTACATCCACTATCGAGGACCCACTCAGTGGCTTTGGGTTGATCATCCTACAGATGAATTAGTGCAACTTACAAACTCATATACTTCATCAGTGAAGAATGTGACCAATTCATCAGATCAATCTCATCAAGTAAGAGAACTGACAAAGCAATATGAGGACGTGAGAAATGAAAGTTCATTTCTTCATGATTAGCCTGCGTCCTTTTAGGCACATTCAGGTCTCCAGCAAATTCTTCAGACGGTTACGTACGTCTGGAGACCTGACCCTGCAGAAGAGATTAGTTCTTTTTCTTCACCACCCACATCTGAAGGGGTGGCAAAGAGTTCATCACTCTGCGAGCTCCATACGAGAAAGGTGGCATAGAAGCCAGTCCATTTTGTTTCACATAAGAGGGGTTAGGATAAGAATATGAATAAGCAGAGAAATTCTTCGAGGACTTATGAACATAATGATTAGAAGAATAATGCTCATATCATAGCCCTTAGCTCTTCCCTGCGAAACAGAGTTGTTAGCATGATGATATTCATATAAGGACTTTGATCCTTTTAAGGAATTTAGTCCATATGAAGAATTTGATCTGGGGTTCCTATTCTTCACAGGTGGTTTCCTGAGGACATTCACCTGAAGACTTTCAAGGCACCTTTTGGGAACCCAGATTTTCTTCATAGGAGGACCGTTCCTGCAGTTAGTGCCAGCATATCTAGCAAATATTTCACCATTCTGATTTTTGAACAATTTATAGTTGGAATCAAATGACTCATCATCAGAACGAGAAGATTCACATGCAAAGCCAGATAAGTTAGATGGATCAACTGGAGGTCCCTTTGCAGCAACCCATGAGGTTTTGGGGCACTGCTCACGCTTCCAATATGTACCATCAGCAAGGGAAGCAAGTTTGACATAGCTGGGTCCAAATTCATCACGAGATTCATCATCACTGGACTCGGATAGGTAGCCTTCAGTTACCTCAGCATCTTTTGCCATAAGGCATGATACAGAAGATGATGATTCTGGTTCGAATGTCATCGTTTTGAGAGATTCCTTAAAGTCCTCAAACCAAGGATCATGACAGGTTCGATAACCTTCATAGACCTCAGAGAGACGGTCCCAGGTAAGCTTCGCATGATCGAGATGCATGATATTCCTGAACTGATTTTGAGACAGACAGGAGCAGATGACGTCCTTCGCCATGAGGTTGAGAAGAGTGTACTTGTGAATGTCGTCAGCTTCCACCATCTTGCACAGATCGGCCAGACCAATCTCAGTGACGGTCCACAGCTCGTTGTTCATCGCCATGAGGTGCTTCTTCATCATGGCCTTCCACTTGGGATACTCGTGACCGTCAAAGATGGGGCATGTCACTTTGTAAGTGCATCTAGTGCCCCTTAGTGATTTTGGTGTATTGAAGACTTATAGGTTAAGGGACTAATGCGTGTGTGAGTGTACACAGGTCTATAAGTCTATGAGGAGTTTGATATTTACAGGAAAAGTCGACCCCTAAAAATGAATATCTTCGAGTGAAGATCTTGGTATTTCTAAAGACTTTCATGAAGACTTTGAAAGTGAAGAAATTGGTGTGTCCATGAAGACTTGATATTCATGCGAGGAATATGAAGCTTGAAGACTTTGTTTTCATAGTTTTGTTTTTCTCTTTCTTGAGTCATAGGAAACACCGTACTGTTAAAGGGGGTCGAGTAAATACTAAGGAAAATTTTCCATGTGATGCTCAACTCAAAATCCTACACCTACCAACCCTTCGAGTGAAGCCATTGGAAATCTCATACAGTTCAGTCAATTTCTTCAGTGACAGAGACGAAGTTCTTCTGGTCTTTGAGGAATTTTTCCTGACTGAGGAGTTAGGAATTCGCCAGTGCGGATTGCCTACACAGTGAGGAACATGATAGCCCTGAGGATTTTGCTACTCAAAATTCCGACCGTTGCTGTGCTATGCGCCAGCTGTCCCAAAATATCTATCCACCTAACGGTCATATCATTGAAGGGCATTTATGTCTTATCATGTCGGGCTGCTCCCTAGGCTATAAATAGCCGCCCCCTACAACCACTAGCTGGTTGGCTGCTCCGAGAGAAACTGACACTTGTCATTTGAGAGCAACCCATCCTCCGAGGACTTTGAGCGAAAATCATCAAGTGAGGAAAAACCCAAAACCCAAACACCTACAAACCCCAAGTGATTGAGCATCACTGAAGAGATTGATCCTGAGTGGATCCAACGCTTGTTACCTTTGAAGACTATGCTTCTTCCAGACGGTTAGGCGTCATGGTCTAGAGCATCCAAGAGGAATTGTGGATCGCCGAGTGACCAAGTTTGTGAAGGTTTGGAAGTCGCCTGAAGACTTACCACGAGTGATTGGACGAGGTCTGTGTGACCTTAGTTCAAGGAGAATACGGTGAGGACTGGGTGTCTTCGACTAAGTGTCCTTGACTGGGTTTCCGGGACTGTGTGTCCTTGAGTTTAAATACTCAGCCGCTCCAACCAGACGTACAACTGAGACAGCAGTTCGAACTGATCTACCAAATCATTGTCTTCACCAACCTTACTGGTTCTATTTCCTCAACTCTTTCATTTCCTCATAACTGTGTTGTATGTTTGTTCATATCTGTGTTTGAAGACTTTAATTGAAGACTTTCTCAATTTCCTCATTTCAATTTCTTCAGTCTGTTTGTCTTCATCCTGTGTTATCCTATGATTACGCTTCCTGTACTCTGTGCCTGTCTTCATTTCATCATGATGACTATGCTTGTATTCTGTTGTGTTTACCTTTGAGTACTTATTCCGCTGCTAGTAGTTCTTCGCTAAGGAATTTCCTCACCAGCAAATTCCTCAGTGAAGAATTTCATAAAAATCGCCTATTCACCCCCCCCCCTCTAGTCGATATAATGCACTTTTAATTGGTATCAGAGCGAGGTACTCCCTTGTTCTGTGTGATTTTGGTTTAACCGCCTGGAGTTTTAGTTATGTCGACCGCAGGTATGACAAAGGTGACATGCCACATCTTTGACGGTCACGAGTATCCCAAGTGGAAGGCCATGATGAAGAAACGCCTCATGGCGATGAACAGCAAGTTGTGGACCGTCACTGAGATTGGCCTGACTGATCTGTGCAAGATGGCGGATGCTGATGACATTCGCAAGTATACTCTTCTCAACCTCACGGCGAAGGATGTCATCTGCTCCAGCCTATCACAAAATCAGTTCAGGAATATCATGCATCTCGATCATGCGAAGCTCATCTGGGACCGTCTCTCTGAGGTCTATGAAGGTCATCGAACTTGTTATGATCCTTGGTTTGAGGACTTTAAGGAATCTCTCAAAACGATGACATTCGAACCAGAATCATCATCTTCTGCATCATGCCTTATGGCAAAAGATGCTGAGGTAACTGAAGGCTACCTATCCGAGTCCAGTGATGATGAATCTGGTGATGAATTTGGACCCAGCTATGTCAAACTTGCTTCCCTTGCTACTAAACAACAAAGAGCTTTGGAAAAATCTCACTATATGCTAAACAAGAGCGATGATATGTTGGGTGAGGAAATGGATTAGTCAAAAGCTTTGGCTGAAAGTCTTCAGAGACTTCATACTAAGCATGACACCCTTCAAGATCAACATAACACTCTCTTATTGGATCATGAGAAGCTTTCTTATGAATTTCTTCAAAGAAAGCAAGACCTTGAGAAGCTAAGAGTGAGTTATGAAGATCTTCAGAAGGAGCGCGATTCATTACTTGCTCAACAAATCAGCGCATCTCAGGAAGATTTTGTTCCTCCATGCTTGAAGTGCATTGAACGTGAATTTGCTAATTCTTCACCTGAATGTTCAAATCCTGCTAATGTTTCAAATTCTTCACATGCCTCTGCTATCACTAATTCCTCATCTGAGGACATTGCTAGTATCACTGACGATGCAGGGCTGAAGGAATTGTACACGACAGGCATGTACAAAAGCCTCAAAGGGCATCTGGCTCTTTGTGATGTGCTTAAAAAGAAGATCCTCAACAGGAACCCTAGGAAAGAGGGTATCGCCTTTGAGAGGAAACTCAATGCTAATGGTACATATTGGAAGCCTGAGCAGTACCCCAAAACTACATGGGTTGCTGCAAAGGGACCTCCAGTTGATCCATCTAACTTATCTGGATTTGCATGTGAATCTCCTCATTCTAATGATGAGTCAATTGACTCCAACTATAAGCTATTCAAAAATCAGAATGGTGAAGTATTTGCTAGATATAATGGCACTAACTGCAGGAACGGCTCCCCTATGAAGAAAATCTGGGTTCTCAAAAGATGTCTTGATAATCTTTAGGTGAATGTCATCATGACGCCACCTGTGAAGAATAGGAACCCAGATCAAATTCTTCATATGGACCAAATTCCTCATATGGATCAAAGTCCTCATATGAACATCATCATGCTAATCCATCTGTTTCACAGGGAAGATCTAAGGATTATGGATATGTGCATTATTCTTCAAATCATTATGTCCATAAGTCCTCAAAGAATTTCTCTGCATACTCTTATGCTTACTCTAACCCCTCTTATGTGAAACGAAATGGACTGGCTTCTATGCCATCCTTCTTGTATGGAGCTCGCAGAATGATGAACTCTTTGCCACCCATTCAGATGTGGGTGGTGAAGAAAAAGAACTAATCTCTTCTGCAGGGTCAGGTCTCCAGACGCACATAATTGTCTGAAGAATTTGCTGGAGACCTGAGCATGCCTGATAGGACGCAGGCTAATCATGAAGAAATGAACTTTCATTTCGCACGTCCTCATATTGCTTTGTCAGTTCTCTTACTTGATGAGATTGATCTGATGAATTGATGTCATATTCTTCACTGATGAAGTATATGAGTTTGTAAGCTGCACTAATTCATCTGCAGGATGATCAACCCAAAGCCACTGAGTGGGTCCTCGATAGTGGATGTACAAACCACATGACTGGTGACAAGAATCTATTGATGGATGCTCCATTATCTCCGTCGCATCTGAAGCATATCATCTTTGCTGACAAAGGCAAAAGTCAGGTATTGGGTCTAGGTAAGGTTGCGATTACAAAGGATCGACACATGGACAAAGTCATGCTTGTTGACTCCTTAGGATACAACCTTATGTCTGTCTCAATGCTTTGTGATCTTGATATGGTTGTTGTCTTTGGCAAGTACCATTGTGTTGTGGTTATGGAAGCTGACAATTCCAAAGTCTTCGAAGGCTTTAGGAGAGGTGACCTTTATATTGTTGATTTCTCTACAGGTCCACAACCAGCCGTGTGCTTACTTGCAAAAGCTTCAGAAGGCTGCCTCTGGCATCGACGACTTGGTCATGCAGGCATGAGCAATTTACACACGCTTGCGAAGAAAAAGCATGTCATTGGCATCGAGAATGTCAAATTCCTCAAGGATCAACTATGCGGAGCCTGTGAAGCTGGGAAGGTGACCAAGGCCAAGCATCCAGCGAAGACTATCATGACCACCACTCGCCCATTTGAATTGCTTCACATGGATCTCTTTGGTCCTAATCATTATTCTGCTATCTCAAATGAAGCACCTCAATATGGCTTCATTATTGTTGATGATTATTCTCGTTACACATGGGTACACCTTGTTACTTACAAACGTGAAGTGCAGGAAGTCTTCAAACGATTTTCCTCGAGGGCTTCAACCAACTTTGGTGTGAAGATCAAGCACATCAGAAGTGACAATGGCACTCAGTTCAAGAATTCTGGTCTCGATGACTATCTTGATGAACTTGGTATCACTCATGAGTTATCTGCTCCTTACACTCCTCAGCAGAATGGCGTCGTGGAGCGCAAGAACAAGACTCTTGCTGAGATGGCTCGCACTATGCTTGATGAATACAAAACGCCTCGTCGTTTCTGGACTGAGGCAATTGATACTGCGTGCCACATCATCAACAGAGTATATCTTCACAAATTCTTCAAAAAGACTGCCTATGAACTCATCACTGATAAGAAACCCAATGTAAGTTATTTCAAAGTCTTCGGTGCTAAATGTTGGATTAGAGATCCTCATCACAACTCAAAATTTGCACCGAAAGCACATGAAGGTTTTATGCTTGGTTACGGAAAGGACTCGCACACCTACAGAGTCTTCAACAACGCTCTTCACAAAGTTGTTGAAACTGCAGATGTGCAGTTCGATGAAACTAACGGCTCACAAAGAGAGCACCTACCTACTGTGATAGATGAACCAACACCTGAGGAAACTATCAAGTTCAAGGCTACTGAGGATGTCATTCCTACTGAAGAATCTGCTGAAGAATTCATTCCAGAACATGAAGAACGTCGAGCTAATGCACCTGAAGAAAATGCTGAAGAAAATGGTGCTGAAGAAAACGCTGATCAAATTCTTCAACGACAACCAGCCCATCCTCGCATTGCAAAAGAAGTGCAAGTTGAAAAGATCATTAATGACATCAAAGCGCCAGGTCCTCTCACACACTCAAAAGCTTCACATTTGTCTAACTTTTGTGGGCAGTATGCTTTTGTATCTATTACAAAGCCCACTAAGGTAGATGAAGCATTTCTGGAGCCTGAGTGGATTCAGGCCATGCAAGAAGAATTACATCAGTTCGAGCTCAACAATGTCTGGGAACTGGTCAAACGTCCAGATCCTCGCAAGCACAATATCATCGGCACAAAGTGGATCTACCGCAAAAAGCAAGATGAAAATGGCCTTGTGGTGAGGAATAAGGCACGGCTAGTAGCTCAAGGCTACACACAGGTTGAAGGAATTGATTTCGATGAAACTTTTGCACCTGTTGCTAGACTTGAGGCTATTCGCATATTACTTGCTTATGCTAACCATCATGATATCACTCTATATCAAATGGATGTGAAAAGTGCATTCCTCAATGGTAAGCTTGAGGAAGAAGTATATGTTGCTCAACCCCCAGGTTTTGAAGATCCAAAGAATCCTGACAAAGTCTTCAGACTCAACAAGGCCCTCTATGGCCTCAAGCTGGCCCCACGGGCTTGGTATGATACCTTGAAGGAACTCTTCATGGAGAAAGGCTTCAAATCCGGTTCACCCGACCCTACTCTTTTCACTAAATCTTATGACGGTGAATTGTTTGTGTGCCAAGTATATGTTGACGATATTATCTTTGGCTGTACTGACCAACGTTATACTGATGAATTTGCCTATATGATGAGTGAAGAATATCAAATGTCTAGTATGGGAGACTTGAAATTCTTCTTAGGTCTTCAAATTCGTCAACAACACAATGGCATATTCATATCTCGGGAGAAATACCTCAAGGACGTACTGAGGAAATTCGGCATGCAAGATTGCAAAGGCGTCAAAATTCCTATGCCCACAAATGGCCATCTGTGCACTGATGAAAATGGTATTGACTTCGATCATAAGGTATACTGCTCCATGATAGGTTACTTATTATACTTATGTGCATCTAGGCCAGATATAATGCTTAGTGTTTGCATGTGTGCCCGATTTCAAGCTGCACCGAAGGAATCACACCATAAGGCTGTGAAGCATATTCTTCGATATCTAGCTCACACACCAACACTTGGATTATGGTACCCCAAGGGCTCGGCTTTTGATCTTTATGGATATTCTGACTCTGACTATGCTGGTAATCGTGTGGATCGCAAGTCAACATCTGGTACATGTCATTTCCTCGGACGAGCCTTGGTCTGTTGGTCCTCGAAGAAACAGAACTGTGTATCACTATCTACTGCTGAAGCTGAGTACATTGCTGCTGGTTCTTGCTGTGCCCAATTGCTGTAAGCAAACTCTCAAGGACTACAGCGTCAACATGAAGAATGTACCTCTCTTCTGTGACAATGAGAGTGCCATCAAGATTGCTCACAATCTAGTTCAGCACTCGAAGACAAAGCACATTCAGATTCGTCATCATTTTCTTCGTGATCATGTGTTGAAGGGCGAAATTTCTATTGAGCATGTGAAGACTGAAGAACAGCTAGCCGATATCTTCACAAAGCCCTTGGATGAGAAGACATTTAGCAAGTTGCGGTGTGAGCTAAATATCCTAGAATCTTCGAATGTTCTGTGAAGAGGACACTCATCCTAACACTTATGCAAAATTGATGACTTAGATGTGCAACACATGAAGAAACGTTTTACTTCAATCAATGAAGAATAACACTCTTAGTGTGAAGAAATTAATGAAGAATTTGATTCTCAGAACCCTACGATAATTGTACGCGGTGTCTGAAATCATCATTCTTATACGGTGGGTCATGCCACCACCAAAAGTTGAAATTCCTCAATTTATTCATATTCTTCAACTTTGCATAGTCCTCACTGGTTCCGTCATTTTTCTTCATTGGCTATATATATATATGAGTTTATGTCCTCTACAGCATTCACTTATTGCTATTTCTTCAAGTTGGTTTTCTGCTAAGTGAATGTGATCGGACCCTTCCCCTCTATGCTATACTCAACCCAATCTGTTCACAAATTCTTCATGTGCATTCTATTTGAAACTCATTCAAAATCTTCACTGTGTCCTTGTCAGCTGAAGAAATTGCGAACGGAACTTTAAAACCTATCTCATCGAAATTTTCGGTCTTGCCGCTCAAACCGTTCTGCATCCCACGATACACTTATCCACTCACCCACGATCTAACACGATCTCCACCTCTCACTACATGGGTGACACATGTCATGCGAATGAGAAGGGTCAGGGGAACGTTCGTCCAATTTCTTCGGGCGAGCAGTTTTTCAACGTGGCTATAAATACCCCTCCTTCCCTTCCTCACTTCTTTTACTCCGCTCGACCTCTCTCTCCAGCTCGAGCTTCTCAAACCCTAGCGCCGCCGCTACTTCATCGCCGCCAGTGAGGAAGAGCTTCACTACCTCGACCTCGTCGCCGACGTACTCGCGCTGACCACGGACATCTTCACTCCGCCGCCACCGTAGCTGTCTTCCTCCGCCAAGTTAGGGCGTGGAAGATCTGCATAGACGAACTTCACATCTCCTCACTCCAGTTCGTCGTGTTCTTGGTCCAGGGTAAATAAAAGTTACTTTTACTGCCCTCATTGATTCAAATGATTATCTACAAAATCTTCAAAAATGTTTTTCTTCACATCTTCACACACTGAACACCTCACAAAGTCATTTGTTCTTGATTCGTTTCTCTAAGCATCATTTTTCTTCAAGATTCCTCAATTGTGTGGATCTTCGATCTATACAACTCTGGAACCTAAGACAAAGAACGCTTAGTGAAAATCTTCAAGACTCATCTGGTCAAATTCCTAAAACTTATTCTTTTTGAAAAACCCTCTGAGAACACATATGACCTCTCCAAATTCCTCGCAACTATACTCTGTTCACAGGTACACATGTCAGCTGCTGAATCACTAGGTTCTCATCAACTTAACTCATTTGCAGCGTTCCTCGAAGAAAAGTTGCATACTTCTTCAGAGAATTCAATTGTTCAAATTCCTCAACTGAAGAAAATGGCTGATGGTAAAAGGCCATAGAAGGGAGGAAAGAGGCCTGAGGTAAATACAGTGTTTGTAATCCCTGATGACATATATGCTGAGTACTACACACCTACTGAGGAAACCAAGAATGAGCGCAAAGTGCGCATTCAGAAGATAGAGAGGAGATGGGCAAGAGAATGGAGGGAGTACAGATATGTCACTCCTAAGTACATGAAGAAATTCGCACTCAATCCTCCATGCCCAAGAGCACCACTGGCACCTGGCCAAATTGTTGATCCCACCAGCCTTAAGTGCTGTGAGGACTATCCTGATGAATGGGCCAAGCGCCAAGCCAAGTTGGCTAAGCAAGCCAGAGATGCAGTGAGGAAATTTAATGAAGACTCTACTGCTGCTGCTGCCGCCTCTGCTGAGGCCTTTGCTGTCAAGCCAAAGAAGGCTATGTCAAAGAAGCCTTTGCGCAAGCCAAGTGCTTCACCAACAATTGCCTTAAGGCCAAGTTCCTCAACAATGCCCTCACGGCCAGAATCCTCAAAGCCCTCACGGCAAATCCCTCATGCTGCTCCTGTTCCTCCAAAGTCCTCAGCTCCTCCGCCAAAGCCTTCAGCTGTTCCGACCAAATCCTCAGCACATGTGCATCTCGCTTCGTGCCAAAGGACTGCCTGCATCTCCATTGCCTTAGGTGTCTCAGCTAGTTCCTCAGCTGCACCAAGTTCCTCAGCTGGCCCCTCACTGCTGATGAAACCTTTGAAGCCAGGTCAAGCACCAAGAACCAAATTCCTTGTGAAGGAATTGCTTTATGTGCCCAGAACTGTCTATCGTATTCTTACGAGGACAATCAGTCCTATCAAAGGCCACGACTCATCTGATGAGGAAATTTGTCTGCGTTCTGGGAACGGGGGTCCCCAGACTTGCCTGCCTGCAGCCTACGGCATGGCTCAAAGGGGGGCCCAGCACAGCCCATCTTCATCAACGCAGACCCAAGACCCTCGCGAGGGGCCAAGCCTCGCGGGGCGGACGACACGGAGCTTCCTCAGGCACGGCCTCATCAGGCTGGCTCGCGAGGAGGCGGAGAGATCAAGGCGGGGTACCTCATGAGGTGCCCGTGACGCAAGCCGTGACGACCAAAGGCGCCAGGCGGGCGCTAGCCGCGCATTGTCCTCCTTTCCTCTTTGGTGCAAAGGGAGCAAGCGCAGGCGGGAGCATCAAGCAAAGGCACCCGTTTCGGTGCAAAGAGACCAAGACCAGTCCAACGGCAGGGAGGAAGTCATTGTGGAGCCCAAGCCAGCGTCACCACCAGAGTCTTTGGCAGGCGAGGACCAACTTTAGTCAGGATAAGTGTACCAGATGTTCCCCTTCAAAATGGCCAATTGTTGGCGCCCTTCCCGCTCAATATTTGGGAAGAGGCCCAGGGCCTTTGCCTATAAATAGGACCAGCCACACACAGGGTAGGGGGGTTCGATCGATCGGTTGGAGATCAAAATCAGAGAGAGAATCAAGAAGAGAGAGAGAGAGAAGGGTGACTGAACTCCTCCTAGCAGTTCGTCCCCCCCAGCCAAGAACGGACCCTCGCGAGGCTGTTCTTCCTTGTATTGCTCATCATCATCAGCCCAAGAGGCAATCCACCACACCACACACTGGAGTAGGGTATTACACCACAACGGTGGCCCGAACCAGTATAAACCCTGTGTATCTTGTGCTATTCTTTCCATAGCTTAGATCTTAGCGAGGCGGAGGGGTGCAGGTAGGTAGGAGGCGAAATCTCCGCGCGCACCCCAGTGTTCGAACCTCAAGGGTCTGCCGGAACCCGAAATCTGACATTTGGCGCGCCAGGTAGGGGTGTGCCGGAATTCGTCTTCCACCACCCCGTTCTCCTCCGACCATCGCGTCCATGTCTGACGCTTGTCGGGCCCGCGCCGAGCGCCGGGCCACTCTCGCTTCCCGCGTCGCCCAGACGGCTCCTGTCGGCGGGCGTCCTCGCCGTTCCCCGTCACCTGCCGTCAACGCCGCCACCGGCCCGGCGGGGGACGAGCAGCAAGCGTCGTCTCAGCATCCGTCCGTGCAGCTAGACGGCCGCACCGCTACTCCCTCGCTCATCCCAGCTGGTTCTTCGTCCCGCGCGCTCCGCGCACCCATGGAGGCTCGAGCTGCGCTCATCGCGGCAAACGAGCTCCTGCGCTACCGTCCCGTCGACGACGTCTATGAAGAATGGCTCGACCGCGTCGCCGAGCTCGTCCGCGCCGTAGGGGGCTCTCCTGCACCGTCCGTTCCGCTGCACTGCACCCCGCCCCGCGCGGGCGACGAAGCTCCGGCGGCGCCCCGGCCGCCTCCTCCTCAAGAAGGTGCCATGGCTCCAAGGCGCGTGGCCCCTGGGCGGAACCCGCTCCGTTAGGTGCCAGCGCGGCAAGAGCAGAGCTGCCAAGAAGTCCCTCGCCCGCAAGAAGCTGCTCGGGCGCTCCCTGCTCCAGCACGTCGCGACCATGCTCCTGCTCCCGCACGTCAAGACCCCGCGCTGCTCCCGACTGCAGCGCGTGGGGACATGCAAGACCAAGCTCTCTGTCACCCAAGGCCTCCCATGGCCACAGCAGGCTGCCGTGCCTTCACCACCGAGCTATGCAGCGTCGCGTGGCCCGGCAAGTTCAAGCCAGACCTGCCTCCTCGTTACGACGGCACGGCCGACCCTGCGGAGTTCCTCCAGCTCTATGAGCTAGGCATCGAAGCTGCCAACGGAGACGAGAAGGTCATGGCGAACTGGTTTCCCATGGCGCTCAAGGACGGGGCCCGCACCTGGCTCCTGAACCTGGCTCCAGGCACGATCTCCTCCTGAGACGAGATGCGCACCCGCTTCATCGCCAACTTCCAAGGTACTCGCGACCGGCCACACGCCGTGAGCGACATGCGCCGCACCAAGCAACAACCCGGAGAGACCCTGCAGAAGTACATCCAGCGCTTCAACAACGCACGCCTCAAGATTCCCAAGGTGACTGAGGAGGCCATCATCTCAGCCTTCTCCGACGGCGTGCGCGATGTCAAGATGAAGGAGGAGCTGGCGATGCATGAAGACCTGTGCACTTCCTTGGAGTTGTTCAACTTGGCAACCAAGTGCGCCAGGGATGAGGAAGGGCGTCTCTCCCTCCTCGAGCTACCTGCCGCAGACCCAGAAGAGAAGAAGCCCAAGGCCAAGGATGTGAAGCGCAAGGGGGCTGCCGTGCTCGCGGCAGAACCAGACACCAAGCGGGGCAGAGATCAGCCCGAACCTTCCAAGGGCAGTCGGTACTGTGTGTACCACGACCTCCACACCCACAACACCAACGAATGTCAAGAGCTCCGAGCCATACGAGAAGGAAGGATCGGCCGTCGCCCCGACCGCGGTGACCGGGGCTACGGTCGAGGAGGAGGAAGGAACACAAGACACTGGGAAGACCGCGGCCCGCGCCAAGGGTGGCGCGATCAACCTCGCGAGGATCGCTGGCAAGACCCGCCTTGTGAGGGAGACTGGAGGGATCAGCCTCACGAGGATCGCCCGCAAGGCAACGCAGGCCTCCCTCCGCTGCCGCCGCAGCCAAGGAGAAACGAGGACCGCCATCAGGACGAGGGGGCTGGGGGCTTCCAGGAGCCATGCGCGATCGCCTGCATCCTGGGCGGGGCTCAAGCCCCAGCCTCTCAACGCATCTTCAAGCAGTTCGCCCGTGAAGTGAATGCAGTCCTCCCCAAGCTCGAAGCCACGCACCCTCTCAGGTGGTCGGCGTGCGCCATCACGTTCAGCTCAGCAGATCAGCTCAAGTGTGCGGCTACAGCCGGAGTCCTCCCGATGCTTTGTTCCCCAATCATCAGCAACATGGTGGTCACCAGGACCCTCATCGACGGCGGGGCAGGGCTCAACGTCCTGTCCATGGAGACATTCAACAATCTCCAAGTGCCCTACAGCCAGCTTCAGCCAACCAAGCCTTTCTCCGGAGTCACCGACGGCTCCACGGTCCCGATTGGGCAGGTCCGCCTCCCTATCACCTTCGGGGCACGCGACAACTACCGCACCGAGCTCATCGACTTCGACGTCGCTCACATTCGCCTGCCGCACAACGCCATCCTTGGGTACCCAGCGCTGGCCAAGTTCATGGCCATAACTCACCACGGCTACAACGTCCCCAAGATGTCAGGAAGTGGCGGAGTCATCATGGTGCCCTGTGAAGAGAAGGATGCGGTGTGTTCCCTGGAACGAGCCTTTCAGGCTGCATCACTGGAAGACCCGGATCACGGAAGCAGGAGGCTTCCCGAGACCGCCCCCAAGAAGAAGAAGACATCGTCCGGCCCGGCCCCTCAGGAGGCAGGCCCCTCTAGGCCCGCGCCTGCCCAGGGGGAACCTCCTTCCATTGCATAGGAAAGCGCGCCCGGCGCCCTCCTCAGGCAGGGCTCAGGGGCTCTCCCCTGGAGGGCCACCGACCTGGCTAAGGTCATGAGGGAGGCGCTTGGGCACCACATGGAGGCGTGTTTCGAAGCATGTTTCCCTCAAGGAGTAAGGCAAGGAGAGCCAGACCCTCAGGAGTTCGTCAGCAAGGCCATTCAGGAGCTACAGGAGTCAAGAGTCATGAAAGGCGGCCGCCGCCTACCAGCAGTGGCTCCCCATCCAGGCGAGGATGGTGGGCTGCGCGTCTGCATCGACATACCAGGGCTCAACCGAGTTGCCTCTCTGGAGCGTCTTTGGCCCTCGCGAGTGGGGCGCTGCGAAGGTCCACCCCACAGCTACGTTCGCATGCCTTACGACTTGCCAAACGCGGCTGCCACGTACCAGCACCTCATGAGGGACATCATGGAGGCTCAAGAGGCCAGGCATTCCGCAGCCCTGGCGGAGATGGAGATGGTCCGCGAGGAGCCACCAGCGCCTCCGGGGCCTCCCGAGGCCCCTGGGCCTGGGGGCTCGTGAGGATCGGCTTCCGCAGCCCACCAAGTCTGCTACACCAACACTCCTTCGTCCTCAACATCATCAGGTGACATCTTTCAAGTTGCATTTCCAGCTGGGAGCGCCCCCCAGGGCTGCATTATTCCCAGGCCGCGTGGGTCCGTCCCTGCGGCATGTATCCCTTTTATTTCATGTTGTTAGCTTACTTTGTTGGGGGCGCCCCTCGGGCTGCATCATCCCCAAGTCGCTCGGGCCTGACCCAGTGATGCCCACCTTCCCAGCATCTATTTGAATGAATCCACTCCTTCGCGGCTAATGTGTTTGACCTAGTTGTCCGCTCAACTGACGCCAACTGACGGAACTGCTCCCAAACGGCACGACGCTTGCGCATGGGTCTGTCCCTGCAACGCCGACAAACCTGAATGGCTGAGCTCTGGCCATGGCAGCCCCGCATGGCGCCACCTCATCAAGCCTTCAGTGCCTCATCGCCCCTCAGAAGCAACCAACGGCTTACTGTCAATTGTCATGGCGACCCCTTGTTCTTTCTATGATGGGTCTACAGGATCTCCTAAAGGAGCTGCGTCAGGCGAGGCCCTTGCGGTGTCTCCTTCGCTCTCATCCGCGCGAACCGCTTGCACGTTAAAGGGGGGTGCCTGAGCATCGCGACTCAGGGCTCCTACTGGCTCTCCAGCCCTCACCCTCTGGCCTTGTCCACGGCATCGCGACCTGGCATACCAACGACGGTTGAGACTCGCTCGAGGGCCGGGACCCGAGGACGTAGAGCAGAAAGGGGAGCAAAGGCAAGAGGGTAGGGACACGCGAGGACCTCGCCGAGCAACCTCACGCCTGCCGATGCACGGACCCGGCGACACACCAGAGAGCGGCCCCTGATTCTCAAGATAAGTCACCACCGGGAAGCACCAGCTACCGTGGCACTATCCCCGCACCTAATGCAATCCCGTGTTAGCGACACCGCTCTCCTTTCTCACCGAACGACGGCTGCTTGAGCGCCAAAGGGGACCTCCTGAGCATCACGACTCAGGGGCTCTTACCGGACCCCGGGTCGCTCACCTCCTGGCCTTGACCACGACATCGCGACCTGGCATACCAGCGACGGCTGAAGCCGCCTTGGGACTGGGACCTGTCGGCGCAGAGCACCAATCCCTCGTGAGGTTCGAAAGGGAGAACTGAGCTAAGACGGAATGAGCAACTCGCACAATTCTACGACAAGGGTTATATTAACAAAACAGGATCACAGGCACCTTACAAGCCCCCACGGGACGCGTCTTTGATTCCTCGCAGGGAACAGATCCTAAAAGGACACTAACTACGCGCGCCCCTGCAAAAGACGCCATCATCAACAGTGGGCCGTCAAGGGCGCCAACCCCATCCAGATCAGAGTCGGTGACGGCCTGACGAGCCCGCCCTGCTCCAGGAGCGGCGCCGGCTCGGGGGCTCGTAGCTGTCGTCGCTCGTCTCCGGAGTTGCGAAGAGCTCGCCGGAGTCGCTTCCGACGCCTCCACCACCTGAGGAGCCGCCAAGGGAGCGGTCGGCGGGCCCAGTCCTCGCCGTAGCAGGGTCCCGACCACCTCTCTCGGGGCAACACTCCAGCCGGCGCCCGTTCGCGTCGAAGACCTTGAAGAACATCACCGAAGCACCGTCGTACTCCAAGTGGATCGCGAAGGCGCCTCTTGTCCTGCAAACCCGGGCGATTTTGCTCCAGCCTCGAGTCATGAAGACCTCGCCCGGGGCAACGACCGCGACCTCTGCCTCGGTCGCGAGGGTGCTGTAGCTGGCGTGCTGCAGCCAAAGCTCCAGGAGTTCTCCCTGCGGGATGATGGAGGCGAAGAAGGGAGGAAGGCGAATCCAAGACTGAGGAGGCATGGCGGCGTGGAACACGAACTCTCGGGAGGAGCCCTCGGTGTGGACCCCAGGGGGGACGACCCACACTGTCGTGACCCGTCGGCGCCGACGGCGGCGCCGCCCGTGGCGATCAGCATCAGCTCCTTCAGGGCCCTCGATGTGGGCGTACAAGGGAAGCGGGAACCCCGACGGTGGCCGCTCACACCAGGGCCTCGACACCACCTGATGGGCCCCCTCGTCCCAGCCGCGGAGGACGAGCCGTTTCTTCGGCGGGAGCGGGTCTGGTTCCTCTCGGGGAGCCTTTCCCTTCTCTGCCGTCGAGAACCGGCGGATCGGAGCCATCGCAGCAAGACGGAGCAAACACCGGGGAGAATGAGAAGCAAGAAGGGATGGACTGGAAGGGCGCGCGCTGTTCCGTACTTATGGCCGGCGAAGGCCAACCGCCGACCTCCACGATCGCAGGTAATCATGACCCGCTTTGCATGCAGGGACTTGTCCAATCCGTGCAGTTGCCGATGCGCCATGGGGAAGTGGAGACGCCCACATCCAATCAACCGCCACGCGGCGCCCAAGGCTGCAGGCTGTTAGGGCCCGCGACGCTTCGCTCTTGCCCTTCCGCCTCCCTGCACGGCCAAGTCCGGGCGCGCCTTGGGCCCGGGGGCTACTGTCGGCGTTCTGGGAACGGGGGTCCCCAGACTTGCCTGCCTGTGGCCTATGGCGTGGCTCAAAGGGGGGCCCAGCACGGCCCATCTTCATCATCGCAGACCCAAGACCCTCGCGAGGGGCCAAGCCTCGCGGAGCGGACGACACGAAGCTTCCTCAGGCACGGCCTCATCAGGCTGGCTCGCGAGGAGGCGGAGAGATCAAGGCGGGGTACCTCACGAGGTGCCCGTGACGCAAGCCGTGACGACCAAAGGCGCCAGGTGGGCGCCAGCCGCGCAGTGTTCGCCTTTCCTCTTTGGTGCAAAAGGAGCAAGCGCAGGCGGGAGCATCAAGCAAAGGCACCCGTTTCGGTGCAACGAGACCAAGACCAGTCCAACGGCAGGGAGGAAGTCATTGTGGATCCCAAGCCAGCGTCACCACCAGAGTCTTTGGCAGGCGAGGACCAACTTTAGTCAGGATAAGTGTACCAGATGTTCCCCTTCAAAATGGCCAATTGTTGGCGCCCTTCCCGCTCAATATTTGGGAAGAGACCTAGGGCCTTTGCCTATAAATAGGACCAGCCACCCACAGGGTAGGGGGGTTCGATCGATCGGTTGGAGATCGAAATCAGAGAGAGAATCAAGAAGAGAGAGAGAGAGAGAAGGGTGACTGAACTCCTCCTAGCAGTTCGTCCCCCCCCCCAGCCAAGAACAGACCCTCGCGAGGCTGTTCTTCCTTGTATTGCTCATCATCATCAGCCCAAGAGGCAATCCACCACACCACACACTGGAGTAGGGTATTACACCACAACGGTGGCCCGAACCAGTATAAACCATGTGTCTCTTGTGCTGTTCTTTCCATAGCTTAGATCTTAGCGAGGCGGAGGGGTGCAGGTAGGTAGGAGGCGAAATCTCCGCGCGCACCCCAGTGTTCGAACCTCAAGGGTCTGCCGGAACCCGAAATCCGACAAAATTGTTGGCATCATGAAGAATCTGGTATTCAACATCGTTCATGGCATTCCTGTCAGTGACGAAATTCAGCATGCGTGCAATAATATTAACGAGGAATAAGCATGCAGAATAGTGCATCAAGAGTATCAGAGCACAGTGCATCAAAAGTATCAGAGCACCATCGGGTTTAAGATTACAACTCGATCCAATAAAGTTTCAGAAGAACGAGAGTTGTAACTTAGCAAAGAAAACACCCATATAGTAGACCCGCTTGAAGACTAACTCATATTTCTCCCCCTTTGTCATCGAATGACCAAAAGGATCGAAAATGAGGACTAACGCCCCTGAAGATAATCATGTTGATGAAGGAGCGCCAGCGTTGTTGGGGTCGTTGGTTGATGTAGGGCCTGCCGCAGTGTCGTCCAAATCTTCATGTTCATCAGTAACGCACTTTCTTCATACCTGCGGTCGACATAACTAAACTCCAGGCGGTTAAACCAAAATCACACAGAACAAGGGAGTACCTTGGTCTTATACCAATTGAAAGTGCGTCATATCGACTAGAGGGGGGTGAATAGGCGATTTTTATGAATTCTTCACTGAGGAATTTGCAGGTGAGGAAATTCCTTAGCGAAGAACTACTAGCAGCGGAATAAGTACTCAAAAGTAAACATAACAGAACACATGCTTAGTCATCATGATGAAATGAAGACAAGCACAAAGTACAGAAAGCGTAAGCACAGGATAACACGGGATGAAGACAAACAGACTGAAGAAATTGAATTGAGGAGTATGAGAAAGTCTTCAGTCGAAGTCTTCAAACACAGATATGAACAAGCACTCAACACACTTATGAGGAAATGAAAGAGTTGAGGAAATAGAACCAGTGAGCTTGGTGAAGATAATGATTTGGTAGACCAGTTCCAACTGCTGTCTCAGTTGTACATCTGGTTGGAGCGGCTAGGTATTTAAACCTGAGGACACACAGTCCCGGACACACAGTCCTCACCGTATTCTCCTTGAGCTAAGGTCACACAGACCTCGCCCAATCACTCGTGGTAAGTCTTCAGGTGACTTCCGAACCTTCATAAACTTGGTCACTCGGCGATCCACAATTCCTCTTGGATGCTCTAGACCTTGATGCCTAACCGTCTGGAAGAAGCACAGTCTTCAAAGGTAACAAGCGCCGGATCCACGCAGGATCAATCTCTTCAGTGATGCTCAATCACTTGGGGTTTGTAGGTGTTTGGGTTTGGGTTTTCCTCACTTGATGATTTTCGCTCAAAGTCCTCGGGGGATGGGATGCTCTCAAATGACAAGTGTCAGTTTCTCTCGGAGCAGCCAACCAGCTAGTGGTTGTAGGGGCGGCTATTTATAGCCTAGGGAGCAACCCGACATGATAAGACATAAAAGCCCTTCAATGATATGACCGTTAGGTGGGTAGATATTTTGGGACAACTGGCGCATAGCACAGCAATGGTCGGAATTTTGAGTAGCAAAATCCTCAGGGCTATCATGTTCCTCACTATGTAGGCAATCCGCACTGGAGAATTCCTAACTCCTCAGTCAGAACAAATTCCTCAGAGATCAGAAGAACTTCGTCTCTGTCACTGAAGAATATGACTGAACTGTATGAGATTTCCAATGGCTTCACTCGAAGGGATTGGTAGGTGTAGGATTTTGAGTTGAGCATCACATGGAAATTTTTCCTTAGTATTTCCTCGACCCCCTTTAATAGTACGGTGTTTCCTATGACTCAAGAAAGAGAAAATGAAACTATAAAAACAAAAGTCTTCATGCTTCATGTTCCTCGAATGAATACTAAGTCTTCAGGATTTGCACCAATTTCTTCACTTTCAAAGTCTTCAGAAGGTCTTCAGAAGTCCAAAGTCTTCAGTCGAAGAACTTCATTTTTAGGGGTCGACTTTCTCTGTAAATATCAAACTCCTCATAGACTTATAGACCTGTGTACACTCAAAAACACATTAGTCCCTCAACCTATAAGTCTTCAATACACCAAAATCACTAAGGGGCACTATATGCACTTACACAGACCAACACTCAGAGGAGCACTGGCCCGGGGGGTTAAAATAAAGATGACCCTCGGGTCTGCAAAACCCAAGAGAAAGTTATAGGTTGTTAGGCAAATGTAAAACCAAGGTTGGGCCTTGCTGGAGGAGTTTTATTCAAGGAGAACTTTCAAGGGGGTCCCATAACCCCAACCACGTAAGGAACGCAAAATCAAGGAACATAACACCGGTATGACGGAAACTAAGGCGGCAAGAGTGGAACAAAACACCAGGCATAAGGCCGAGCCTTCCACCCTTTGCCAAGTATATAGATGAATTAATTAAATAAGAGATAATGTGATAACCCAACATATCCATGTTCCAACATGGAACACCCTGCAATGCACCTGCAACTAGCAACGCTATAAGAGGGGCTAAGCAAAAGCGATAACTTAGTCAAACAACGGTTTGCTAGGAAGGTGGGTTAGAGGCTTGACATGGCAATATGGGAGGCATGATATAACAAGTGGTAGGTAGCGCGACATAGAGATAGAACGAACAACTAGCAAGCAAAGATAGAAGTGATATCGAGGGTAGTGGTCATCTTGCCTACAATGTTCTCAGAGTTGTCGAAAGCTTGCTCCTCGTAAACGTACTCAACAGGCTCCTCGTTCACGTACTTGTCTCCCGGCTCTACCCAAAGCAAGAACACAAGCAACGGAATAACAATCAATCACGGTGCAATGCACAAGCAACATAATGCAACACATGGCATGGAATGCAAGATATGATGTGCAATGCATATGGGTACTCCGGAAGGAAAAGAATGATCAAGGCATCAACTTGTCAAAACAAGTATGCCGCTGGAAAGATGAGGTGATTTCGGTCAAAAATGATATAAGTATCACCGGAAATGGATGCACAGTTTGCAAATGACAAGCAAAACAAGAATGATGCAAAAATCTGCGATTAACAACATCATAGCACTTAGAATGCAACAAGAAACTATGCTACAACACTCCAACATAGCAACAAAGCACTTGGAATTAAAGTACACATGAAGCTATACAAATCATGAACACTAAGCTCCTGCTAGTTCTCACTGGAACAAGCTCAAAATAGCATGACAAAAATGCAAATGATAACAGATTCACAGACTTAGAGAAAATACTAACATGTCAAAACAGCGGCATATAGCAATGTTTATTGCTAGCAAACAACATGCTATAGGAACATATCATGGCAAATAAAGGCATTCCATGCTAGTACGAAAGACATAGAACAAAACTCCCTTACTGAACTTTAACCCAAGAGGCATGGACAATGATGTGGCACCCATGCCAACATGGCAAGTTATATGAACAGTTTCAGACTTAGTAGAAAAACAGAGCATGCCAGGAACAGCTTCATGATAGCAACTTTGCAAGCTCAAATCAGTCACCACAAGGCATTTCATGGCATAAAAAGGTAACCAACATGACCAAGACATGTTAAAGAATCTAAACATGGCAAGAGCAAGTTCATAGGGTACATGCATCACTAGCAACAACCATGGCAAAGTTGAATATCATGTTAACAATCTGCCAGGAATGATATTTAGCAAAAGTAGAGCAAGGAAATGACATGCTACACTACTCCATAATTTCAACTAGAGGCATGAATGGATAGAGAAACACCACATATACAAAATATGCTTAATGAACTATCTCAAAATATGCATGGATATCATGGTAGCAACATGTTTACATGGCATTAAAATGTAACAGGAAAAGGACTTTGCAAAATAACTAAGTGTTTGAAATCAGCAACATTATGAAGCCTACTTTTCCTGCTTGTGCTAGTCACCACATAGATCAAAAAAATGCAAGACTTGAACCACTGTAAATATGGCATGATGGATCTCATAAAACATGTAGACATCATGATCATAGGATGCACACACAAAATACAACGAAAATGACAAATCATCAAGTTCTGTTAACAGACAGCAACTAACATCATATCGCACTTTTTCAACGAGGATAATGGCATAAATATGGATAGTATCATGCATGCGAATGACACTAACATGAAGAGCATCACGAGACGAACATTTTAATATATCATATGCATGAAATGGAGCACCGAGCATGGAGTTATGGAATGTCAAAGAGGGCATAAAAATATCACATGGATAAGGACTTTGGCGATTTTTACCCTCCGGATCTGGATCTAGGGTTCCGGTGGCACGGATAAAGAGGATGGCTGGAGCTTCGCCGGAGATGGACGGAGACGGCGGGGAAGAGGACTCCAGCGAGGGGGGCGGTGGGATCCGGGCGGCGCGAGGGCGGCGACGAACGGCGACGGCGGTGTCGGAACCGAGGCATGGCGGTGCTGGAGGTTGGCGATGCCGGCGAGGAGCGGCGTGCGGTGGCGCTGACGGCGGCGGCGGGCGGAGAAGGGCGCGGGAGGCAGGGCGAGCGCTCGGGCGACGGCGGGCGGCGCGCGGGCCGGCGGCGGCGGCTCCCAGGTTCCACGTGGCACGATGCTAGTGGCCGAGGACGGCGGCGCGTAGCGTCCGGCGATGTGCAGACATGTCCGGTGGCGGCGGGGGAGGATTTTGCTAGGGCTTCGCCCAGATTTAGAGGAGGGGGATGCATATTTATAGGTAGAGGGAGCTAGGAGAGTCCAAATGAGGTGCGGTTTTCGCCCACACGATCGTGATCCAACGACGGAGAGCATGGAGGGGGTTTAGATGGGTTAGTGGGCTGTTTTAGAAGGGTGTTGGGCCGCAACAAAAGAGAGGCTTTTACGGTTACCCGGTTAACCGTTGGGGCATCAAACGACCTCCAAATGGAACGAAATTTGACAGGTGGCCTACCGGTGATGTACCACGGCCACTCGACAAATCTCGACCCATTCCGAGAATGTTTTTATCCCGCTCACGAAACAAGATAGAGGGGTGCCACGGGTGCATGTGGGAGTGTCGGATTGTGAAACAGACAACGGGGAAAATGATCGGATGCATGAGACGAACACGAATGCAAATGAGATGCACATGATGACATGAGATGAAATGCATGACATGAACAAAATGCAAAACAAAGACAAAAAACCAACCACGAAGAAATATCACATCACATAGCTGGAAATGGCAAGAGTTTACAAATAAGGAAAGTTACATCTGGGGTGTTACATACTTGTGAGCTGCGTTGGGATTTTCTCCGAAGAGGAAGGGTGAAGCAATATAGTAGCGATCAGTATTTCCACCCGTTGAGAACTAAGGTTTATTGAAACAGAAGGAGCACCAACCAAATCCTAGTGAACGCTACCTACACACACAAAAGCAAATACTTGCACCAACGTAGGCAAGAGGATTGTCAATCCCCTTGAACTCATTACTTGATCAAATCTTGTATAGGTAGATGGATAATTTGCAGAACAAAATAGAAGTAAATAAATTGTAGCAAGGTATTCTTGGTTTTATAATATGATTAAAGTAGACCCAGGGGAAATAGTTTTCACTAGAGGTGTCTCTCTCGAAACAATAGCATACGATGGGTAAACAAATTATTGTTGGGCAATTGATAGAAAAGCACATAGTTATGCCGTATTCATGGCAATGGTCATTTATATAGGCATCATGTCCATGACAAGTAGACCTACTCATTCCTGCAGCTACTACTATTACTCCACCAATTGACCGCTATCTAGCATGCATCTATGGTATGAAGTTCATGACAAACAGAGTAACGCCTTAAGCAAGATGACATGACATAGACAAAGTAAACTCAAGCAATATGATTAAACCCCGTCGTTTTACCCTTAATAGAAACAATACAGTATGTGCCTCGCTACCCCTTCTATCACTGGGTGAGGACACCGCGAGATTGAACCCATTACAAAGCACCTCTCCCAATGAAGATAATCAATATAGTTGGCCAAACCAAACAGATAGATCAGAGAGAAATACAAAGTTATAACAATCATGTATAATAAAGTTCAGAAAAGACTCAATTACTTTCAAGGAATAATTAGATCATAAACCCACAATTCATCGCATCCCAACAAACACATCGCAAAAGAAGATTACATCAGATAGAAATCTAGGAAAATTGAGGAGAACATTGTATTGAAGATCAAAGAGAGAGAAGAAGCCATGTAGCTACTAGCTATGGACCCACATGTCTGTGGTAAACTACTCACGCATCATCAGAAGGCAGCAAGGATGTTATAGATGCCCTCCGTGATTGATTCGCCCTCTGACAAAGTACTAGAAAAGGCCTCTAGATGGGATCTCGGAAGAACAGAAGGTTGCGGCAGTGGAGAAGTGTTTTGGGTTACTCTTTGTTGGTTTGGGAATATTTGTAAATTTATAGAGGTGGAATTAGGTCAAGCGGAGCTATGTGAGACCCATGAGCTCAGGGGTACGCCTACCCACTAGGCCGCGCCTTCTGAGTTGGTGGCTCTCCCGTAGGTCTTCTAGCCGCCTCCCGGACCTTCTAGTGTCCCTTCTGGTCCAAAAAAACACCATAAAGTCTCATTATGTTTGGACTTTGTTTGGTATTGATTTTCTGAAAAGCCAAAAACAAGCAGAAGAACAGGAACTAGCGCTGGGCACTGGGTTAATAGGTTAGTCCCAAAAATGATATAAAGTACCAGAAAATTTCATATAAATCATCCAAGATTGATAATATAATAGCACGAAACAATCAAAAATTATAGATACATTGGAGATGTATCACTCCCCTCTTGGGCCCTTGTGGCCCAAGATGACTTCCACATCTTGACCTTTTAAGGCCCGTTGATATTATATTAAACATAAAATAGTCCTAAGTATTTTCAAACCATTATATATGTATGTATGTATGTATGTAATTTAACATCCCCATAAACATTTTCCACCTATATATATATATATATTTATCGGTAATACCCGGTATTACCCAAAATTCACCGGAACCCTTCGGGTGACCCCAAAATGCTTCTAGATCCTATCGGAACTATTCTGAATATTGATGAAACAATTCCTCAAATATATTATCATCGCTCCCGTCCTACTAACACTCAGTAGATCGTGACTGCCTTAAGCTTGAACCCCGTAGGTTTGGTAACCCATAGACATGAATGAAACCGTCTGTTTAATGACCGAGAGTGTGGACCGTGGACGTCCATATCGATCCCTATGAGCACATGAATGAATATTCCAGTGAACCTATGGTTATCATATGATGTTCCCTTTGCTTCACTATACTTCATGAAACTCGGATACATCAGTATCCTCCTGAGTCATCACTATGCTCACTATATCAAAATCCTCATTACCAGTTTTGTTCTTCTTTCTCGTTATTGTGTTCTGGCATCCACATGAAGTAATCACCTGTGTCTGGCAAGACAATGATGGATGTCGTCACACTGAGAGGGCCCTAAGAATATCTCGCCATCGTCGAAGGAGCAAACCCCACTCTTGATCTATCTGGCCACTTGTCAAACTTTTCGATGAACCTGTAAGTTGTCGTTATGATCACTGTGTTACATGTGACGTTTGAGCAACCCCACAACCCACCGTACAGTAAGAAGTGACCACGATACTCCCGTGGTCTAAGGAGCAAAATCACATGTTGACACTCCATGTTATTACAGCTGATTACAGACGATATTAACTCAATTCATAACAGACAAGATTGGGTCGATTCAATATAACCGTTCTTCTAACATCATAATTTCAATGTTGTTTTAGGATCATCGTTACACTTAAGGATACCCTAAAATCCGGAAAACATGATCACCAACAACACTTGAGCTAGTCCTAGATGCAAGACTAGGAACCTTTTATTTGACCGTTTATCATTCCACATGTGCATATAAGTTTTCCACTGAATTGCATATTCTAGGATCATTGCAGTTATATCATAGAATTTAAAGTCTATAATTATGAATATGGAAATATAATAATACAAATATTATTGCCTCTAGGGCATACTTCCAACACCACCTGCATTGCCGAAAGCTTCACAACCACCACCTCCCTTGACAAAACCTTCGCCGCCACCATTCCCGAAACCAACACCACCTCCACCCCCACTACCATGGCCGAAAGCAAAATCACCTCCAACCCCCCCCCCACCATCTCTACTTCATTATAGTCGTCACCCCTCTCGTCCACCTCAGCTTCGACCTCTGGTTGCATGCCCGAATTGAAAGCGTCAAGTGGAGCACTCAAGTCCACCTCGTTCTCCTCCAACAAGTCGGCATATGATGTATCCATGTTGTAGCTACAAAATTCGACGACCAAAACACTAAGGAAATGAAGTAAAGCTCATCGGAGCAAAGGGAATTTTTTTTACCTCTGCGATGTTTAATCGAACATGTTGTGGGCGCTAGTGGAGTCGACGGGATTGCGAAGCACATGGCCTGCGGAAGGGGGTGGAGGAGGCACCCACCCTCACGCCGTGGCTGCCTTCTTTCTTGGCCCCTTCAATTGCGACTTCGGTCGTCTGCCGGAGGGGGTGGAGAAGGCGGTCATCCTCGAGCCGAAGATTGCGATGGGAGGGAGCATTCCTACGGCGGGCATGGATCCATGGACGGCGTGGTTCCCTTGACACTTTTGCTTGATGTCGGTGGTGGAAGGAGTTGGAGCAGCTGCGGGGAGCATGGCTGCAGGAGGCGCGAGAGGACGAGGCGGCACTGATGGAGCCGGTAGCGCATGAAATGCAACGGCCAGTGGTTGCGGGAACTCCATACCGGCGATTAGAGGCGCGGTGAAGAGGGACGACGCGGGTCCGGAGAGATTGAGGGTGATGGTGGTGTGGAGGGGCGGAAGTTTCCCTCCCACAAAGTCGCGCATGGGATAGAGGGAGCGGCAAAACAGGGGAACAACTGAAGATTTGGCGAGTGTAGGTCGAAATATGCATGTCCCCGCAATTTTTTTTACAAGACTGACCGTTTTATGGGGTCTGGTCGAGACGATTTTTTGTCTTGGTTTGGCGATTATTTTATGGGGAGGGGATTCACGGGATCTACTAGAGTTGCTTTAAGCCTTTGTATGAATAACATGCCACCCTAAATTAATACAATCTCCATTTACCTCCTTTACCCCTGCAAGAAGAAAAGATTAGCATGCAGTAGCTCCTAGTAACACCCAAAAAGAAAAAAAACTGATAAGTATTGAACGCCACCTACGAGCACATGGCAACTTCGAACATTTTCAAGGGCAATTTTTTCTTTTTTGAGTTTTCCGAGGGCAAATTTAGTGACACGAGGCAAGTTTAGTGACGCGAGGATGATAACTTTCGTGCTTCAGTTTTTTTGAGAGAAAAATGTCATGCTTGCCAACTAACTTTACATCCTTGCGTTGCTAAACTTGCCATATTTTTTTTCAAAGTTTCTGTGTGTAGTACTTATCATTTTCGGTAAGAAAACATACTCACTTCGTCTTAAAATAAGTGTCTCAACTTTATACTAAATAAATACCTATTCGGCATCCCACCGCTTCACACTCTCGCTCCCAGAGCTGGCGGAGTTGAAGTTAAAAATTACGGAGCGGGGGAACAGGTGCTCCGCAGATCCTTGAATTCACAGAGCAGGTGGATTGCCGAACAGGCCTAAGTGTCTTATTTTGGGACAGAGGGGTACATGGAAGTCCAAGAATCGGTGAATCTTCCTGCAATAGCTGTCAAGTTTGGGCCAGTAGCTACCACATAAAAAGGGCCCAGGGAAGCCCAATATGACGAGGCTTTACGTCCCAGTTAAGACCTACCGACCTACCTTCCTTATTTGGCTCCACCATAACTTTGGGCCTCTATACTGCCCGTTAGCGGTTTCGCCTCCCCGAAATGCTTCTTCCTGTGGGCAACCACGGCGGCGACGGCGACTGCGGCACCGTTCAGCTCGCCGCCGAGATCGAGGAGCTCTCCTTGGGTTCCACGGGCGGTCTAGGGGACCGTCTCAGCGCGCTCCCCGACGATATCCTCCATTCCATCCTCTTGCGCCTCCCTTCCACCCCCGCCGCCGCCCGGACCTGCGTCCTCTCACGCCGCTGGCGCGGCATCTGGGCCCAGCTCCCGGAGATCCGATTCCCCTTCCCCTCCGACCCGGCCGCCGTCGGCCCCGCGCTCGCCGCTGGCCCGGCCCTCCGCCTCCTCCACGTTGCGTGCCGCGACGACACCGGCGCGAACGCTTGGCTCCGCACCGCCGCGAGCCGCCTCATCGCAGGCGGAGAGCTTTACTTCTACAACAGGACGCCGGGGGAGGAGAAGGGGCAGGCGGAGGCGCTGTCCTGGCAGTGCCGCACCTTCGAGCTGCCCTGCTTCGAGACGGCTGCCAAGGTATGGCTCCGCCTAGGGTTCGTCGACCTGGGGCTCCCACCGACCGGCGTGTTCTTCAGGCTCACTGAGCTGCGCTTGGAACACGTGAATTTGGAGTGTGGTTTCCAGCTCGGCGACATGGTCTCGTCGCCACGGTGCCCGGCGCTGCGGGAGCTGTGCATTGCAAGGGCCCGGGGAGTGGCCAGCCTCTGCATCATCTCGCAGACACTTGAGCGTCTTGAATTGGATATTCTGCATGGACTTGAGGAGCTCACTGTTGTTGCGCCAATGCTCAGAGCGTTGAATGTGCACGCTTGCTTTGTTTGGAGGAAGCCAGTCGCTGCCATTTATGCATCGAGGCTGGAGGTTCTCTGGTGGAGTGATGCATTTGATCCGAGCTTCGTACTGTTCAGCGACGTGCAGAATCTCCAGCAGCTGACCACCTTCGACATTCATGTTTATGGGCGCTTTGATTACGCACTCCTTCAGGATTATGTGATGCTCTTACAGCACTTTCCAACTGTCTCCTGCCTTGACCTCAAACTGAACTATCAACGTGTGAGTACACCTTCTCTTTAATGTGGAAATACACTACTACTGTACTTAGTAAGAAGCTACAATCTGATGCCACAAAATTACCTTTAGAGTTCAATAGATTATTTTTGTATACTTGCTTGTTATGACTTACTCAACAATTGGAACAACAGGAACAACTATTATTTAAACTGCTTAGATCATATTATCATGTCAAACTTCAGAGTTGAGGCTAAAACTCAGAATATATTTCTAGAGAATTAGCATTGCAATTGTTCATTCTTATACCGTGGAAATCTTCAGTGGCAAACATAATTTCAAACAAGTTCATTGTGTTATCTGTTGGCTTGTAAAAAAAGTAGTCTTAATGAATAGACAGTTCGCTTTCGAAACTACATTGTTCAGTTTTGGGCTGTCTTCCTTTGCTTTTGCAGGATTTAAGTCAGTATGAATACTTGATGGGTATCATAACCAAGCTTCCCAACATTAAGATTTTGTCTCTGTGGTTACACACAAAAGGACATGCAATTGGGCCTTCTGTGTTCCATCTGCTGAGCAAATGTCCTGGTGTTAGAGAGCTGAAGCTGACATTACTTGATAACTTAGAGGTAAAGTTATGAGAACTTCTCTTATGTAGTACTCCCTCTGTAAAGAAATACAAGAGCGTTTAGATCTCTATACAGAGGGGGTACTTTGGTTATTGCTGGAGTGATGTTAATTGATTGAAAAGCATTTACGCCATTCTCACACTGAGGCTTGATCTGCTAACAGCATATTCTGTTGATTTAATATCGCTGGTTTGCTCTAAATTTTATGATTAGAAATACATGAACGCCATGAAACTATGAAATTGACCCGATTTCAGTCATGCAGTCAATTCCTCATGCATGTCCAGACCCCAGTTTTGATCTTGTAGCTGATTCAGTAGTCTAGGCTGTTTAAGTTCTACTTCAACCCACTTTGGTATTTTCTTTTTTCTGCCATTATATATTTTACATTTCTATATTTTCTTTAGTTTAGTCTCCAGTAAAACTATTGTGAAATGATCCTCTACCATTTAGTTCCAGTGTTATGTTTTTCTTTTTTGATGGAAGCTCCACTGCTATGTTGAGATGGAGCAGTTCAAATGGATGTCAAGTTAGGCCTCACACATTTGAAAGATACTTCGAAGACCGGATACACATGTCACAAAGATTGGTGCCTATGCGAGCCCAACTGATGGTGTCTATGCGAGCAATGAGCACCAACAGATGCTGTTAGAGGCCTTGGCCTCAGATCAATTTCAAGCAATTTTTTAAATATGGATAACTGGCAACTGGTGGTACATATATATACTTAGGTTTGGTGCTATTGTACAAAAATATGTTTTTCTCATAGCACTATGTTTGCACCAAGGATCTATTTCTTTGATAGCTATTGCTGATGATACATCTCGACCTTTTGGTACCATTCCTCTGTTGTCTTCAGTTAGTCTTGAGCATACTGTCTGTTTATTTCAGGTGGATACACCATGCACATCGGTTTGTGCTTGTGGTCAGCAACAGAACTGGAGTACATCTTACACCTTGGATGTCCTTGACGAAGTGGAAATCCGTAACTTCAGAGGATTGAAACATGATTTTGCCTTTGTGGATATGCTGTTTGGTGTGTCCACGGCAATAAAGAAGATGACGATAACACTCCATCATCTGGCCAGTCCAAGTGAGGAGCTCTGCAGCTTGGGCAACCTGGGGACCTGTTTCGAAATAAATTATAATACGAGCAAGGTGTCGAATGCACCGCCCGACAGCCTGTTCCCAAAGACTCCGGATGACTGTTGTGAATAGTAATTGTGCGGTGAAATTGCTCCACACACGACAGAGTGTGGCCGATCTATGCACGACCAAACAATCGAGCGGACATTGCACGGTTGTGGACAAGATTCCCTGGCTGGATTTTATCGTCATGCGCTGGTCGTCCAAGTTTTGTCGTCCGCCTAGCACTGCTCATTGTGCAGTTTAGTCTCGGGCCCTGATGCTCTTGATGCGGTATCTTGATGTGAATTAGTTGCATACCTTGCAAATATTTTTTCCTTTCTGAAAGAAGATCCTTGCATTCTCACCATCCCTTGTTGCAAACTATAGAGGAACTGGATATTTGTTGCCAACTTGCCGTTATATCATGTTTCATGTCAGGACACAAGCTAATATCTTGTGGCGTGAAGATATGCTTCTATAAAGCTGTGTTCTCAACTGCAAATGTACAAGGTTCGTTAACCTATGTCACCAATTGGAGCATGCCATGCCGTTGAAATGTCGAATTATGTAGAACTTCAGTTCGGTCTTTTCCTTTGTCCGGTCCTCTTCCCCGTTTCACCTATCTGCATTCTTTTGTTTAAATCAAGATTTAGAACCAACTAAAATTACTCCCACAGGAGCTACAGCTACATCATATACACTCAAATTAAGAATGTTTGAAATTCAGCAAGCTGCAAAAGGTATGCTGTGGAACATCACAAAGACAAAATTGCTAGCTGGGAAACAGCAAAAAGTTTCTCAAATCAGTGTGCATGTGCATCAGAAAAAAACTCATCAGCTTAATTGAAACCTGCCAAATATGTCAAGTGACACGGAAAATGTTGGGTACTGCACTGAATATACTGTCAAGAAATAACTTAGCCACAAACATAAAATCATAATTGAGTAAAAATAATCTTGGCTGAATTCATAATCTGCGGGCTATCCGAAATTCTAAAAGCTGTGAACTGATAGAAACTTGCTCCAATTTGTCATAAATCAGCTTTCCCACTCATGCAGTTCACTGAAAGAGTAATCCAGTACCTGTAGGTATAACAGTAACAAGAAATAATCCTAGATGCATGAGCAAGAGCGTGGCAAAGTATCAGTTCACAATCTAGAGTGCAATCACAGAAAACAAGATAACTTGTATGTACCAGAGAATTAGGGGAGGTATATTTTTGTTTTGATGGGAAGGAAGAAAGAATTCAAATTAAAAGCATTTCATGTCCCTGCAGAGCCACAACCTAACACAAAACTATGGCTGATATACAGACAAGATAAAGGTTCTTTACAAAAATCTTCCTATTTTTGCAAGTGACATTTATACTTGTCCACCACTTTATGGCTAACAGTGTATTAAGGGTAAATTTGAAGAGTGTGGAAGATGAAATTCTTGGCTGCTCCCAACGCAGTTCACACATCAGCATCATATCTCAACTACCGATTTGTCTTCTCCATTTTCTCTCTCTTTAAGATTAACTCCACAACACATAGGCACATCGTACATCAGTTCACAAGCAGCAGAGCAGAAATGTTAGTAGCCCTATTTACCGTGCATAAAGTTTGAGATGCCATAACGGCATCACCAGTAATCTCCACAAGTGCAGGACCCGTCGACAAAATGGTGGAATCTGTTTCTGTCTCTGAACACGATCTTCCTGTTAGTGATCTTGGATATCAGCTTCAGCACTGCATGGCAGTCAGAGCACGCCCGTAGGTTCTTGACAATCTTGATCGTTGCCCCAGGCTGCGTGCTTATCAGTCCAAATGCAACGGCAAGCTTCTCGCTGTGGACCGCAAGTGCCTTCTCCTTCGTGGCCTCGTCCAGGTCATGCAGAACCAGCTCTGTTTGCGGAACATGTCCATGCTCCTTCACAAGGCCATTCATCTTGTCTAACATGGCATATATTTCATTGGTGCAGGGGTGGCTCATATCCCCCGCAATGAACTCGTATACCTTGCGGTCTATCTCAATAGCACTACACCCAGGCTCTTTCTGGATACCACTAGCCTTCATCATCGACCGCACCCGCGCCACTTCTTCCCATTTACCGACAGCTGCATAGATGTTGGAAAGGAGGATATACATCCCTGAGTTGGCTAACCCCTTGGCAACAAGGAAGTCCGCAATCCGCTGGCCTAACGCCATGTTCTTGTGAAGCCGGCATGCAGCAAGTAGTGACACCCACATGACAGCGTCAGGTGTTATTGTCATGTTCTGCACAAGATGGAATGCTTCTTCTATGAGCCCCGCACGACCCAGAAGGTCCACCATGCAACCAAAGTGCTCAATCTTGGGATCAATGCCGTACTCATGCCCCATTGACTGGAAGAACCTGCGGCCCTCCTCAACCAGCCCAGAATGACTGCACGCATTGAGCAAACCAATGAAGGTGATATCTGTCGGCCACAGGCCCTGCTCCCGCAATTGCACAAACATCTCCAGTGCCTTTCTGCTATCTCCGTGCATTGCATAACCATTGATCATGGCGTTCCACACAACAATATCTTTGTCACCAATGCTGTGGAATACGGCAACCGCGTCCTCCAAGCTTCCGCACTTGCAGTACATGTCAATGAGTGCCGTGCCCACTCTGACATTGAGTTGAACACGCCGACTGTTCTTGACATAGGAATGAAGCCACTTCCCTGACTCCACCGTACCAAGCTGTGCAACCGCAGACAGCACCAGCACAACTGTCACCTCGTCAGGCTCAACGCTCGATCTCAGCATCCGCCGGAACAATTGGAGCGCTTCATTAGGCTTCCCGTGCTGCGTGTACCCGTCAATCATCGCGTTCCAACAGATGAAGTCCTTCCTGGGCAACCCGTCGAACAGCCTGCGCGCGTCGTCCAGCGCCCCCATGTTCGCGTAGCAGGTGAGCATCGCCGTGACAGACACGACGTGCGGATCTGGCATCTCGTCGAAAAGAGCACGAGCGGCGGCGGAGTCCCCCGCCCGCGTGTACATGCTGAGCAGCGCGGTGGCGACGTAGGAGTCGCCGGAGAGGGCCAGCTTGAAAGCGTACGCGTGCAGGGCGCGCCCCAGGGCGAGTCCGCGGCAAGCGGGGAGGGATGCGGAGAGGGTGTGGGCGGTGGGCAGGAGACCCTCGGACAGCATGTCGGAGAGGAGCGCGAGCGCGGCGAGGTGGAGGCCGCGGGAGGAGTGGGCATGGATGGCGGAGGTGTAGAAGATGGCGGTGGGGTCCTGGGTGCGGCGGAGGAGGGTTAGCGAGAGGCCGAGGCGGCCGGACGCGGCGTAGGCGCGCTGCAGGCGGAAGGCGACGGCCCGGTCGCTGTCGAGGCCCGTGCGGACCACGGCCGCGTGAAGCTCGGAGGCGCGGCGGGCGGTCGAGCAGGCGGCAAGGAGCGACGCGGCGCGATCGGCGGTGAGGGCGACATGGTGGCCGCCGGAGTCCCTGGCTGGGGCGACGGAGGGGAGCACTGCGGCGGACATGTGGGAGGCCGCGACGGACTGCGGGGCGGGAGGGAGGGAGTGGCGCGTCATTCACTGGCTCAGTCTCACTGCGCAGCTTATCCTCGCAAGATGATGGGCCTAGTTTGGGGATTTTTTTTCAAAACTATGATGCATTTTATAGCAAATTCGGAAACTATAGCAAAGAATGGAGAAAAATCAAAACTAGCACCCCGTCGGCCACGCGTGGCCCGAAAAGGGTGTTTTCAGCCTCCCTTTGGCCGAAATGGACTTTTCGGCCTTGCCTTGACCGAAAAGGTGTGTACTTGAGCCGAAAAGACCTTTTTGGTCAGGAGTAGGCCGAAAAGTCCTTTTTGTCAGGAGTAGGCCGAAAAGTCCTTTTTGTCAGGAGTAGGCCGAAAAGTCCCTTGGGTCCACCTTTTCACGTTAATGGTTGACCGAAGTAGCATGGCTCCACTCTTCGGCTTACGTTAGGCCAAAGCGATCTTTTTAAAAAATTTGGTATATAAATACTATGCAATCATTGCCCATCTTACACATTAAAAAAAAATATTTTCGCGCAACCCTTTTTCCTTAATATTTTCCCGCCAACCCCTTCCCGTCATATGTTCCTGCCACCCGTTTCCCGCCAACCCCTTCCTGCCATATGTTCCCGCCAATCCTTTCCCGCGATACCACAATATACCATTAAATAAATTCTTCATATTTAAAAAAATCATGTTTCTCAAAATCTTTCCCCTTTTTTAAATGTATATAAAAAATTAATTTTTTTATATAAATACATTAGCCAGATGCTATCCTATTTGGCTGGTAACACATATACCCAGCGTGAGGTCAGGTTTTTGACTCTATCGCTTGCGCTTTTATCCCATTTTTTTAAATATGAAGGATTTATTTAATGGTATATTGTGGTATGGCGGGAAAGGGTTGGTGGAAAACGGGTGGCAGGAACATATGGCGGGAAGGGGTTGGCGGGAAACGGATGGCGGGAAGGGGTTGGCGGAAAACGGATGGCGGGAAAGAGTTGACGGGGAAATATTGAGGGGAAAGGGTTGCGCGGAAATATATTTTTCAGTGTCTAAGATGGATAGTGGTTGCACAGTATTTGTGTACCAAAATTAAAAAAAAAATGCTTCAGCCTAACGTAAGCCGAAGAGTGGAACCATGCAACTTCGGTCAACCATTAATGTAAAAAGGTGGGCCCAAGGGATTTTTCGGCCTACTCCTGACCAAAAAGGACTTTTCGGCCTACTCCTGACCAAAAAGGTCTTTTCGGCCCAGGTACGCACCTTTTCGGCCAAGGCAAGACCGAAAAGTCCATTTCGGCCAAAGGGAGGCCGAAAACACCCTTTTCGGCCCACGCGTGGCCGACGGGGTGCTACTTTTGATTTTTCTCCACTCTTTGCTACAGTTTCCGAATTTGCTATAAAATATGCCATAGTTTTGAAAAAACTACGAAGGCAAATATCATAGAAATGGGGCTACGAAGGCAAATATCGTAGAAATTGGCCGAGTCACGTCCTCAGGAGTCTAAATTTCGCTGGTTAGGGCCAAAACTGATGGCGGAGGACCCAAGCCAAACCCGGCACGTTGGGGGACGCCTGGGAGGACTCCTATTGTCACATCCCTAGTTCCTGCTTATAATTATTTGCATCAGTGTGCATTCATGCATGATGTTTAAATTTTTGAATTTGGAATTGAGGGAATTCTCAAAGCCTCAAAATGAAATAAGGGGCAAGAACCCTAAAAATTTCATTCAATGAACCAAAAACGCTCTTCATTGATGTCTCGTATTTTTGGCAAGGGCTTAGACCCAAACCAAAAATAATAAACATTTTTAAAGAATAATTTTGGGCATTGAATTTAAATCATATTGTATTTGAATTTGGAATTATATTCATAATATATGGAATATATTTTCAGATAACCCTGAGTTATTTTATGTGCATCTGGCCTAGTCCAAAGTATCTTCATAAAAACATTCAGAGTAGTTTAGCACTGTTTTAGTTCATGTGAATTTGTAAACAGTGGCAAATATTAAATAAAAACACAAAACGGAATTGAAATAGAGAGAAAAGGAAAGAACAGAAATGTAGCTGGTGGCCTGCTAATTTAGTCGGCCCAGCTCCTGTGCAGCCCACCCGAGCCCAACTGCCGGTCATCTCCCTCCTCTCGCCAGGAGGACGAAAGGCGCGAGCACGCGCTTGGCCACCTCCTGCCTTCTTGCCACTGCTGGAGTCGGCCCCGAGCGCCATGCAACCCCTGGACCCCCTCGCTCTCTCCCTCTCCCTCGTTCCCCTCCTCTGTCTCACTCTCTCACGCACACCCGAACGCGCCATTGCCGCCGCTTGCTGTTGCTGCGTCCACCGCCACCCCTCGCCTCTCCGACGCGCCCTTGAGCTCCGCCATGCCTCCCTCGTCCTCTTCATCAGCTCACGCGACCGGAAGAGCCCCGACGCGTCGTCCTCGACCTCATCTTCTTCCTCGGCCACAGGAGATCGCCGCCGGGATTCCGACGCCGTCAAGTCTTCCCCGAGCCCACTAATCCTCTCTCCGTCCTCCCTGTGAGCTGTTGCGTCCTCCCCCTCTCTTTCCTCTGCCGTTCATGCGCCCTAGCTAGCTCCACCACCGAGCCCGAGGGATCATCACCGCCGGCCATATCACCGCCGCCGCTGCAACCACTGGAGCTTGCGTATGAGCGCGTCTTCGTGCTTAGAGCATCTCCAGGAACCCGTAGCACTCGCGGGTTCGCCCTGCCGTGCCCTGTAGCGCTGCCTCTAAGCACGCCCAAACTCCGGCCACCGTGCAAGTTGTCGCCGCCGTCAATTTAGGTCACCTGAGCTGCTGCTGCGCGCACCACAAGACTCGGACGAGCTCCAGCATCACGTAGAGCCTCTCAGCCGTCGATTTGGTCACCAGAGGTGCGTTTTCGACACCCTCCGCCGTCTCTGGAGTCACTGGCGACGAGCCGCGGGTCAACTCCGGCGAGTTTGACCTCGATTGACCGAATTTGACCCCCCAGAGTCACTGACGTGTGGGCCAGGCACCCCCAGGTTAATCAAGTTAACCACCAAATTAGCACTAACAACCACTGTTAGCTAGCTGTGACACCGACACGCGGGTCCCACCGGTCAGGTTTGACCTGGACCACCCCGTTGACCTGCTGACGTCACAGTGACGTAGTGCCGACACAGTAAATGTTTTCTGTAGATTTAAATAAATCAGAAATGATTTATTTATTCCCAAAAATAGTTAAAACTTCTAAAACTCATAGAAATTCAACTGTAACTCCAAATGAAATAATTTATATATGAAAAATTATTAGAAATATCCAATCTATCCATCTGTACCTTTTCCATGCATGTTAGAACAACTTATGGCTTCTGTTTAGGACAAATCAAAAAAATGGCATTTGCATATCCACATATGGAGTTTGAATTTGAATCTTGGATTCAAACCAACTTCATTTAAATTGTTGCTAGTTGCATTAGCTCAAACCACAACATATTGCCATGTCATGATCATGCATCATATTGTTGCATTGCATTGATTGTGTTTCTTCTCTGTTGCCGGTATTTTTCCCCTCTCAGTAGACGTGGTTCCGACGATGAGATCGATGACACCGATGAAGAACTATACTATCTTCAGAAGTGCCAGGCAAGCAAACCCCCTTGTTCATTCTGATACAATCCCACTCTCTTGCTTCTCCTCTCTTTTACTGCATTAGGACAACAACGATTCAACTGTTACATGCTGCGGTAGTTGAACCCTTTTCCTCTGCATGACCTATCATTGTCACAGTAAATAGATGAAACCCACTAGCATGAGTAGGAGTTGTTTGAGCCCTAATGTGCCTACTCATTCATGCTTGTTGTCATGCCTGCTACTGCTTAGAGTTGAGTCAGGTCTGATTCATCGGGGATGAATTGGTATGTGGTGAACATGTCCTACTGTTGAGAGTTAAGTGTGTGAACACGATTTGGTAAAGCTAGCGGTGAGGGGCCATGTAGGAGTACATGGTGGGTTGTCTCATTGAAACCGTCCTCAGGAACTGAGTTTTGTGTTTGTGATCCATGAACAGCTACTACCACACGTTGGGCCCTAAAATATGACCCCGCTCGACTTATTAACCCCCCTTGTCCTCTGTCCAGGAGTTGCAAGTAGTTTCTGGTGTTTGTAGTAAGCTGGAGGCCGTGTGCAGCGCTGACCCGAGGAGTGGGCTGTGATGCGGTAGGCACATGGCACGGTGTACCGGGACGCCCATTTGGTGCCTCGGGAACCCTGCACACATCGTTCGGGGCCGTAGTGGAAACCTCGGCTGGACTCCCTACGGATGGAACCTGAATAGGCGATAAACCTGGACTAGGGACTTGTGTGGTTAGTCAGGTCGTGGTCTACACCCACGTCGGCTTTCGCTTGAAGTCTGCCGACCACATGTCGTATGCAGACGCTAATTGGTGGAAACATGTGTGAAGAAGTACACCCCTGCAGGGTTATAAATGATCTATTCGAATATCCGCGTCCGTGGTAAAGGACTTCTGGGTTGCCTATACAATTCATAGACAAGTGAAAGTGGATACTCTAAAATGCGCAAGATAAGCATGTGTAACATCCCAAAATTCTAAATTTTGGAATGTTATAATAAATAGATAGATTTGATTGATTGTTTGATTGATTGACTGAAAGTGAGTGAATTCGAAACTCTTTGAAAGTTAAATGAGAGGGAATAAAAGGACTTTCCCAAACTTTCATATTTGCTTTCTGATCTCCATGAATTCAAATTATTTTCAAATGCAAAACCCTAGAGAGAAGATGACATGACTTCTTCCATTTAAAATGAAAAGGGTGTTTGAAAAATATTTGAATTCCATTGGGAAATATTTTCCACTTCAGAAACTTTATGCAACTCAATGATTTTCACGAGAGAAGATAAAATGACTTCTTCAAATTATGAAATATGAGTTGGGAGTTTCAAAGGATCAATTTCAAGTCCTTTTGGATTTAATTTTAAATTTGGATTTATTTGAGTTTTATTCAAATTATTTTTCTCCAAAAATAAAATATATGGAAATTAGGGTAACATGATTCCCTACAATAGAAAATTGGAGAAAAATTAATTTGAAATCATTTTGGTATTTTTAAAATGATTTTAGTTGGATTTTAATAGACCAGTAGCACTCTTTGAATTATTAGTATTTGTGTGTATTTTATTTAATGCTAGAAAAATGTTCACCGTGTAGAAAATCTTTTTCTGAAAATTTTGATATATTATATGCCTATATAATATAATATTTTATTTTGTTTTTCTCTCTTTCTTTGTATGTGTTTATTTAAAAAAAATCCCCTCACCAACTGGGCCGGCCCAGCCCCAGGCCAGTCCACGGCCCAGCCAGCCGCACCGCCTCCCTCCACCCGAGCGGGAAACCGCCGCCGCCACGCCGCCGCCACCGACCTCGGCGTCCGTGCCAAGGTCGGGCACCTCTGCCCCCTCGCCCAAGGCACTCCGCCCCGCCCCAATAAATAGGCCGCCGCCGCCCCTCTCTCCACGCCGCCCCGCGCCGCATCTCGCGCCGCCGCCGCCCGCTGCTGCTGCCCGCGCGCCGCACTCCGCCCCTCCGCCGCAGTCGCGCCTCACCTAGCCCCTCGCCGCCCCGCGTAGCTGCTGCCTTCGCCGCCCCTGCGCCGCTGCCGCCGCCGCGCCGGAGCGCGCTGCCCTCGCCGGAGCCGCGTCGGCTCGCCGGACTCGATCCGCCACCGAAAAACCACCGGTTTTCGACGAAAACCCAACCGGTATAAACCGCGAACCTCTCCGGTTTATTTTTTTATTATTATTCGTTTTCGGTTTTAATCAGAAAACCTAGATCTGTTTTTTTAGGTTTAGTTATATAGCGAGCGCTCGCTAGTTTAGGGTTTGTAGCGAACGGTTTTCGTCCGTTAGCGTTCGGTAACGAACGTTCGTAATTTAGTCTTTTTCTTTTTCTGTATTTTCGGCCAGGGACCTAGATGTGAATACTTTATTTACAGAATAGTCCCTATACTTCAAAAAGCACAACTTTCTACTCGTTTGCCCAAATCCAACGAAACCAACGCTCACGTCTTCGTTATGATCCCCTCTATCCGGATAAACAACTTAAACATGTTTTTGAAAAGTTTAAAATTTGAATTAGATCAGATTTGAAGTCAACCTTCTTTTGATCATATCTTTTTATCCGTAACTCCGTTTGAGTTGATTCTTTTTGCAAATCGAAGCTCTTGACCTAAACATTCTAATAAGGCCAAATTCACATAATTTTGGTACTGTTAGAAATTGTTTTATGTTGCAAGAGTTATTTGCTTGGTTTTGATGTTTCCGAATTGTCTTCTTCGTTCTTTCTGATCTTTTGAGTGATTGCTTATGTGTGGTTACTATTGCTTGATTACGATAGATTGACTGGAGTGTGATGAGTAGATCTATCAAGAGTTTTGAGTGCGAACCATCTTCATCAACATTGCAGGCAAGTTCACACTTTGATCATATTTTTTCCTACTACCCAGTTTTATTGCATTAGATCAATCTTCACACATTGCATGATTAGGATCTAATTAAATTGTGGGATGGGAAGTAGATGAGGTAGTACCTATTACCTGTATTATTATGAAACTTTTGGGAGTTACTTCTACGTTTGCTTATTATGCCATGCTATGCTAGTAGACGTGGATTGGGTGAGTGATATCCATGACAGATGTGAGATTGATAATTTAATGGTTTACCTAAGGTGGCAACTTAAACACACATCTGGGTGGATTGAGCCACCTGATGTCTATCAGGACTTGCCTGTTTTTATTTCGGACCGCCACCCAGGCTCAAAGGGATCATGAGATTATTCATACTAGAAACTTCCGTGTGCAGCCACAAGCCATTATGGGATCTGGCATAGTTGATTAAGTTGTGCGAACTCTTACAGTGGTAGACTAGCAGATGTAGGGGATGTAGGTGGTACGGTCTACCCGATCGTAAGGTGCTAGCGCTTCCGAAATACTATGTCTCGGTCATCCGTTTCTCAAACACCATGTAGTGCGAGAAATCCAACGGAGGCGATCGAGTCTTGTGGGAAAAGTGCGCAAACCTCTGCAGAGTGTATAAACTAATCATGATTAGCCGTGTCCCCGGTTATGGACATCTTGAGTATCTAGTTCTTGGATTATCCTGTTGATCTCATCACGTTACTTTAAATAAATATTTTTGGGTTTTAATGATGTTACTTAATTGGGATTGAGAATGCTGTCAACCATTCTCAATGTTCAACAACCACCATGATAGTTAAATAAATTTATTCCTTTGCAGTAGGGAAAAATTGGCTTTTCGCAAAAACCTTATAACCATAGAGCTTTTCCACCAGCCATATATGCATATAATGATAGCCATTGTTCATCATTTTCTCTATGGTGTGAATTTGCCAGTACATTCAATGTACTGACCCGTTTCGGGCTGCAACGTCTCATGTTGCAGGATTATCTTACGACGAGTAAGTGATACGTTAGGGTTACGATTTCTACACTCAACTTTGCCGTTGGTGTTGATGGGAATCCACAACCTTGTTGCTTCCGCTATATGGATTGAGGTAATAGTATTTACGTTACTTTATACATGTGATTTACCTCTGTTATAAATCCTTGGAGTACTGTGTGTGTCAGCATACCGATCCAGGGATGACACTTAAGCACAGAGACTTGATCCATTCGGGTCAGGTCGCTACAGCATGAGTGCTATCGATGGCCTTCTCGTAGGGAGACGGAAGCGGATCCATAGTGGTGTATTGATTGGTGAATATGTGGACTCATGTGCGCCACCTCAAAAGAGTTACTTGTAGATGTAGTTCAGGGTAGCCACTGAGTCAAAGCTGGCTTGGTGCATTTAAACTCCACCACCCCCTTTGTTGATACTGATGCATATGTAGCTAGTTCTGATGTAAGTCTTGCTAGATACATTTGTACTCACGTTTGCTTAGTTTACATTTTTGCAGAGAGACTTCAGTCTCACTAGTAGTTCCACGTGGACTTCTACGTTTAGCCTGTTACCTCAGCTACGATCTTGTGCCCTCGGCAGGGTCTTGTAGATAGTCAGGCTTCTCAGCCTTTTTATTTGTAGTTGTCTGTACTCAGAAAAGTTAAGCTTCTGCATGTGCTTATTGCTTGTATGACTTGAATGCTGGGTCATCAGACCCATGTTTGTAATATCTGGCTCCTCGGAGCCTAATGAATAAATACTTTGAGTCATAGAGTTTTGTTGTGATGCCATGTTGTATTTGGACACATCGAGCATATTGTGTGTATGTTAATGAAATACTTGGTATGTGTGGGATTCGACATCCTAGTTGTTTATTCTTGGTAGCCTCTCTTACCGGTAAATGTCTCCTAGTGCTTCCACTGAGCATGGTAGCTTGCTACTGCTCCGGAACACTTAGGCTGGCCGGCATGTGTCCTTCTTCGTTCCTGTGTCTGTCCCTTCGGGGAAATGTCACGCATTGTTACTTTAAGTCCTTGTAGCTTGCTACGACTTGGGTTCATACGTTGATGACCGACACGTTCTTTGTTGGGTCATGTATGCCTGTCCCTGTAAGTTAGTGCCACTTTGGATTCATGACTAGTCATGTCGGCCTGGGTTCTCTATCATATGGATGCTAGGGGCACTATCATATACATGAGCCAAAAGGCGCAAACGGTCCCGGCCCAGGTAAGGTGGCACCCGTGGGAATACCATGCGTGAGGCCGCAAAGTGATATGATGTGTTACATGCTAGATCGGTGTGACTTAGGATCAGGGTCCTGACAGCTTTGGTATCAGAGACTAACTGCATGTAGGATTTGCCAAGCCAAACTGGTCGAAGTTGAGTCTAGAAATTCTTTAGTTATATAAGGGAATTGATTCTGGAAGGGAATGTAAGGATCTTTTTACTCCTTATACCTTATGTCCTTCTGATATGAGTCATCCTATCTTTCCTACGGGGTTAAGAAACTAGGCTTTCTCTTCTTTCTACCAGGATCATGTGTTACTAATCCGTAGACTTATAGGAATGATGGATTCAAGTATCAGTTCAGTTTCTAGTACTTCCATGTGTTAACAGTTGGTCTCGGAACCTTGATGTTGTGATGTTGAGCGGTTATGCCACCATTTTGCAGGATGTCTCAAATATTTTTGAGCATTTACAGCTGTTATATTGTCCGAGTCATCCCAGGGTTCTAAATAGTCTGATGCATTTGCAAATCCCTTCTTCCCGTTTCCGATGTCCTTTTGGGGCAGATTAAGCACACTAAATTGTCTGTTGAGGTACTCCATTGCCTTGACATATATGTTGGAGCTAGTATTATGACCCCTAGGCATCCTAGAGAACCGCCCAGTAGTCTAGCAATGCTTTGTATTCCTAGTGTGATGATTTTGGCCATCATTCTTGAAGGCATCTCGTGATGTTATTTAGTTAGTAGGTATTCTATTTCCGGGTCCTTGAACCCAAGATTCACTCTACTTACTTCATGTTGATAGTGTTGCTCGTACCTTTAGGATATTAGTAACCTTTCTGATAGTCTTTGAGGTCCATGGTATATCGTTCTTCCAATACCATGAACCATTATGGCAGAAGTTCTTTTGAACCAAAAGATCACAACTAGAGTGCTCCTGATGAGTTCTCCATTCTGCATTGTGAATCTGCCAGTCCTCCTCTTCGGCATGGGTTATCCGGAAGAAATGTTGAGCTTTGTTTGACATGTTAATCTATGCATCCACAACTTAGAAAAATCATATGCTCCTTTGAGTTGTCCCACTTCAGTTGTATCCCGACCATCTCTATCAGTTGATAGTCAAGGGTAGTTGTGCATTCGTGTTATCGACGCCTTTTTACTCTTGTGGTTCGTCAAGCCATTCTATTCCGGAATGACTAGGAGAAACATACTCCAGTACCTCATCCATATCCAGGATTGGGTTAAAGTAGTTGTATTCTGCAGATCAAAATGCCAATCCAGCTTCTGGTCTATTCTACCCTGAAGTATTACCCCTTTATGTCAGGATTGTCATGAGAATTGCACCACCTCTTATGAATTCTTGACGCAATGATACTTCTCACCATCATTATTCATTCCTCGGTCCCGTGTTGTTGTAACCGGAATGCCGACAAGTGAACTGTGATGTGTGAAATCAATACTCCTAGCAACCTTGTTGCTTGGTTGTTAAAGGACAACAATTTCATTCTTAGAGTGTTGGTTACTGAATCACCATCCTGGGATTAGTTGTGCTACCTAGTCCATTTTCCTGGTGCACTCTTTGATCAATGAGTTAGGATGGTATCAATCCCTCGCTCTTTTGATCATATCGTCTTGCCCTGAGAAGCAAGATTGTTCCCGAGCTTAATAACATATCGGTGGTTCGTGATTTTCTGAATATCTTCTCGGAAGTATCACCAGGTTGTCCCCTGACCGTTATGTTGAGCTCGCGATCAAGTTGGTTATCTTATAAACCACCCCTTCTCCAAGAATCTGTGTTGGATACCCCTGAGCTAGTTGGATAAGCTAAACAACAACTTGGAGAGTTGGAAGATAAAGCTTTATCTGACTTAGTTCATCTCTAGGGGATATATTTTGTGTGTGTGTGTGTGTTGAATAAAGATGATATCTTCATCGATTGGTCCTCGTGATCAGCTGTTGGATCTATTATCTTATCCAAACTTTGATTTGAGTGTGGGATATCCTAAAATCAAATCAGAACCAATGATGTTCGTAATGTTGTCTTACTCGTGGTTGATCCCTCGAGCATACACCATTACATCCCTTGGTCTGGCCAATGCTATCACCATGTTCACTTAATTGTGGAATTCCATCTATATGGAAGACTGGATGGTTTGTTGTTGAGCCCATTGACAACATTTTCATCTTATCCATGATTCATGTTGAACATCTAAGTTAATGTTGGAAACTTTTGAAAGAATTTTCTTTGTGCTAGCTCATGAAGTTTATGTTTGATAGAAGAAGTGACTTCCTCTAATTCACGTGCATATGATGCAAGTTGTCGCCGTGAATTTGAGAAAGTTTGTTTCTCTTCCTCTGGAATCATCTCAAGTCAGTCATGCACATGAGAGAAGTATTATGTGGTTTGGAGACTTGCAACCTTCATTCTATATGTATCCCTAGCACACCAAGCCACTGGTTGATTTGTTCAAGGAGAAGAAGTTCCTTCTTAAGAATCATGACTTATGTTAGGACTTCGTTATCCTCGATGATGGTTCCCAACTAGAACTCGGTAGTGTTTTGTTGTAAGACTTCTATGTGGTCATGCTTGTCTTGGACAACATGTTCACTGTAGCAGAACCAGCTCATGTTTTTGAGCTTGCTATCATAGTTCAATTCCAGAGAATCTCGCAACAACATCTCGTTGATTGGTGTTGCAACTTTTCCTTTCAGACATGCTGAGTTTGAAGTATCCTATCACCAATCAGATCTGAATCTCAGGCAGATATGATGGTTGGAACATTCCCAACATTTGCATTTTGTTCCCAGCTTGCACCGCCATTGTGCCTATTTACCATGGGCTGCCCTTCTCAGCAGTTGCTGTCCAAGATCATCTTCAAAAGTGGACTTACCATGGGTCCCATCCATTTCCGATGACAAGCAAAAATCATCCATTGCGTTGTCTTCAACAAGGTAGTCCACATCATCCATTCTAGTCCGAGTATGTCATTCCACTACTGCAGGATGCTGCTAACGTGACACTACGATCAAAGACCCTTCGACGAAACTGTGTGCGATGCCATAATCACAAACGGTGGTGTCAAAAACCAGTCAAAAAGGTGCAAAACGTTTGCGATGGCGGAGCCTGTCGTGGTTCTAAGTATGACAGTAGATGAGGGGGTACGTAAGAGGAGGCAAGATCCTAGCTACGATGAGGTTGTGCACGCAAGATTTACGAGTTCATGCCCTTCACGGTGGAAGTAATAGCCCTACGTCTCGGTGCCCTGAGGCGGTCAACTGGATTATGCGTGAAATTATAGGGGGTGCGAACCCTTGTACCTGAGGAGGGGGGTGGCTTATATAGAGTGCGCCAGACCCCTCCCGCCCTCAGTTATATAAGGTTCAATGTACATAAAGGTGAGACATTACTGGTAATGCCAGCAATAAAGTCATATAAAGGATCATCAACACTACAGAGTGAACGCCTGACCGTTGCTATCCTGAGTGACTTTAGGTCTTCTATCTTCTGAGTGGTTTCTTGTATGGTCGAATGGTGATATATTGGTCAAATGGAATTGGGTTATCCGAGTGGAGTTGATGGTCGAGTGTATTGCACGCTGAGGAGATTCCAGTCGGTGGGCATTACTGTGCCTTGGATGCTGTTGACCTTTGAGTAGTGTCCTTGGGGAGGGTGTCTAGGTCAGGCCTATTACCCTACCCTAGGTACATGTCATCGTCATTAGCCCCTGAATGGATTGAGGTCTGAAGGAAGAAAAGGTTGGAGATATTTCTGACTCGATTTTTATGCTTCAGGAGCACTTTGCTTGGAAAGGCGAATTACTTTGAAACTTCAACCTTATTTTCACTCGCCTTGATCCATTCAGAATTTGTCGAGTGAACTCATTCTGGGATGTCTCGAGTGTTGAAGTGAAACGAAATCTTTGGCGTGATTGACTGTGCTGTCGTCTCCGGATCTCATGGGATTCGAAATTTTGGGAAGCGCGCGAGATGGAGTGCGCCGCAGTAGTCGGGGCGGATTAGGCAAGGGCGCCTTGATTTCCGTGCTGCCTTTTTCGCCACATACCGAGCGCGTGGCAGTTGCATGATTTAACAGGATTTCTTGGGCCCGCATGTTAGTCACTTGGAAATGGGCAAATAAAAGACTCCGCGGCCGGTGCGTCTGCACATCGCTCCCCATTCTCCTTCTCCTCCCTCTGTTTCCACATATCGCCCTTCGCCACTCTCGAGACCACCGCACCACTTGTGAGCAGTCAGCGGCGATGCAGAAGGACAAGACAGCAGCTTTGGATCTTGCCAAGAAGGCGACGGCGACGACGGCGGCGAAGTCGAAAGGGAAGAAGACGAGTCGGGGGGGATCCTCCTCGAGGTCTGGCCTGCCGCCCGGCCGGATCCAGGGCGACTAGATCTGCTCCACGATCCAGCTGGAGGACGTGGAGGATCTGGCCTCGGGAGGTTTGATTGCCCACGAATCTTGGAGGCTTCCCGGCAACGAGACCGAGCCGCAGCCGCAGGAGGGTGAGTGCATCCTCCGTGCAACTCACGTCGACCGAGGATTCTCTCTGCCACCCCATTGATACGTCTCCAATGTATCTATAATTTTTGATTGCTCCATGCTATTATATTATCTGTTTTAGATGTTAATGGGCTTTATTTTACAATTTTATATTGTTTTTGGGACTAACCTATTAACCGGAGACCCAACCCAAATTGTTGTTTTTTTGCTTATTTCAGTGTTTCGCAGAAAACGAATATCAAACGAAGTACAAACGGAATGAAACCTTCGGTTATGTGATTTTCTCAACAAACGTGATCTAGGAGACTTGGAGTAGGCGTCAAGAAACAATCGAGGAGGCCACGAGGCAGGGGGCGCGCCCTCCACCCTCGTGGGCCCCTCGTTGCTCCACCTACCTACTTCTTCCTCCTATATAAGTCCACGTACCCCCCAAACATCCAGGAGCACCACGAAAACCTAATTCCACCGCCGCAACCTTTTGTACCCGAGAGATCCCATCTTGGGGCCTTTTCCGGAGCTCCGCCTGAGGGGGCATTGATAATGGAGGGCCTCTACATCAATTCCATGGCCTCTCCGGTGATGTGTGAGTATTTTACTTCAGATCTTCGGGTCCATAGTTATTAGCTAGATGGCTTCTTCTCTCTCCTTGGATCTCAATACAAAGTTCTCCTCGATCTTCTTGGATATCTATTCGATGTAATCTTCTTTTGCGGTGTGTTTGTCGAGATCCGATGAATTGTGGGTTTATGATCAAGTTTATCTATGAACAGTATTTGAATCTTCCGTGAATTCTTTTATGTATGATTTGTTTATCTTTGCAAGTCTCTTTGAATTGTCAGTTTGGTTTGGCCTACTAGATTGATCTTTCTTGCAATGGGAGAAGTGCTTAGCTTTGGGTTCAATCTTGTGGTGTCCTTTCCCAGTGACAGTAGGGGCAGCAAGGCACGTATTGTATTGTTTCCATCGAGGATAAAAAGATGGGGTTTATATCATATTGCATGAGTTTATCCCTCTACATCATGTCATCTTGCTTAAGGCGTTACTCTGTTCTTATGAACTTAATACTCTAGATGCATGCTGGATAGCGGTCGATGTGTGGAGTAATAGTAGTAGATGCAGAATCATTTCAGTCTACTTGTCTCGGATGTGATGCCTATATACATGATCATACCTAGATATTCTCATAACTATGCTCAATTCTATCAATTGCTCGACAGTAATTCATTTACCCACCGTAATACTTATGCTCTTGAGAGAAGCCACTGGTGAAACCTATGGCCCCCGGGTCTATCTTCCATCATATTAATCTTCCAACACTTAGTTATTTCTATTGCCGTTTATTTTACTTTGCATCTTTATTTCTCTTTATCATAAAAATACCAAAAATATTATCTTATCATATCTATTAGATCTCACTCTCGTAAGTGACCGTGAAGGGATTGACAACCCCTTTATCGCGTTGGTTGCGAGGTTCTTATTTGTTTGTGTAGGTGCGTGGGACTCGAGCGTGATATCCTACTGGATTGATACCTTAGTTCTCAAAAACTGAGGGAAATACTTAGGCTACTTTACTGCATCACCCTTTCCTCTTTAAGGAAAAACCAACGCAGTGCTCAAGAGGTAGCAAGAAGGATTTCTGGCACCGTTGTCGGGGAGATTCGCGCCAAGTCAAGTCAAGATTTGACTCCCGACAATGAGCCATTTCTGGCGCCGTTGCCGTAGTCTACGCACAAGTCAAGACATACCAAGTACCCCTCACAAACTCTTATCCCTCGCATTACATTATTTGCCATTTGCCTCTCCTTTTCCTCTCCCCCACTTCACCCTTGCCGTTTTATTCGCCCTCTCTTTTTACGTTCACCTCTTTTTCGCTCGCTACTTGTTTGCTCGTGTGTTGGATTGCTTGCTTGTCACGATGGCTCTACCTAGATTTGGTGATCTTCACCTTAAAAGGTTAGAAGAGATCAAAAGCAACGTCAGGAGTTTTATGACTTTACAATTTGAGCATAATAATTTCTTTAGGAACGAGCTTAAGGAACAAAAAACCTTTATGGGTTATATGAATAAAGAGCTCAATGATATGTCTAAATAATTTTATGGTTTGAAATCTCAGATTGCTCATCTTGAAAAATTAATTGCTGAAGTTTCGGATAAGCAGGCCACCTTAGTTAATAACATGGCCGCTAAGCCATAATTTTTTTATGAAAATAAAGATGAAGATCTAAAAGTTATTGATGTGTCTCCTATTAAATCTTTGTTTTGCAATATGAATCTTGATAATGATGGGACTGAAGATGAGCCACCTTTACCTAGAAGGCATTCCAAAAATTCAGAGTTTTTAGATCTTGATGCAAAAATTGGTAAAAGTGGGATTGAAGAGGTCAAAAATTTAGATATCAATGAACCCACTATTTTGGATTTCATGGAATTTAATTATGATAATTGCTCTTTGATAGATTGTATTTCCTTGTTGCAATCCGTGCTAAATTCTCCTCATGCTTATAGTCAAAATAAAGCTTTTACTAAACATATCTTTGATGCTTTGATGCAATCTTATGAAGAAAAACTTGAGTTGAAAGTTTCTATCCCTAGGAAAATTTATGATGAGTGGGAACCTACAATAAAAATTAAAATTAAAAATCATGAGTGTTATGCTTTGTGTGATTTGGGTGCTAGTGTTTCCACGATTCCGAAAACTTTGTGTGATTTGCTAGGTTTCCGTGATTTTGATGATTGTTCTTTAAACTTGCACCTTGCAGATTCCACTATTAAGAAACCTATGAGAAGAATTAATGGTGTTATTATTGTTGCAAATAGGAACTATGTGCCCGTAGATTTCATTGTTCTTGATATAGATTGCAATCCTTCATGTCCTATTATTCTTGGTAGACCTTTCCTTAGAACGATTGGTGCAATTATTGATATGAAGGAAGGGAATATTATATTCCAATTTCCGCAAAGGAAAGGCATGGAACACTTCCCTAGAAATAAAATTAAATTACCATATGAATCTATTACGAGAGTCACTTATGGATTGCCTACCAAAGATGGCAATACCTAGATCTATCCTTGATTTTATGCCTAGCTAGGGGCGTTAAACGACAGCGCTTGTTGGGAGGCAACCCAATTTTATTTTTATTCCTTGCTTTTTGATCCTGTTTAGTAATAAATAATTTATCTAGCCTCTGTTTTGATTGTGTTTTTTGTGTTTAATTAGTGTTTGTGCCAAGTAGAACCGTTGGGAAGACTTGGGGAAAGTCTTTTTGATCTTGCTGTAAAAAACAGAAACTTTAGCGCTCACGAGAATTGCTGCCATTTTTATTTGGAAAGTTCTATTTAGTTAATTATTTTTGCAGATGATTAATAGATAAATTCCTCACGTCCATAAATTTATTTTAGAATTTTTGGGGTTCCAGAAGTTTGCGTTAGTTACAGATTACTACAGACTGTTCTGTTTTTGACAGATTCTGTTTTTCGTGTGTTGTTTGCTTATTTTGATGAATCTATGGCTAGTAAAAGAGTTTGTAAACCATAGGGAAGTTGGAATACAGTATGTTTAACACAAATATAAATAAATAATGAGTTCATTACAGTAACTTGAAGTGGTGTTTTGTTTTCTTTCGCTAACGGAGCTCACGAGATTTTCTATTCAAGTTTTGTGTTGTGAAGTTTTCAAGTTTTGGGTAAAGATTTGATGGATTATAGAACAAGGAGTGGCAAGAGCCTAAGCTTGGGTATGCCCATGGCACCCCAAGGTAAAATTCAAGGACACCAAAAAGCCTAAGCTTGGGGATGCCCCGGAAGGCATCCCCTCTTTCGTCTTCGTCTATCGGTAACTTTACTTGGAGCTATATTTTTATTTGCCACATGATATGTGTTTTGCTTGGAGCGTATTGTATGATTTGAGTCTTTGCTTTTTAGTTTACCACAATCATTCTTGATGTACACACCTTTTGAGGGAGACTCACATGATTTGAAATTTATTAGAATACTCTATGTGCTTCACTTATATCTTTTGAGCTATATAGTTTTTGCTCTAGTGCTTTACTTATATCTTTTAGAGCACGGCGGTGGTTTTATTTTATAGAAATAATTGATCTCTCATGCTTCACTTGTATTATTTTTGAGAGTCCTTTAGAACAACATGGCAATTTGCTTTGAGGCATAATAAAAACTTTCATATAAGTGCATTGAATTCTAAGAGAAGTTTGATACTTGATGATTGTTTTGAGATATGGAGATAGTGATATCAAAGTTGTGGTAGTTGAGTAGTTGTGAATTTGAGAAATAATTTTGTTGAACTTTGCAAGTCCCGTAGCATGCACGTATGGTAAACATTGTGTAACAAATTTGAAACATGAGGTGTTATTTGATTGTCGTCCTTATGAGTGGAGGTCGGGGACGAGCGATGGTCTTTTCCTACCAATCTATCCCCCTAGGAGCATGCGCGTAATACTTGGTTTTGACGACTTGTAGATTTTTGCAATAAGTATGTGATTTCTTTATGACTAATGTTGAGTCCATGGATTATACGCACTCTCACCCTTCCATCATTGCTAGCCTCTTCGGTACCGTGCATTGCCCTTTCTCTCCTTGAGAGTTGGTGCAAACTTCGCCGGTGCATCCAAATCCCGTGATACGATACGCTCTATCACACATAAACCTCCTTATATCTTCCTCAAAACAGCCACCATACCTACCTATTATGGCATTTCCATAGCCATTCCGAGATATATTGCCATGCAACTTTCCACCGTTCCGTTTATTATGACATGCATCATCATTGTCATATTGCCTTCCATGATCATGAAGTTGACATCGTATTTGTGGCAAAGCCACCGTTCATAATTTTTTTCATGAATGTCACTCATGAGTCATTGCACATCCCGGTACACCGCCGGAGGCATTCATATAGAGTCATATCGTTCTAGTATCGAGTTGTAATCATTGAGTTGTAAATAAATAGAAGTGTGATGATCATCATTAATAGAGCATTGTACCAAATAAAAAAAAGAAGGCCCCAAAAAAGAGAATAAAAAGGGACAATGCTACTATCCTTTTTACACACTTGTGCTTCAAAGTAGCACCATGATCTTTATGATAGGGAGTCTCTTGTTTTGTCATTTTCATATACTAGTGGGAACTTTTCATTATAGAACTTGGCTTGTATATTCCAACAATGGTCCTCATCAAGTGCCCTAGGTCTTCGTGAGAAAGCAAGTTGGATGCACACCCACTTAGTTTCTTTTGTTGATCTTTCATACATTTATAGCTCTAGTGCATCCGTTGCATGGCAATCCCTACTCCTTGCATTGACATCAATTGATGGGCATCTCCCTAGGCCATCGATTAGCCGCGTCGATGTGAGACTTTCTCCCTTTTTGTCTTCTCCACATAACCCCCTTCATTATATTCTATTCCACCCATAGTGCTATATCCATGGCTCACGCTCATGTATTGCGTGAAAGTTGAAAAAAGTTTGAGATTACTAAAGTGTGAAACAATTGCTTGGCTTGTCATCGGGGTTGTGCATGATGAGAGAATTCTTGTGTGACAAAAATTGAGCATGACCAAACTATATGATTTTGTAGGGATGAACTTTCTTTGGCCATGTTATTTTGAGAAGACATGATTGCTTAGTTAGTATGCTTGAAGTATTATTATTTTTATGTCAATATTAAACTTTTATCTTGAATCTTTCGGATCTGAACATTCATGCCACAATAAAGAAAAAATACATTGAGAAATAGTTTAGGAAGCATTCCACATCAAAAATTCTGTTTTTATCATTTACCTACTCGAGGACGAGCAGGAATTAAGCTTGGGGATGCTTGATACGTCTCCAACGTATCTATAATTTTTGATTGCTCCATGCTATTATATTATCTGTTTTGGATGTTAATGGGCTTTATTTTACACTTTTATATTTTTTTGGGACTAACCTATTAACCGGAGGCCGAACCCAAATTGCTATTTTTTTTGCCTATTTCAGTGTTTCACAGAAAAGGAATATCAAACGAAGTCCAAACAGAATGAAACCTTCGGAAACGTGATTTTCTCAACAAACGTGATCCAGGAGACTTGGAGTGGGCGTCAAGAAACAATTTAGGAGGTCACGAGGCAAGGGGTGTGTCTACACCCCCTGGGCGCGCCCTCCACCCTCGTGGGCCCCTTGTTGCTCCACCAACCTACTTCTTCCTCCTATATAAGTCCACGTACCCCCAAACATCCAGGAGCACCACGAAAACCTAATTCCACCGCCGCTACCTTCTGTACCCGAGAGATCCCATCTTGGGGCCTTTTCCGGAGCTCCACCGGAGGGGGCATTGATCACAGAGGGCCTCTACATCAACTCCATGGCCTCTCCGGTGATGTGTGAGTAGTTTACTTCAGACCTTCGGGTCCATAGTTATTAGCTAGATGGCTTCTTCTCTCTCCTTGGATCTTAATACAAAGTTCTCCTTGATCTTCTTGGAGATTCATTCGATGTAAGCTTCTTTTGCGGTGTGTTTGTCGAGATCCGATGAATTGTGGGTTTATGATCAAGTTTATATATGAACAATATTTGAATCTTCTCTGAATTCTTTTATGTATGATTGGTTTATCTTTGCAAGTCTCTTCGAATTATCGGTTTGGTTTGGCCTACTTGATTGATCTTTCTTGCAACGGGAGAAGTGCTTAGCTTTGGGTTCAATCTTGCGGTGTCCTTTTCCAGTGACAGTAGGGCAGCAAGGCACGTATTGTATTGTTGCCATCGAGGATAAAAAAATGGGGTTTATATCATATTGCATGAGTTTATCCCTCTACATCATGTCATCTTGCTTAAGGCGTTACTCTGTTCTTATGAACTTAATACTCTAGATGCATGTTGGATAGCGGTCGATGTGTGGAGTAATAGTAGTAGATGCAGAATCGTTTCGGTCTACTTGTCCTGGACGTGATGCCTATATACATGATCATACCTAGATATTCTCATAACTATGCTCAATTCTATCAATTGCTCGACAGTAATTCGTTTACCCACCGTAATACTTATGCTCTTGAGAGAAGCCACTAGTGAAACCTATGGCCCCTGGGTCTATCTTCCATCATATTAATCTTCCAATACTTAGTTATTTCTATTGCCGTTTATTTTACTTTGCATCTTTATTCCTCTTTATCACAAAAATACCAAAAATATTATCTTATCATATCTATCAGATCTCACTCTCGTAAGTGACCATGAAGGGATTGACAACCCCTTTATCGCGTTGGTTGCGAGGTTCTTATTTGTTTGTGTAGGTGCATGGGACTCGAGCGTGATCTCCTACTGGATTGATACCTTGGTTCTCAAAAACTGAGGGAAATACTTACGCTACTTTACTACATCACCCTTTCCTCTTCAAGGGAAAACCAACGCAGTGCTCAAGAGGTAGCACCCATCCCCTCTTCTGGGGTTTTCTGAATTTCTTCGATGCCCAACTTCGTCACTTTTCCCCCAACACCATCTCCTATCTTGCTGCGTTTGTTTCTATGTGCGAAAACTTCTTGGGCTGTCGACCGCATTGGGGTCTCTTCAAGCATATCTTCACCTGTCACTCTTAGTCGGCGAAAAAAGCTAATCCGAATGACGAGAAGACTCATGTGATCCAGATGTGTGGAGGCCTAGGTATCCAGATGAGGAGCAAAATTGCCTTTCCGGCCGTAATCCTTCCCGAGTCAGTTAGAGGGTGGCAGTCGACCTGGTTCGACTGTAAGGACCAGCCGACTCCTGGTTAGTCGATTGGTCTCCCTCCCTTCTCCATGGAATGAGTCCAGCAGCCCACTTCCTTGAAAGTAACTCCAGCAGAGAGAGCGAAGGTGAACACGCTGATGGAGCGAGTAGTCCAATTGGTTCGGGATGGTGTGACTGGTATGGACCTGCTGGAAGTGTTCCTCAGTTGACCCATCCAGCCGCTCTAGGCCTACGATCATCCTATGTGGATGTATTCAGGCATTGAGGACACCACTCGGATCCACCCGGAGGACGTCACCGAGGAGACAGTGGAGCTGTGGTTGTAGGACATCACCGGGAACAAAGATAACCCCCGGGGGTCCAGAAGAGTTCAACCATTCTGCGCTAGTCATGAACCTGAAAAGGTCTGTCTTTTCCTATCGAGTGCTTCATTGTCAACTGCTTCTTCATTCCGATTCGTAACTGCCTTCATGCCCGACTGACGTCTATGTTAATCTTTGCCTTGTAGGTCTACATCAATACATACTCAATGCCCAATGGAGAGCAGGACCAGGAGGGAGAGGCAAGTGGGGGCGAAAGTGGTGATTGGAGATCCGATGACGAGGACGAGGAGGAGAGTGAGGATTCAAGTGATGGCGAGGAGGTCAACTCTCCGCCTCGTACTGAAAGACGCTCCAAGCAGACCCACGACCCTGCGAGTATTCGTGGCAAGGCAGTTGTGCAGACCTCGAAGCGCACTCGGACTTCCTCTCCCGTCCAGACCGAGAAGGCGCCGAAGCAACCCAAGATTGTGGCTCCTAAACCTCGGAAGACTCTGCCCAAGATCAAGATCGACGTCCCTGTCGCCTCCGGGTAAGCGTTTTGCTTTCTCCTTCGATACAAGGATTTCTTAAGCAGATACCGACTCACTTTCTTGCCTGACTGAGTGAATTCGGGAACTTGTAGTGCTGCTACTTCTGGGGCCTCAGTGGACATTTACAGGAATGAGGATGACGCAGAAATGGAAGATGCGGCCACCTCCAGAGCAGGTGTGACTATGCTATCTTGCTTCCACTTTGTTAATTGCTTTGCAGGTCGATTGATAAATTGCGGTCAAAACTTTTGCAGCACCACAACATGTGACTAAACTTCCAGACGATGATGAAGAAGTGCCACTAAGGCCTATGGGAAGGAGAAGTAGGAGCTCGGGCAGGAAAGCGCCGGCCAGCAAGACAACTCAAATGACATCAGTGCCTGAACCAGTGGTTGATGACCCACAAGTGTAGGGGATCTATCGTAGCCTTTTCTATAAGTAAGAGTGTCAAACCTAATGAGGAGCAGAAGGAAATGATAAGCGGTTTTCAGCAAGGTATTCTCGGCAAGCACTGAAATTATCCGTAACAGATAGTTTTGTGATAAGGTAATTTGTAACGAGTAACAAATAGTAAAAGTAAATAAGGTGCAGCAAGATGCCCCAATCCTTTTTGTAGCAAAGTACAAGCCTGGACAAACTCTTATATAAAGGAAAGCGCTCCCGATGACACATGGGAATTATCGTCAAGCTAGTTTTCATCACACTCATATGATTCGTGTTCGGTACTTTGATAATTTGGTATGTGGGTGGACCGGTGCTTGGGTACTGTCAAGCTAGTCAATATAAGAGCTTTTCAGCAAGTCCACATACTCAACCATCTTTTAGTCTTTCACAATTGCTAACACTCACGCGATATTTATGGTTATGAAGTTTTAATCGGACACAGAGAAAGATATGGGCTTATAATTTTGCCTCCCAACTTTTTACCTCAAGGGTAATGTCAACAATAATAGTTCATGAAAACTCACATCCAATTAGCTATATATATCTGGGTCTTTCCAACACATCGTGCTTGCCAAAGGATAAAATGTAAGAAGGAAAGGTGAAAATCACCTTGACTCTTATATGAAGTATAAGACAAGAATAAAAGATAGGCCCTTCGTAGAGGGAAGCAGAGGTTGTCATGTGCTTTTATGGTTGGATGCACAAAAATCTTAATGCGAAAGAACGTCACTTTATATTGACACTTGTGATATAGACCTTTATTATGCAGTCCGTCGCTTTTATTTCTTCCACATCACAAGATCGTATAAAGCTTATTTTATCCACACTAATAAATCACACATATTTAGAGAGCAATTTTTATTGCTTGCAACGATGACAACTTACTTGAAGGATCTTACTTGATCCATAGGTAGATATGGTGGACTCTCATGGCAAAACTGGTTTTAAGGATATTTGGAAGCACAAGTAGTATTTCTACTTAGTGCAAAGAAATTGGCTAGCATGAGAGGGAAAGGCAAGGTCAACATGTTGGATGATCCATGACAATATAATTTATTTCGTATATAAGAAAACATAACCCATTACGTTGTCTTCCTTGTCTGACATCAACTCTTTAGCATGTCATATTTTAATGAGTGCTCACAATTATAAAAGATGTCCAAGATAGTATATTTATATGTGAAAACCTCTCTTTCTTTATTACTTCCTATTAATTGCAACGATGACCAAAACTATGCTTGTCAACTCTCAACAACTTTTATTCATCATACTCTTTATATGTGAAGTCATTACTCTCCATAAGATCCATATGATCTCTCTATTTCTTTTTATTATTTTTCTTTTATTTTATTCCCTCAAGATCATAGCAAGATAATCAATCCCTTGACTCAACACTAATCTTTATTATATAAAGCTCATAGACTCAATTACATAGAAGGATCATAAAGCAAAACTCAAAACTAGATCATACTAAAACTTTATTCTACTAGATCAAGATATTACCAAAAGGATCGAACTAAGAAAAATGGTAAAGATAAAGGTGTGATGGTGATACGATAACGGGGCACTCCCCCAAGCTTGGCAGTTGCCAAGGGGAGTGCCCATACCCGTGTGTTTATGTCTCCTTCTTTGTCAGTGAAGAGGGCGTTGGTGATGATGGATAGTCGCACATCGAGCGTAGGAGGTCCTCCAGTTTGCGGATAATGCCTTTTAGTGCGATGATATGCTCCTTCAGCAAAATATTTTCACTTGTGAGATACTTGTTTTGAATACGAGCTAACTCAATCATCTTGAAAGCTTCAATTTCCGTTGGGGTAAAGAGATTGTGATGAGGTTGAAGGATGTCTTCGTCTACTGCTGCCGGAACTTGATCTCCCATGGCCTTCTTGATCCCATCACCCTTGTTGATCTCCACGGGTTCTTCTCGCTTCAGCTCTATCTTCATTAGCCAAGCATCGTTGCCCTCATTGTTGGAGGAGGAGGGAGACGACATGATGCCTGACCTTGACAACCCTGGCAGAAAACGGCTCGAAACAAAACCAGAGATATTTGCGTGGTACGGTGATCAAAACCTTCGGGAGATTATATAATGAATTTTTACCGACCAAAAGAAGTATCGTGCAAGAAAACGGAGTCCAGAGGGCACACGAGGTGCCCACGAGGCAGGGGGCGCGCCCAGGGGGTAGGGTGCGCCCTCCACCCTCGTGGAAGCCTTGTGTCCTTTCCGGACTGCTTCTTATTTTCCTATTTTCTTAAATATTTCAAAACAGAGAAAAATTGCCATTAGAAAAGTTTTGGAGTCGGTTTACTTACCATACCGCATACCTAATCCTTTTCGGAGTCTAAAACATTCTGGAAAGTGTCCCTTATGCTCGTTTAAGATTTTGTATCCTACATTAAACTCACGCTTTTGTATCCTTTTATCATGCCATCTTTAACTTTTTGTTTAAATTGTTTGGCATTCTCATAGGCCTGGGTTCTCCATTCATCAAGTGAGCTAATGTCAAAAAGCCTCTTCTCACCGGCAAGTTTGAAGTCATAGTTGAACTCTTTAATGGCCCAATATGCCTTATGTTCTAGTTCAAGAGGTAAGTGACAAGCTTTACCATAAACCATCTTATACGGAGACATACCCATAGGATTCTTATATGTAGTTCTATAGGCCCACAATGCATCATCATATTTCTTGGACCAATTCTTCCTAGATCTATTAACAGTCTTTTGCAAAATTAATTTAAGCTCTCTATTACTCAATTCTACTTGACCACTAGACTGTGGATGATATGGAGATGGAATTCTATGATTAACATCATACTTAGCAAGCATTTTACGAAAAGCACCATGAATAAAATGTGAGCCACCATTAGTCATTAAGTATCTAGGAACTCCAAACCTCAGAAAAATAACTTCTTTAAGCATCTTAATAGAGGTGTTATGATCAACACTACTAGTTGGAATAGCTTCTACCCACTTAGTAACGTAATCAACAGTAACTAAAATATGTGTATACCCATTAGAGGAAGGAAACACTCCCATATAATCAAAGCCCCAAACATCAAATGTTTCAATAACAAGTGAATAATTCGTAGGCATTTCTTGAAGTCTACTAATATTACCAATTCTTTGACATTCATCACAAGACAAGACAAACTTACGGGCATCCTTGAAGAGAGTAGGCGAATAAAAAACGGATTGCAATACCTTATGTGCAGTTCTATCTCCAGCATGGTGTCCTCCATAAGCCTCGGAGTGACACTTGCGTAGGATCTGTTCCTGTTCATGCTCAGGTACACAATGTCTAATAACACCATCTACTCCTTCTTTATAGAGATGTGGGTCATCCCAGAAGTAATGTCTTAAATAATATAAGAACTTTTTATTTTGCTGGAAAGTGAAACTAGGTGGTATAAATTTAGCAACAATGTAATTAGCATAATCAGCATACCATGGAGTAGTATGGGAAGCATTTATGACAACTAATTGTTCACCAGGAAAGCTATCATCAATAGGTAGTGGGTCATCAAGAACATTCTCTAACTTAGACAAGTTGTCTGCAACAGGGTTCTCAGCTCCCTTTCTATCAATAATATGCAAATCAAATTCTTGTAGCAAGAGAACCCATCTAATAAGTCTAGGTTTAGCATCTTTATTTTCCATAAGATATTTAATAGCAGCATGATCAGTGTGAACAGTTACTTTAGAATCAACAATGTAAGGTCTGAACTTATCACAAGCAAATACAACTGCTAAAAATTCTTGTTTAGTAGTAGCATAGTTTCTCTGGGCACTGTCTAGAGTTTTACTAGCATATTGAATAACATTTAATTTCTTATCAACTCTTTGTCCCAGAACAGCCCCTATAGCATAATCACTAGCATCACACATGATTTCAAATGGTAAATTCCAATCAGGAGGCTGAACAATAGTTGAAGAAATCAAAGCTTTCTTAAGTATTTCAAATGCTTCTACACAATCATCATCAAAAACAAAAGGAACATCTTTTTGTAAGAGATTAGTCAGAGGTCGAGAAATTTTAGAGAAGCCCTTAATGAACCTCCTATAAAAACCGGCATGACGAATGAAACTTCTTATACCTTTAATGTCCTTAGGACACGTCATCTTTTCAATAGCATCAACTTTAGCTTTATCAACTTCAATATCTCTTTCAGAAATTTTATGCCCCAAGACAATACCTTCATTAACCATAAAGTGGCACTTCTCCCAATTCAAGACAAGATTAGTTTCTTCACATCTCTGCAAAACTCGATCAAGGTTGCTTAAGCAATCATCAAAAGAAGTTCCATAAACGGAGAAATCATCCATGAAAACCTCAACAATCTTTTCACAAAAGTCAGAGAATATAGCAGTCATACATCTTTGAAAGGTAGCAGGTGCATTGCATAAACCAAAAGGCATATGTATATAAGCAAAGGTACCGAAAGGGCAAGTAAAAGTTGTCTTTTCTTGATCCTCTTTTGACACAGGTATTTGAGAGAAACCAGAATAACCATCTAGAAAGCAAAAATGTGTATGTTTGGATAATTTTTCTAGCATTTGATCAATAAAAGGTAAAGGGTAATGATCCTTTTAGTAGCTTTATTTAATTTGCGGAAATCAATTACCATTCTATAACCTATAACAATTCTTTGTGGGATCAATTCATCTTTATCATTAAGAACAACAGTAATACCTCCCTTCTTAGGGACACAATGGACAGGACTTCCCATTGACTATCAGCAACGGGATAAATTATACCTACCTCCAGAAGCTTTAGTATTTCTTTTCTTACCACTTCTTTCATATTAGGATTTAACCGTCGTTGGTGATCAACAACCGGTTTCGCATCTTTCTCTAATTTTATTTTGTGCTGGCAGAGAGTGGGACTAATGCCCTTAAGATCATCAAGAGTATATCCAATAGTAGCACGATGCTTCTTCAGAGTTTTCAATAATTTCGTTTCCTCATGCTCTGAAAGGTTAGCACTAATAATAACATGATGTATCTCTTTCTCATCAAGATAAGCATATTTAAGAGTATCATGTAATGGTTTAATCTCAAACACGTACGGGATCACCCTTGGGTGGAGGAGGATCCCCTAGGATTTCAATAGGCAAGTTGTGTTTCAAAATAGGTCCCTATTTAAAGACTACTTCATCTATTTCCCTTCTTTCATTCATAAACATATCATTTTCATGGTCTAGCAAATATTGTTCTAAAGGATCACTAGGAGGAACGGCAATAGAAGCAAAACCAATAATTTCATCTTTACTAGGAAATTCTTTATCATGGGGTTGTCTATGAAATTTAGCAAAATTAAATTCATGGGACATATCCCCTAAACCAACAGAAACAATATCCTTATTGCAGTCTATCTTAGCATTAACATTATTCAAGAAGGGTCTACCAAATACAATGGGACAAAAGTTATCTTGTGGGGAACCAAGAACAAGAAAATTAGTAGGATATTTAAATTTCCCACACAAGACTTCAACATCTCTAACAATCCCAACTGGTGAAATAGTGTCTCTATTGGCAAGCTTAATTGTAGCATCAATTTCCTCTATCTCAGCAGGTGCAATATCATGCATAATTTCTTTATATAAGGAATGAGGTATTGCACTTGCACTAGCACCCATATCACATAAGCCATGTTAGCAATGATCTTCTATTTTAACAGAAATAACAGGCATGCCTACAACAGGTCTATGCTTATTTTTAGTATCGGGCCTAGCGATTCTAGTAGATTCATCAAAGAAGTAAATAACATGCCCATCAATATTATCGGCCAAGAGATCTTTAACCATAGCAACACTAGGTTCAACTTTAATTTTCTCAGAGGGAGTAGGTGTTCTAGTATTACTCTTACGAACCACAGTTGAAGCTTTAGCATGATCCTTTATTCTAACAGGGAAAGGTAGTTTCTCAATATAAGCAGTAGGAACAATAGGATCATTATAAGTGATAGTCTTTTCTTCAAATTTAATAGGTGCAACTACTTTTACTTCAACAGGAGGATTATATTTAAACCAGTTCTCCTTAGGGAGATCAACATGAGTACCAAAGGATTCACAGAAAGAAGCTACTATCTCAGAGTCAAGTCCATATTTAGTGCTAAATTCACGAAAAGCATCGGTATCCATAAAAGATTTAACACAATCAAACTTAGGTGTTATACCTGACTCCTTACCTTTGCCAAGATCTCAATCTTCATAGTTGTGTTTAATTCTCTCCAATAAATCCCATTTGAATTCAATAGTCTTCATCATAAAAGAACCAGTACAAGAAGTATCGAGCATGGAGCGATTACTGAGAGAAAGTCGAGCATAAATTTTTTGAATAATCATTTCTTTTGAGAGCTCATGATTGGGGCATGAGTATAACATTGAATTAAACCTCCCCCAAGCTTGAGCGATGCTTTCTCCTTCGCAAGGCCAAAAATTGTATATATAATTACGATCATGACGAACAAGATGCATAGGATAAAACTTCTGATGAAATTCCAATTTCAATCGGTTGTAGTTCCATGATCCCATATCATCACATAGCCTAAACCATGTCAATGCCTATCCCTTCAAAGATAAAGGAAAGACTTTCTTCTTGATAACATCCTCAGGCATAACTGCAAGCTTAAATAATCCACAAACTTCATCCACATAGATTAGGTGCAAATTGGGATGTAATGTTCCATCACCTATGAAAGGATTAGTTAGCATTTTCTCTATCATACCCGAAGGAATTTCAAAGTAAACATTTTCAGTAGGTTTAGTAGGTTGAGGAGCAACTCTTTGCTCTACTGGTCGGGGTGAAGATACGCCGAACAAGACCCTCAAAGGATTATGTTCCATAGTAACAAGTGACAGTAAATTTCAGCACACTATATAAAATTTTCCTTACCAAATTCCACCTACCAAAGGCGCTTCACTCCCTGGCAACGGCGCTAGAAAAGAGTCTTGATGATCCACAAGTGTAGGGGATCTATCATAGCCTTTTCGATAAGTAAGAGTGTCGAACCCAATGAGGAGCAGAAGGAAATGATAAGCGGTTTTCAGCAAGGTATTCTCTGCAAGCACTGAAATTATCGGTAACAGATAGTTTTGTGATAAGGTAATTTGTAACGAGTAATAAATAGTAAAAGTAAATAAGGTGCAGCAAGATGGCCCAATCCTTTTTGTAGCAAAGGACAAGCCTAGACAAACTCTTATATAAAGGAAAGCGCTCCCGAGGACACATGGGAATTATCATCAAGCTAGTTTTCATCACGCTCATATGATTCGCATTCAGTACTTTGATAATTTGGTATGTGGGTGGACCGGTGCTTGGGTACTGTCCTTCCTTGGACAAGCATCCCACTTATGATTAACCCCTATTGCAAGCATCCGCAACTACAAAAGAAGTATTAAGGTAAACCTAACCATAGCATGAAACATATGGATCCAAATCAGCCCCTTACGAAGCAACGCATAAAGTAGGGTTTAAGCTTCTGTCACTCTAGCAACCCATCACTTATTACTTCCCAATGCCTTCCTCTAGGCCCAAACAATGGTGAAGTGTCATGTAGTCGACGTTCACATGACACCACTAGAAGAAAGACAACATACATCTCATCAAAATATCAAACGAATACCAAATTCACATGACTACTTATAGCAAGACTTCTCCCATGTCCTCAGGAACAAACGTAACTAATCACAAATCATATTCATGTTCATAATCAGAGGGGTATTAATATGCATAATGGATCTGAACATATGATCTTCCACCAAGTAAACCAACTAGCATCAACTACAAGGAGTAATCAACACTACTAGCAACCCACATGTACCAATCTGAGGTTTGGATACAAAGATTGGATACAAGAGATGAACTAGGGTTTGAGATGAGATGGTAATGGTGAAGATGTTGATGGAGATTGACCCCCTCCCGATGAGAGGATCGTTGGTGATGACAATGGTGATGATTTCCCCCTCCCGGAGGGAAATTTCCCCGGCACAACAGCTCCGCCGGAGCCCTAGATTGTTTCCGCCTCGTGGCGGCAGAGTTTCGTCCCGTGAGCTTGCTTATGATTTTTCCTCCACGAAAGACTCCATATAGCCAAAGATGGGCATCAGAGGGCTGCCAGGGGGACCACGAGGTAGGGTGGCGTGCCCCCACCCTCGTGGACGGTGGGTGGCCCCCCTCCGGTACTTCTTTCGCCCAATATTTTTTATATATTCTGAAATGTGCTCCCGTGAAGTTTCAGGACTTTTGGAGATGCGCAGAATAGGTCTCTAATATTTGCTCATTTTCCAGCCCAGAATTCCAGCTGCCGGCATTCCCCCACTTCATGTAAACCTTATAAAATAGGAGAGAATAGGCATAAGTATTGTGACATAATGTGTAATAACATCCCATAATGCAATAAATATTGATATAAAAGCATGATGCAAAATGGACGTATCAGTGGTCTAGCAGACTGGAGACCTCAATCGGGGCTCCATCACTTTTGCCGATCCTGTGTCGACTGATCTCCCATCAGCGTCGACTGCCCAAGACTCTGCTTCATCTGTTCAACCTCATGCCTCAGACCCTCAAGTTGTTGCGACTGTTCCACCATCTCCGCTGTTCGTCACCCATCACGTTTCGGAGGATCAGGCAAGCGCTGCTAAGGAAGATATACGCCAAGCAGGCCTGATGATGGAGCGGATGAAGACGGTGCATGAGACTAGCCAAGCTGCCTATGACGCCAGTGCAACTCTCCAAGCCAACGTCCAGGTTAGTGGATTTCCGACTGACCCTCTAACTTGATGCTTGAGAACTATTGTTTTCTTATTCGTAAGGTGTCTGTGGATGATCGTTTTCACACTTTCAAACTTCATGCACATCTGTTCACCCACTGGATGCATTCTTTTATTTCACAATCTTCTTCACTTGAGTCGACGTCAAGTGAACTTTCGAATCAGTGGGGGCACGCAGAGTGCACCCACTGGGTATAGTCCCTGAGACCGTCATCAGATGTTTGATTCGGCGGGGGGGGGGGGGGGGTCTTAAACCTTTGTTGATAAAAAATCCTCTCGGTCTTGAACGGATCCTGTCGGGTGAATTCTTAAACCAGTGGGGGCATGCCAAGTGCACCCACTAGGTGTAATCCCCGAGACCGCGGTCGACTGCGGGCAGTCAGCAGTGGTCTGAGACCTAATTTTTTTTGAGTGACTGGACTGACCAAGTCGAGTACTAGTGGGGGCACGCCAAGTGCACCCACTGGGTGTAGTCCCCGAGACTACTGTTGAATGTTTGATTCTGTAGTAGTCTTAGAATTCTTTTCACTCGGAAGCAAATAATCTTTGATTCTGTCCACTGATATATCTTACTTACTAACTTCAGAAATCCTATGAGCTTATATCCCAATTTGCTGAATTCGACAGGAAGCAGATCCAGCTCAATCTTGACTTGGAGTTGGCCAAGCAGAACTTGCAGAAGGCCAAAGACGAAACAACCGGTATGTAAGGTAAAAACTTGTCGACTGTGAGATTGGGCTGTCTCTCGAGTCATCTCCTCATTCCTATTTCTGAACCGAGTGTTGTTTGTTATATTTATTTTAGAGAAAATGAGGCAGGCTCTGGCACAGAAGGACCTTGATCTTGCCCCAGCACAGAAGGAGGCTCAGGAGAAAACAACACTTGCTGGCAAGAAGCTGGCTTCAGTAGGGGCGTTAGAGGAAGATAACGCCAAGCTGAAGACTGCTCTTGCTGAAGCTAACAAAGAAGTAACTCGTCTGAAGAAGGACAAAGTAGCCTTGAACGATAAGATTGAAGATCTCTCTCGGAAGAGAAATGACCTGGAGGTTTATCTGGGGGGACTCGCCAAGAAGTTGTTCCTCATGCTGGAAGGTATTTTCTCCTGGTCGACTGGTTTCACCTTACAGTTGTTGGTTCTCCAGACAATTCTTTGACCCATTATTTTGTTGTGCTGTGCAGAGTTTTGCCAGAACTTTGAAGAAGAGACTGGATGGATCGAGGCGAACTTGTATCCCATCAACTCCCCCGTTCAGGACGAAGCCGCCATGCACGTGCTCCGACTGGAATCTCGTCTCGCCAGCGTCGTGGATTATCTGGCTCAACTGAAGGTGGCGGTTTCCCGAGTCAACACGGCGCTCTGGCCGAAGGAGAGCTTCCAAAATGATCTCGAGTCCCTGGTGACTCGACTCAATGAGATTCCAAGCCTAGTGCAAGAATGGAAGAAGTCTTTTGCCTGATGTGGTGCTGACATGGCTCTGTGCCTAGTCCATGTCCATTGTAAGGAGGCCAAGGAAGAGAAGCTGGCATCGCTTAAAGTCGCCAACACCAAACATCGCCAATTTCAGTCCTTCATGGAGACCTTCATTGAAGCGGCCACTCGCATTGCAGTCGGAATCGCCTTGGACGAGTTAGTCGAGCCAGCTAGTCCTTCTCCAGAGGAGTGAACAAACTTTAAGTCTTAATTCAATTTGCCTCGGAATGCCGAGTGATTTTGTAACCGTTAAAATTCCTTCGGGACAGATGCCTGTGCACTTTTATCTGTGGTTCTGAACCTTGAGATTTATCTGAACTTTGTTGTTTTTGAATCTCTCGACTCTGAGTGGAACTTGATTCTTCAGTCTGAATTGTCACTGACTCTGTGATGCAGCTCTGTCGAGTGGATCATGGACAAGGGCACTTGGTGCCGTCCATGACCTGCACCTCGTCGTCCTTGCGGATCGGGATGGAGCGGACGCTATACTTGTGTCGCAGCTCCATCGAGTGGGTCATGGACAAGAGCGCTAGGTGCTGTGCATGACCTGCACCTCGTCGTCCTTCCAGATTGGGACAGAGCAAACATTATACTTGTGTCGCAGCTCCGTCGAGTTGGTCATGGACAAGAGCACTTGGTGTTGTGCACGACCCGCACCTCGTTGTCCTTGCGGATCGTGATGGAGCGGACGTTATACTTGTGTCGCAGCTCCGTTGAGTGGGTCATGGACAAGAGCACTTGGTGCTGTGCAGGACCTACACCTCGTCTTCCTTGCGGATCAGGATGGTTTTTAACTTAGGCGAGTACGAGACTCCAGCTAAGCCCCCGAGTGGGAGTATTGCTCTCCACCCAGTAGGATTTAGGAAACTTAGGCGAGTACGGGACTACAGCTAAGCCCCCAAATGGGAGGATTGCTCTCCACTCGATAGGATTTTTTAAACTTAGGCGAGTACGGGACTGCAGCTAAGCCTCCGAGTGGGAGGATTGCTCTCCACTCGGTAGGATTTAGGAAACTTAGGCGAGTACGGGACTGCAGCTAAGCCCACAAGTGGGAGGATTGCTCTCCTCTCGGTAGGATTTTTTAAACTTGCGCGAGTACGAGACTGCAGCTTAGCCTCCAAGTGGGAGGATTGCTCTCCACTCGGTAGGATTTTTTAAACTTAGGCGAGTACGGGACTGCAGCTAAGCCTCCGAGTGGGAGGATTGCTCTCCACTCGGTAGGATTTTTTAAACTTAGGCGAGTATGGGACTGCAGCTAAGCCTCCGAGTGGGAGGATTGCTCTCCACTCGGTAGGATTTTTTAAACTTAGGCGAGTACAGGACTACAGCTAAGCCTCCGAGTGGGAGGATTGCTCTCCACTCGGTAGGATTTAGGAAACTTAGGCGAGTACGGACTGCAGCTAAGCCCCCAAGTGGGAGGATTGCTCTCCTCTCGGTAGGATTGTTTAAACTTGGGCGAGTACGGGACTGCAGCTAAGCCTCCAAGTGGGAGGATTGCTCTCCACTCGGTAGGATTTTTTAAACTTAGGCGAGTACGGGACTGCAGCTAAGCCTCTGAGTGGGAGGATTGCTCTCCACTCAGTAGGATTTTTTAAACTTAGGTGAGTACGGGACTGCAGCTAAGCCTCCGAGTGGGAGGATTGCTCTCCACTTGGTAGGATTTTTTAAACTTACGCGAGTACAGGACTGCAGCTAAGCCTTTGAGTGGGAGGATTGCTCTCCACTCGGTAGGATTTTTTAAACTTAGGCGAGTACGGGACTGCAGCTAAGCCCCGAGTGGGCGGATTGCTCTCCACTCGGTAGGATTTTTTAAACTTAGGGGAGTACGGGACTGCAGCTAAGCCTCCGAGTGGGAGGATTGCTCTCCACTCGGTAGGATTTTTTAAACTTAGGCGAGTACGGGACTGCAACTAAGCTTCCGAGTGGGAGGATTGCTCTCCACTCGGTAGGATTTTTTAGACTTAGGCGAGTACGGGACTGCAGTTAAGCCCCCGAGTGGGAGGATTGCTCTCCACTCGGTAAGATGTCAAAACTTAGGCGAATCAGGTTCGCGGCTAAGCCACCCACTGGGGGATTTTGAACACACAACTTGACAGGATAACAATCATTAAGGCACAACAAAAATCTTGTTTTTGATAAGAAAAATGAACGATTCTTATTACAACTCGCCGACCCGAGTGCTTAAGTGTTAAAAGGGCGGAGCAGATCCGCGTTCCATGCGCGTGGCTCGTCTTTCTTGTGTTCCACATTATAAAGGTGATAAGCTCCATTGTAGAGCACCTTGGTGATGATGAAGGGACCTTCCCAAGTAGGAGCAAGCTTGTGAGGTCATTGCTGATCCACTCGGAGTACCAGGTCTGCTTCCTGAAATGCTCGACCTCTCATGTTTCTGGCATGGAATCGACGGAGGTCTTGTTGATAAATGGTCGACCAAATCAAAGCCATATCTCTCTCTCTTCTTCCAGGAGGTCAACAACATCTTGCCGAGCTTCTCTGCTTTGGCTTCTGAGAAAAGTTCTACTCGGGGCGCGTTGTGAAGCAAGTCGCTTGGCAGCACGGCTTCAGCCCCATAGACCATGAAGAGGGGAGTCTGGCCAGCCAACCGATTTGCGTTGTTCTCAATCCCAAAAGGACGGCAGGCAACTCATCTACCCAAGCGCCTGCTGCATGCTTGAGGTCACGCATCAACCGGGGTTTCAGCCCTGGGAGGATCAAACCATTTGCTCTCTTTGCTTGTCCATTCGACTGCGGATGCGCGGCAGACGCGTAGTCGACCCGAGTACCCTGGGAAGCGAAGAATGCTCTAAACTCATCAGAATCGAAGTTGGAGCCATTATCTATGATAATACTGTGAGGGACTCCATATCTGAACGTCAACTCTCTGATAAAACTGATGGTAGTGCCTGAGTCGAGATTCTTGATAGGCTTGGCTTTGATCCACTTAGTGACCTTGTCGATCGCTACAAGCAAATGAGTGAAACCACTTCTGCCAGTCCTCAGGGGTCCAACCATATCGAACCCCCAAACAATGAATGGCCAGACGAGTGGAATGGTCTTCAAGGCTGAGACCGGCTTGTGAGACATGTTGGAGTAGAACTAGCAGCCCTCACACTTGTCGACTATTTCTTTTGCCATTTCATTTGCACGTGGCCAGTAAAAACCTGCTCGGTATGCTTTGGCCACGATTGTTTGAGAGGACGCACGGTGACCACAGGTCCTCGAGTGGATATCATTGAGAATCATTCGACCTTCCTCTGGGGTAATGCATCATTGAGCAGCTCCGGTCACACTCTCTCTGTACAGTCGACCACCTATCAAAGTGAAGGCTTTGGATCGACGGACGATCTGACAGGCCTCATCCTCATCCTCTGGAAGTTCTTTTCCGAGAATGCATGCGACATATGGCACTGTCCAATCTGGGGTGATAACCAAAACTTCCATGATCAGGCCGACCACGGCTAGAATTTCAACCTTAGTCGAGTCGGTGGAACTTTTCGGTTGTGGGGGCTCTTCCGTGAAAGTATCCTCTTGAACTGACGGAGTGTGGAGATGTTCCAAAAACACATTGCTGGGAATAGACTAGCGCTTGGAGCCTATCTTCGCCAAATCATCAGCTACTTGATTCTTGACTTGGGGTATGTGGTGGAGCTCTAACCCCTCGAACTTCTTTTCCAATGGCTACCTCTTGAGCACTGTGTTGGTTTTCCCTTGAAGAGGAAAGGGTGATGCAGCAAAGTAGCGTAAGTATTTCCCTTAGTTTTTGAGAACCAGGGTATCAATCCAGTAGGAGACTACACAAAAGTCACCTCCCACCTACACAAACAAATAAGAACCTCGCAACCAACGCGATAAAGGGGTTGTCAATCCCTCCACGGTCACTTACGAGAGTGATATCTGATAGAGATAATAAGATAAATATTTTTGGTATTTTTATTATATAGATTGAAAGTAAAGATTGCAAAGTAAAATAGTTTGGAAACTTATATGATGGAAGATAGACCCGGGGGCCATATGTTTCACTAGTCACTTCTCTCAAGATAGCATAAGTATTACAGTGGGTGAACAAATTACTGTCGAGCAATTGATAGAAAAATGCATAATTATGAGAATATCTAGGCATGATCATGTATATAGCCAACACGTCCGAGACAAGTAGACCGAAACGATTCTGCATCTACTACTATTACTCCACACATCGACCGCTATCCAGCTTGCATCTAGAGTGTTAAGTTCATAAGAACAAAGTAACGCATTAGGAAAGATGACATGACATAAACCCCATCTTTTTATCCTCGATGGCAATAATACAATACATGCCTTGCTACCCCTGCTATCACTGGGAAAGGACACCGCAAGATTGAACCCAAAGCTAAGCACTTCTCCCATTGCAAGAAAGATCAATCTAGTAGGCCAAACCAAACTGATAATTCGAAGAGACTTGCAAAGATAAAAAATCATACATAAAAGATTTCAGAGAAGAATCAAATATTGTTCATAGATAATCTTGATCATAAACCCACAATTCATCGGATCTCGACAAACACACTGCTAAAAGAATTACATTGAATAGATCTCCAAGAAGATCGAGGAGAACTTTGTATTGAGATCCAAAGAGAAAGAAGAAGCCATCTAGCTAATAACTATGGACCCGAAGGTCTGTGCTAAACTACTCACACATCATCGGAGAGGCTATGGTGTTGATGTAGAAGCCCTCCGTGATCGGTTCCCCCTCCGGCGGAGCTTCGGAAAAGGCCCCAAGATGGGATCTCTTGGGTACAAAAGGTTGCGACGGTGGAAATAGGGTTTCGTGGTGCTCCTCGATGTTTTTGGGGTATATGGATATATATAGGAGGAAGAAGTATGTTAATGGAGCTGCGAGGGGCCCACGAGGGTGTGGGGCGCACCCAGGGGGAAGGCGTGCCTCCCTACCTCGTGGCCTCCTCACTCCTTTCTTGACGTCTACTCCAAGTCCCCTGGATCACGGTTGTTCCAAAAATAACTCTCCCGAAGGTTTCATTCCGTTTGGATTCCGTTTGATATTCCTTTTTTGTGAAACACTAAAATAGGGAAAAAATAGCAATTTGCACACGGCCTTGGGTTAGTAGGTTAGTCCCAAAAATAATATAAAATTGTATAATAAAGCCCATTAAACATCCAAAATAGATAATATAATAGCATGGAACAATAAAAAAATATAGATACGTTGGAGACTTATCGAGCATCCCCAAGCTTAATTCCTGCTCGTCCTCGAGTAGGTAAATGATAAAATAGAATTTTTGATGTGGAATGCTACCTAGCATAATTCTCAATGTAATTTTCTTTATTGTGGCATGAATATTCAGATCCGAGAGATTCAAGACAAAAGTTTAATATTGATATAAAAATAATAATACTTCAAGCATACTAACTAAGCAATCATGTCTTCTCAAAATAACATGGCCAAAGAAAGTTCATCCCTACAAAATCATATAGTTTGGTCATGCTCCATTTTCGTCACACAAGAATGCTCTCATCATGCATAACCCCGATGACAAGCCAAGCAATTGTTTCATACTTTAGTAATCTCAAACTTTTTTCAATTTTCACGCAATACATGAGCGTGAGCCATGGATATAGCACTAAGGGTGGAATAGAATATAATGATGGGGGTTATGTGGATAAAAAAAGAGAGAAAGTCTCACATCGACGCGGCTAATCAACGGGCTAGGGAGATGCCCATCAATTGATGTCAATGCAAGGAGTAGGGATTGCCATGCAACGGATGCACTAGAGTTATAAATGTTTGAAAGCTCAACAAAAGAAACTAAGTGGGTGTGCATCCAACTTGCTTGCTCACGAAGACCTAGGGCATTTGAGGAAGCCCATTGTTGGAATATACAAGCCAAGTTCTATAATGAAAAATTCCCACTAGTATATGAAAGTGACAAAACAAGAGACTCTCTATCATAAAGATCATGGTGCTACTTTGAAGCACAAGTGTGGAAAAAAAGGATAGTAGCATTGTCCCTTTTTATCTCTTTTTTGCGCCTTTTTTTGGCCTTCCCTTTTTTTATTTGGGACAATGCTCTATTAATGATGATCATCACACTTCTATTTATTTACAACTCAATGATTACAACTCGATACTAGAACAAAATATGACTCTATATGAATGCCTCTGGCGGTGTACCGGGAAGGGAAATGAATCAAGAGTGACATGTATGATAAATTATGCATGGTGGCTTTGCCATAAATACGATGTCAACTACATGATCATGCAAGGCAATATGACAATGATGAAGCGTGTCATAAATCAAAATGGTGGAAAGTTGCATGGCAATATATCTCGGAATGGCTATGGAAATGCCATAATAGGTAGGTATGGTGGCTGTTTCGAGGAAGATATAAGGAGGTTTATGTGTGATAGAGCGCATCATATCACGGGGTTTAGATGCACCGGCGAAGTTTGCACCAACTCTCAAGGTGAGAAATGGCAATGCACGGTACCGAAGAGGCTAGCAATGATGGAAAGGTGAGAGTGCGTATAATCCATGGACTCAACATTAGTCATTAAGAACTCACATACTTATTGCAAAAATCTACAAGTCATCAAAAACCAAGCATTACCTGCATGCTCCTAGGGGGATAGATTGGTTGGAAAATACCATCGCTCATCCCCGACCGCCAGTCATAAGGAAGACAATCAAAGAACACCTTATGTTTCAAATTTGTTACACAACAGTTACCATACGTGCATGCTACGGGACTTGCAATCTTCAACACAAGTATTTCTCAAATTCAAAACTACTCAACTAGCACAACTCTAATATCACCATCTTTATATCTCAAAACAATTATCAAGTATCAAACTTCTCATAGTATTCAATGCAACTTTTTTATGAAAGTTTTTATTATACCAATCTTGGATGCCTATCATATTAGGACCAATTTTATAGCCGAAGCAAATTACCATGCTGTTCTAAAGGACTATCAAAATAATATAGGTGAAGCATGAGAGATCAATAATTTCTATAAAAGAGAACCACCACTGTGCTCTAAAAGATATAAGTGAAGTACTAGAGCAAAATTATCTAGCTCAAAAGATATAAGTGAAGCACATAGAGTATACTAATAAATTCTGATTCATGTGTGTCTCTCCCAAAAGGTGTGTACAGCAAGGATGATTGTGGTAAACTAAAAATCAAAGACTCAAATCATACAATATGCTCTAAGCAAAACATAAATCATGTGGTGAATAAAAATATAGCCTCAAGTAAAGTTACCGATGGACGAAGACGAAAGAGGGGATACCTTCCGGGGCATCCCCAAGCTTAGGATTTTGGTTGTCCTTTAATTTTACCTTGAGGTGCCTTGGGCATCCCCAAGCTTAGTCTCTTGCCACTCCTTATTCCATAATCCATCAAATCCTTACCCAAAACTTGAAAACTTCACAACACAAAACTCAACAGAAAATCTCATGAGCTCCGTTAGTATAAGAAAACAAACCACCACTTAAGGTACTGTAGTGAACTCATTCTTTATTTATATTGATGTTAAACCTACTTTATTCCAAATTCTCTATGGTTCATACCCTCCGGTACTAGCCATAGATTCATCAAAATAAGCAAACACCACACGAAAAACAGAATCTGTCAAAAACAGAACAGTCTGTAGTAATCTGTAGGTTTCGGATACTTATGTAACCCAAAAATAATGAAATAAATTGGTGGACGTGAGGAATTTGTCTATTAATCATCTGCAAAAAGAATCAACCTAATGGTACTCTCCAGTAAAAAATGGCAGCAAATCGAGTGAGCGCTAAAGTTTCTGTTTGTACAGCAAGATCGCAAAAACTTCCCCCAAGTCTTCCCAAAGGTTCTACTTGGCACAAACACTAATTAAAAGCATAAAACCATATCTAAACAGAGGCTAGATGAATTATTTATTACTAAATATAACCAAAAAGCAGGAAAAAAAATAAAATTGGGTTGCCTCCCTACAAGCGCTATCGTTTAACGCCCCTAGCTAAACATATAAGCAAGAATAGATCTAGGTATTATCATCTTTGGTAGGAAATTCTTCAATAGAACACTTATAACCCTTGGGAGTTTCCTTAAGAAATTAAGAAATTCATTTGTAGCAAAAGGTTCCTTAATGATATTGAAGAAGTTGGGGTGAACACTTATTGATTTGAGATCCGCATTTTCCTTACTAGAAGATTCACCCTTATTTTTAGGAACATACATTAGTTTGGAAATCTTGGTAGTAGGAGGATCTGGAGTATTTTTAACGGATGAAAAGGCAGACCCTAAATTAGTAATAATATCCTCAGATTTACAAATTCTTGTGGAATCTTGATCTATTCTTTCGTTAACTATAGGTTCTTTTTCTTTAAAAAAATTCAGAGTAACCCCTACCTTAGGTCCATATTGGGTGATTTGGTTGTGGATCTTTTTATCCAAATTTTCAATCAATTCCACAGAGGCAACTTTATTTTCAATAATTTCAAGCCTTTGCATCACATGTTCCAAAGTTAAAATAGTTCCATTAACCAAAAGAGGTGGTGGGCCAAACAAATCTATCATAGCATTATAAGAATAAAAAATATGGCTACCCAAGAAATTCCCTCCGCTATTGGTATCAAGAATATATTTGTTCTAAGGAGTGATGCCTACATAAAAATTGCGAAGAAGAACGGAAGTGGATAACTTCCTAGTAGATATATTCTGAGCATTGCAAATTCTATGCCAAGCATATTTTAGATTTTCTCCCTCCCTTTGTTTAAAATTAAGAACTTCATGATCCGGAGTACTAACAATGATAGAAGGATTAGCCATGACGACACACGGTGACACAAGAAGCAAGCGAAAAAGAGGCGAATGGGGAAAAGGGGCGAATAAAATGGCAAGGGTGAAGTGGGGGAGAGGAAAACGAGAGGCAAATGGCAAATAATGTAATGCGAGGGATAAGAGTTTGTGATGGGTACTTGGTATGTCTTGACTTGTTCATAGATCTCCCCGGCAAAGGCGCCAGAAATCCTTCTTGCTACCTCTTGAGCACTGTGTTGGTTTTCCCTTGAAGAGGAAAGGGTGATGCAGCAAAGTAGCGTAAGTATTTCCCTCAGTTTTTGAGAACCAATGTATCAATCCAGTAGGAGACTACACGCAAGTCACCTCGCACCTACACAAACAAATAAGAACCTCCCAACCAACATCATAAAGGGGTTGTCAATCCCTTCACGGTCACTTACGAGAGTGAGATCTGATAGAGATAATAAGATAAATATTTTTGGTATTTTTATTATATAGATTGAAAGTAAATATTGCAAAGTAAAATAGATTGGAAACTTATATGATGGAAGATAGACCCGGGGGCCATAGGTCTCACTAGTGGCTTCTCTCAAGATAGCATAAGTATTAAAGTGGGTGAACAAATTACTGTCGAGCAATTGATAGAGAAGTGAATAATTATGAGAATATCTAGGCATGATCATGTATATAGGCATCACATCTACGACAAGTATACCGAAACGATTCTGCATCTACTACTATTACTCCACACACCAACCGATATCTAGCATGCATCTAGAGTATTAAGTTCATAAGAACAGAGTAACGCATTAGTCAAGATGACATGATGTAGAGGGATAAACTCAAGAAATATGATATAAACCACATCTTTTTATCCTCGATGGCAATAATAGAATACGTGCCTTGCTGCCCCTGCTGTCATTGGGAAAGGACACTGCAAGATTGAACCCAAAGCTAAGCACTTCTCCCATTGCAAGAAAGATCAATTTAGTAGGCCAAACCAAACTGATAATTCGAAGAGACTTGCAAAGATAACAAATCATACATAAAAGATTCCAGAGAATAATCAAATATTGTTCATAGATAATCTTGATCATAAACCCACAATTTATCGGATCTCGACAAACACACCGCAAAAAGAATTACATCGAATAGATCTCCAAGAAGATCGAGGAGAACTTTGTATTGAGATCCAAAGAGAGAGAAGAAGCCATCTAGCTAATAACTATGGATCCGAAGGTCTGTGGTAAACTACTCACACATCATCGGAGAGGCTATGGTGTTGATGTAGAAGCCCTCCGTGATCGATTCCCCCTCCGACGGAGCTCTGAAAAAGGCCCCAAGATGGGATCTCTTGGGTACAGAAGGTTGCGACGGTGGAAATAGGGTTTCGTGGTGCTCCTCGATGTTTTTGGGGTATATATATATATAGGAGGAAGAAGTAGGTCGGTGGAGCTGCGAGGGGCCCACGAGGGTGGGGGCGCGCCCAGGGGGCAGGCGCACCTCCCTGGCTCGTGGCCTCCTCGCTCCTTTCTTAACGTCTACTCCAAGTCCCCTGGATCACGTTTGTTCCAAAAATAACTCTCCCGAAGGTTTCATTCCGTTTGATATTCCTTTTCCGTGAAACATTGAAATAGGCAAAAAAACAACAATTTGCACTGGGCCTTGGGTTAGTAGGTTAGTCCCAAAAATAATATAAAAGTGTATAATAAAGCCCATTAAACATCCAGAACAGATAATATAATAGCATGGAACAATCAAAAACTATAGATATGTTGGAGACGTATCACCAACTTCCTTACTGCATTACAATAGCCAGTCATAGCTAGGCTCTTGATATCCCATTCCTTCATCACTTGATTGGCCAGCAAATCTGAGTCGCCGTAAACCATCAAGCGGTGGACGCCGGGTGAAATGGCCATACGCAACCCGTACAGAAGTGCCTCATATTCAACCTCATTGTTGGAGGAATCAAAGTGAATTTGGAGGACATAACTGAATTTGCCGCCTCGTGAGGATACCAGGACCACCCCAGCACCATAACCAGTCAACATCTTGGATCCATCAAAGAACATAGTTCAATGTTCCGAATGAATTTGAGTCAGTTGTTGTTGCTCACTCCACTCGGCAAGGAAATCTGCTATTGCTTGGGACTTGATTGCTTTCTTTGCCTCAAACTTAATATCTAACGGAAGGAGTTCAATCGCCCACTTCGCCACTCGACCAGTTGCATCTCTGTTGTTCAGAATTTTTGATAATGGAGCATCACTGACAACTGAAACCGAGTGATCTGAGAAGTAATGTGCAACTTCCTTTGTCGTCAGATAAATCCCATAAACCAACTTCTGATAATGAGGGTATCTCTGCTTGGACGGGGTTAAGACTTCATAAATATAATACATTGGGCACTGAACTTTGAAGGCTTTACCTTCTTCTTCCCGCTCGACCGCGAGCACCATACTGACAACTTGTCCAGTGGCTGCGATATAAAGCAGTAAAGGCTCTTTGCTGATTGGAGCAGCAAGCATCGACTGGGTGGAAAGAAGGGTTTTGAGCTCTACAAACGCCGCGTCAGCTTCAGGATTCCACTTGAACTTGTCACACTTCTTCATCAGTCGGTAAAGAGGCAATGCCTTTTCACCGAGACGAGAAATGAATCGGCTCAATGCGGCCAGGCAACCGGTAAGCTTCTGGACATCATGCACACGCACAGGGCGTTTCATTCGGAGAATTGCACCAACTTTTTCTGGGTTTGCATCGATCCCTCGTTTGGAAACGAGAAAACCAAGTAACTTTCCTCCTGGGACTCTGAATGTGCACTTTGATGGATTAAGCTTGATAACATACCTTCTCAGACTGGTAAAAGGTTTCGGCGAGGTCAGTCAGTAGGTCTGAACCTTTACGTGACTTGACCACGATGTCATCCATGTATGCTTCCACATCCTGACTGATTTGAGTGAGCAGGCACTTCTGAATCATGCACATGAATGTGGCACCAGCATTCTTGAGACCAAAGGGCATGGTAACATAGCAAAAGCACCCGAATGGGGTGATAAAAGCTGTTTTTATTTCATCAGGACCATACAGTCGGATCTGATGGTACCCGGAATAAGCATCCAGAAAGGACAAATGCTCGCATCCCGCGGTCGAGTCAACAATTTGGTCGATGCGGGGCAGAGGGAAATGATCTTTCGGGCAGGCCCGATTGATATGTTTAAAGTCGATGCACATGCAAAGTGAATCGTCCTTTTTGGGGACCATGACAACATTGGCAAGCCACTTGGAGTGGTATATCTCGCGGATGAACTCAGCTGCCAGATGCCGAGCCACCTCCTCACCAATTGCTTTCCTCTTCTCCACGGCGGACCGACGTAGATGCTCTTTGACAGGTTTTGCTTTCGGGTCGACTCGCAAACGGTGCTCAGCCAGTCCCCTGGGTACACCTGGCATGCCAGAAGGTTTCCATGCAAAGATGTCCCAGTTCTCACGGAGGAACTGGATGAGCGCTTCTTCCTATTTGCTGTCGAGTGTTGTTGAAATATGAGTCGGAGCAGCATTAGGATCGGTCGGGTGAACATGAACTTGTTTCGTTTCACCGGACGACTGAAATGAAGATTCTGAAGCGGGCTTCTTGGCACGCAACAAATCACTCCAATTTGTGTTCTTCTAATACTCTTGCATTTCTACTGCTGCCATCTGTTCATCAGCAATCTTTGGGCCTTTCTGGAAACATTCCTCCGCTCTCTGCCGATTTCTAGTGATCATAGTCACGCCTTTGGGCCCAGGTATCTTCAGCTTGAGGTATACATAACATGGTCGAGCCATGAAGCGAGCATACACATGTCTGCCCAAAATAGCATGATAAGCATTGTGAAAATCCACAACTTCAAACGTCAACTTTTCCTTGCGATAGTTCTTCGAATCGCCGAAAACCACGTCAAGAGTGATCTGGCCGAGTGAATCAGCTTTTTTCCCAGGAATGACCCCGTGGAAGCGCATATTGCTTTCACTGAGCTTGGACATCGGGATGCCCATTTCTCAGAGAGTCTCAGCATGCAGAATGTTCAAGCCACTGCCACCATCCACGAGGACCTTGGTCAATCGGGTCCCTCCGACGACCGGGTTGACCACCAACGCTTGCCGCCTTGGGGTAGCAACACGTGCCGGGTGATCTGACTGGTCGAATGTAAAGGGAGTCTTTGACCACTTCAAATATGTTGGCGTTATCGGAGCAACCATGTTCACCTCTCTGTTAATGACTTTTAATTGACTTTTGCTCTCAACATCAGCGAAAATCACCAAAGTGGCATTGATGTTGGGGAAACCATCATATTCCTATTTGTCTTCGTCCTTATCTGACCCTTTCTCTTTCTCCTTGGACTGGCCTTCTCAGAATTGCTGAATAAGGAGTCGACATTGTCGAGTGGTATGCTTGGGATAAATCAAGTTTCCTTCTTCATCCACTTTGGTGTGTATATGACACAGCAAATCCAACACATCATTTCCTGCTGAATCTTTCACCTTTTTAGGGACCCATGGCACATTAGGTTTTCCCTTGAATTTTCCCCGAGTCACTGCTGCGGCTTCACCAGGAGCGGCGGGTTCGGCCTTGTGCTTCTGTTTTCAATTGGAATTACCTCCTCCTCCATCTTGGGCGACTGGTTTGCTCTTGCCACCGCGGAGTCGGTCTTCTTCACCGTTAGCGTACCGAGTGGCTATTTCCATCATTCGGGTCAGAGTCATATCTCCTGTTCGACCGAATTTCAGGTTCAGCCCTCGATACCGAACGCCCTCCTTGAAGGCGCAGACTGCTTGGTGTGGTGACACGTTTTCCACTATGTCATGCAAAGTGGTCCACCTCTGGATATAATCTCTCAACGTCTCATTCGGCTTCTGAACACAATGTTGCAATTCTGTCAGTCCTGCAGGCCGCTTGCAAGTGCCTTCAAATGTTCTAACAAACACTCGGGCCAACTCTTCCCAACTGAATATGCTGCCAGGAGCCAACTGATTCAACCAAGCTCTGGCTGACCCTTGCAACATCAAAGGAAGGTGTTTCATGGCTACCTCATCATTACCGCCGCCAATCTGCACAGCCACTCGGTAATCTTCTAACCAAGTGTCAGCTTTGGATTCACTGGTTAAATTACTTACCCTAGTCGCCAACCTAAAGTTGGGAGGGATCTCTGCAGCTCTGATGGCACTGCTGAAACACTCAGGCCCTGATACATGCACTCGACTGCTCGCTGGTCGATCTTTGTCTTGTCCTTCTCTGTGAGCTATGTTCCGGTCGACCAAACCTTGTACCAAAATTGATCTTGCATCAAATCCAGGATCTCTGGGGTTGACTGGATGCCTTCGCTTGTCACAATACGGATGCTTGTCGTCGGGTCATCGCGGTGCATATGACCCACCTCGCGGAGGGGGTGTTGACACTCGACGGCAGTCCTCACGGCCGACCCGATGATCATATTGCTCATAATTCCGGCCCATGAACTGCTCTTGACGGTGTCCAGGACCCTCATGCCGCGGAGGCGATCTTGGGATGTGAGCCGACTAGACAGTGTTCGCAACCACATATCTGCTATGGATCCTATTGCACGACTGGGAAACTGTTGTGTTCTGCTCTCCCGCTGCACGAAGCAGCGCTCTAATCTGCATCAAGCCCCTTCCAGCCTCTGATTGGGATGGATGGATTGACTCTGCTATGCGGGCTGTAGCAGTAAGATTCTGAATTAGGGTACGGTATACCTGATGCTCGGGGGGAAACAATTGCCGCTGTCGTCAATTGGATTCAGGGACCAGCCGTCGAGCGCGATCGTCGAGTGAACGCTGGAGATTCTCAAGTCGTGCGCACTCAGCCAGCGTGGGCAGGCACGCAGTCTCCAAGGCCCGAGCCTCGGAGGTTTCCCCAATGATGGGAGTGTGGAGTGCCTCCGAATTGCGACGATGCAGCTCCTCTCGCTGTTGCGAAGTAAGGGCTTGAGGATGATATTCTTCGTGAACGTGTGACGGATCACCGCCGCCATCGCCGCTGTCGCTGCGGCGGAAACCAGGCGGGCCGTGCGGCGTGTCGACCATCAGGACTTCCGCCGCAGGGTCGCTGCTGTCACACTCGGACAGGGTCTCGACAGAGCCAGTCGACGGGTCAAACATCCCGTACAGAGATTCATCGGGCTCGATTGCCGCGACTTGAGGGGTGGCCGACCGGCGATCCACCGCATGCTTGATCCACCGCTGAAGCCGCGATCGACCTGATCGCCTGCAGCGTTGAGCGGCGAAGAGCGAAGATGTTGCGGGAACCGACCGATATTGGGTCGACGGCTACCGCAGAAGGATGCCGCGGGCGCACGCCCGAAAGTGGGTTGCTCCGCGGACGGGGAGCGCCTCGATGTCGAGGGGAGCTTCTTGAAGCCAAGCGGAGTCGTCGGCGATGAAAACGAGTGCGCCGAGATGGATCTCGCGGCCCTCGACCAAACCTCCACCAGAAACCATGGTGACGGGAATCGGAAAAATCACAACCTCATCGGAAGTCGCTAAGACACCTGCCCCACGGTGGGCGCCAACTGTCGTGGTTCTAAGTCTGACAGTAGATGAGGGGGTATGTAAGAGGATGCAAGATCCTAGCTACGATGAGGTTGTGCACGCAAGATTTACGAGTTCGGGCCCTTCGCAGTGGAAGTAATAGCCCTACGTATCGGTGCCCTGAGGCGGTCGGCTGGATTATGCGTGAAATTACAGGGGGTGTGAACCCTTATACCTGAGGAGGGGGGTGGCTTATATAGAGTGCGCCAAACCCCTCCTGCCCTCAGTTATACAGGGTTCAATGTACATAAAGGTGAGACGTTACTGGTAACGCCAGCAATAAAGTCATATAAAGGATCATTAACACTACGGCGTGAACGCCTGAGCGTTGCCATCTTGAGTGACTTTAGGTCTTCTGTCTTCCGAGTGGTTTCTTGTATGGTCGAATGGTGATATATTGGTCGAATGGAATTGGGTTTTCTGAGTGGAGTTGCTGGTCGAGTGTATTGCACTCTGAGGAGATTCTAGTTGGTGGGCATTACTGTGCCTTGGATGCTGTTGAACTTTGAGTAGTGTCCTTGGGAAGGGTGTCTAGGTCAGGCCTAATACCCTACCCTAGGTACATGCCTATTACCCTACCCTAGGTACATGCCATCGTCAGAGCCATTGAACATGGTTCAGATTTTAGTTGCATGTGCGATGCAGGGCATAAGTTTCAGTTCAATTAACTTTTTGCGATGAGGAGGAACAAAAGAAATGGACAGCCAGATGGAGGTGTGTGCGATATACAACATACGGTTCACTCAGATGAACTGTTTGTGATTAGGCAACACAGAAGAAACGGTCAGCCAGATGAAGGTGTGTGCGATATACGGCATGCGGTTCACTCGGATGAACTGTTTACGTTGAGACATGAGGACAGAAACGGTTCAACTTAACAAGATGTGTGTAATACGCGACAAACAAGTCTATAATCAGAAATGTGTGCGAAGACCGATAATAACATAGACGGTTGCTGCTAATAAGACGTGTGTGTTGTGCGATGGGATTGCATACAAAACAACAACAACAACAACAACATATATATATATATATATATAGACACACACACACACACACACTTATAAGGACAAGCTTGCATAACCAAATTAAACATCCACTTACATAGGTGGCTACTACAACCATGGCATTTGCACACACCAAAGTAAACTATTACATGCATAATTACATAATTACATAGGTGGCTACTACACACATGACATTTCCACACACCAATAAAGTAAACTATATATTACATGCACGGTTAACTAGCATAAACGATCATCTGATCATCATCTACTTCTTGTGATGCTTGCTCTGCTTGTGGCTCGATCCGGGCTCGTCGATTTGGGTAACAAGGCACTTCCTCATGTCAACGATCCACCTGTGCATCTCGTAGCATGTGTACATGCTCTTGGCCGCGAACCTGAGGTGAGGTTCATCCAGTTGCCGCATCCAGGCCCTGTGCCAGGATAGGGGACTTGTTCTCTGGGCATCCTGCTTCATCTTTTCGTAGTAGGGGTCGATGATGGCCGAGGCGAGTTCGACCAGGGAGTCCTTCTTCATGCTGCCCCAGACCCTATAGTGGTCACGGATTTCAATAAGGTTCTTGCAGGCCAAACCCATAACACTGAGTGCTTTTACATTGTCGGTGGTTTCCACCGTGGCGAACTTGTAGTCGGTGCTGTTGACAAACCTGTTGAAACGGTCGCAAGGCTCTGTGGCCATGCAGTAGTGGTAGATGAGGACATGACGGCACATGCACAACTGGGCGACGGCAACCTTCTGATCTATGCCGGGACAACTGGCGGTGTACTGGAGGTCGATGCCGACCAACTTGTACTTGTCTCCAGCAAGCAACTGCTCAACGCTGTTGATGTAGTCGTCCACCACGGTCGGGTCAATGGTGTACACCACCGAGAGATCTGTCTCCCACATGTGGGTCTCCACTCTATGCTCACCGAACTCCATTGTAGCGCCACTAGACATCCCCTCTCTATGTGTCGTCATGGGTGTGCTTGTTGTGTTGTGGGGGGCGATCAAAAGGTTGAAGAGACTAAGGTTATAATGGTCGTGGGAATTAAAGGGGAAGCCGGACGACCAGGAATATCGACAGGCCCTGATGGCAGTTCTAATTTGCATGACTTATACATGTTCCTATGACTATGAGATTATGTAACTCCCGATTATCGGAGGAACCCTTTGTGTGCTACCAAACGTCACAACGTAACTGGGTGATTATAAAGGTGCTCTACAGGTGTCTCCGATGGTACTTGTCGAGTTGACATAGATCAAGATTAAGATTTGTCACTCCGATTGTTGGAGAGGTATCTTTGGGCCCACTCGGTAATGCACATCACTATAAACCTTGCAAGCATTGTAACTAATGAGTTAGTTGCGGGATTATGCATTACATAATGAGTAAAGAGACTTGCCGGTAACGAGATTGAACTAGGTATTGAGATACCGACGATCGAATCTCGGGCAAGTAACATACCGATGACAAAGGGAACAACGTATGCTGTTATGCGGTTTGACCGATAAAGATCTTTGTAGAATATGTGGGAGCCAATATGAACATACAGGTTCCACTATTGTTTATTGACCGGAGACGTGTCTTGGTCATGTCTACATAGTTCTCGATCCTGTAGGGTCCGCACGCTTAAAGTTCGGTGACGATCGGTTGTCAGGACCCCGATTCCAAGTCACATCGATCTAGCCGGTAACACCTCATATCACTTTGCGGCCTCACGCACGGTATCCCACGGGTGTCGCCTTACCATGGCCGGGATCGTTTGCGCCTTTTGGCTCACGTATATGATAGTGTCGCTAGCATCCATATGACAGAGAACCCAGGCCGACATGGCTAGTCGTGAACCCAAAGCGGCATAGACCTATGGAGACAGGCATACATGAATCACATCGAACATGTCGGTCATCAGCGAGTGATTCCGGGCTGTAGCACTGGGCTAACAGGACTCCGGTGAACTGGGCTGTAGCAGGCTAGGCAGGACTCCGGATATCACCGCGTGACATTTCCCCAAAGGGACAGACATAGGAACGAAGTGAAACACATGTCGGCCAGTCAAGTGTCCTGAACAGTAGTGTTGGGCTAGCAGGACTCCGGTGAACCGGGCTGTAGCGGACTACTATGGCTCGAGGAACACTAGACTATATTTCCCCATAAGAAAGGCTGCCAAGGATAAACAACTAGATTGTCGGATCCCACCCATACCAAGCATTTCAATCATACACACAATATGCCCGATATGAGTACATACAACATGGCATCACAACAAAACTCTACAACTCAAGTACTTTATTTAAAGGCTCCAGGGAGCCATACATAACATGTTCATACAGATAGGGGTCACATGACCCGACACTCAAGTCATACAAACATGCAAGCACATGCGGAAGCAACTAGTCTGAGTACAGACTCTAGAAAGAAAGAAGGCTTCTCGAAGCCTATCTATCTACATAGGGCCCTCCATGGCCAGGATCACCACCTGGGTGGCTAGTCACTCATCGACGTCAAGGTCTACGTAGAACCCATCGGAGGGGGCGGTGTTGTCGTCTGAAAACAGTAATTAAGCAAACATGAGTACAAAGGTACTCAGCAAGTCTTACATCAGAACCTACTAAACATGCTTATTCTCAAGAAGGTGGTGGGGTTAATGCAGCAAGCCAGCTTTGACTCTTGGCTAAGCTATCCTACGGAACTCCACCAGTAAAATAGTTTTCGCACACGAGTCCACTACTCACCAACACAATACTCCACCGGGGATCCTCCCTCGTCATCCTACGAGAGGGCCATCCTCGGTACTCACACTTATCCTGAGTCTTTTAGTAGTATCCATTAACTTGTCTATGAACTGTATAGGCAACCAAGTAGTCCTTTACCGCGGACGCGTCTATTCGAATAGTTTTATACCCTGCAGGGGTGTACTTCTTCACACACGCTTTCACCACTTACCGCCGTTTACACGACATGTACTCGGCAACCTTCAAGCGAAAGCCCAACGAGGGTGTCGGCCACGGCCTACCTAACACTTAAGTCTCTAGTCCAGGTTTATCGCCTATCCAGGTTCCATCTGCAGGGAGTCCGGCCGAGGTTTCCACATACGGCCCCAAACGATGTGAACAGGGTCCCGAGACGCCAAACGGGTGCCCGACATACCCGGCCACGGTGTATCTACCGCAACATAGCCCACCCCTAGGGTCAGCGCTACGCACGACCGCCAACACATAACCTACAAACACCAGAAACTATTTGCAACTCCTGGACAAAGTACTAGGGTGATTAAGAAGCCGAGAGGGTCCATTGGTTTCGGGCCCAATTTACGGTAGTAACTGCATCTTAAATCACACATACAGATCTCAGTTCTTAGGGACGGCCTCAATGAAACAACCCACCATGTACTCCTACATGGCCTCTCATCGATACCTTTACCAAAACATGTTCAACACATCCCTCACATTACCGACATAAGCATTTCACTCTAGCCCATCACCCAGATGAACCAGACCTGACACAACTCTAAGCATAACAGGCATAGCAAGGTAGGAATCACATACATGGCTCAATCAACTCCTACACATGCTAGTGGGTTTCATCTAGTTACTATGGCAATGACAGGTCATGCAGAGGATAAGGGTTCAACTACCGTAGCACACAGCAGATTGAAACGCGTTGTCTTAATGCAGTAAACAAGAGCAGAAGAGAGAACATGGGTTGTATCGGAATGATCAATGGTTGCTTGCCTGATGGAGTGGTAGTGGGATACTGCCCTTCAGTTGGATACTCGTGAATATCCTCGGAGGCAGAACCTACCACGAAGAACACATCGGAACACAATCAACACATGACGATATGCAATAATATGATGCATGCTATGATATGGAAATATGAATGTGTCTTGGCCTAATGCAAGCTATAACAGAAAGGATTGAACTTATTTGAATCAAAGATTCAATTATTAGCTTATTAAACATGGCTTTAATGGTGCATTTCCTTATTCTGCTTAAACAGCAAGGTAAACTTGTTTTGTCATGCATGAAACCATTACAGATGGATAGATTGAATTTTTCTGATCATTTTTCATATATAAATCTTTGCATTTGGAGCTATGGTTGATTTTCTATGATTTTTAGAAGTTTTGACTATTTTCTGGAATTTCCTGTATAAGAATAAATCTAGTAATTTAATTACTGCGTCAGCATTACGTCAGGGTGATGTCAGTGGTCAACGGGGATGTCCAGGTCAAACCTGACTGGTGGGTCCCGCGTGTCCGTAGTTAATTAAGCTAATTATCTTTAGTTAAAACTAATCTGATTTAATTAACAGAGGGGGCCCACTTGTCATTGACTCAGGGGAGTCAAACTGGGGTCAAACCCCTGGACAGCGGGGCTAATCCCGCCGGCATTGAGTCGCCGGCGAGGCCCGAGATGGTGGCGCGGCTCGAAAAATGCCCACAGGGCACGGGCGAGGCCGTTCTTGGGCTCGTTGGAGAGCTCTTGCAGTCGCGCATCTAGTGGTGGTGGAGGCCGGGCCTATGGTGGCCGGAGACAACGACGGCGATCTCCAAGGCGGCGGCCAGAGTTCGGCCATGTGCGGGGTTTGGGCTGCGGCGTGCAAACACGGAAACTGAGGCACTAGCGAGGCACTACGCGATGCGGAAAGCACGTTGCATAGCACGGGATGACCAAATGGTCGCCGGAGCGACGCCGGCGACGAGCTCGAGCGGAGAAGAGATTCGGCCATGGTGGAACTATGGCCTAGAGGGAAGAAGAGGGGGAAGGCGGCGGAGCTCACAGGGAGGTCGATGAGAAGCTCAGTGGGCTCGGGGGCGACCGGAGCGAGGCGAATCGATGAACGGCGTCCGGCAGGTACCGAGGTTGAAGACGGCGCGATAGCGGCGATGCAGGGCCTCCAGCGAGGCGTGGCTCGGTGGGGAGGGCGAGGGCGTCGTGGCGGAGCGATTTGGCTTGTCGGAGGGGTGAGGGGGTGGCTCTGGCGTCGTCTACGGCGAACGGCAGTGAGGAATGCACTCGGGCATCGCGGAAGAGAGTGAGGGAGACGAGGGGGAGAGTGAGCGAGGATGAGAGAGGGACGTGGGGGTCGCGTGGCATCCCCGGACATCTCCAGGACGTCGGCAGAAGCAGGAGGTGGCCGGCGTGTGGCCGCGGGCGCCGGCCACGCGCTCCGCGTCCCTCTGGCACGAGGAAGAGGACGACTGGCAGGGCCAGTCGGCTGGGCCGAGCCAGGTGGGCTGGGCCAGCACAGGTAAGGCCCAGGTAGCTTCCCCCTCTCTCTTTTTTTTATTTGTTTCTGTTTTTCTATTTAACTGCAACTGTTGGGCTTTAATTAAAATACTAAAACGTTTCCAAAAATCTTGAAAATAATTGTGGGCTCTGTTTAGATTATTTCCAACAGCAAACATTTATTTCCAGAATTATTTGGGCATTTAAATTATTTATAGCATTTAAATGCCCAAATTCAAATACTTATGATTTAATTCAATGACCTTCTGTTGACCTAGAAAAATGTGCACCAATTTTGCCAGAGGTTTTAACCCAAGACAAGGAGGGTGAACTTTTTAGAAGGGCATTTCAGGTTCATTGAAAATAATTTTAGTAAACCCTAGTTGTTTCCAGGAGGGGTGTTGGGGGTTTCTGCCTTCCCCATTTCAAATTTAAGAGAAATTTAAACATGATGCACACTCTAATGCTTGAACTAGCTAGGGTGTGACATCGGTATTATGAGTTTTTGTGTTTTGATGTACCGAAGGTAGTTGGGAGTCCAGGATATGATCACGGACATGAGGAGGAGTCTCGAAATGGTCGAGACGTAAAGATCGATATATTGGACGACTATATTCGGACACCGGAAGTGTTCCGGGTGATTTCGAAGAAAACCGGAGTGCCGGAGGGTTACCGGAACCCCACCGGGAGAAATAATGGGCCTTATGGGCCTTAGTGGAGAGAGAGGGCTGGCCTAGGGCAGGCCGCGCGCCCCTCCCCCTCTGGTCCGAATTGGACTAGGAGAGGGGGGGGCCCTTTCCTTCTCCCTCCCCCTTCCTTTCCCCCTCCTAGTAGGAGTAGGAAAGAGGGGAGCCCTACTCCTACTAGGAGGAGGACTCCTCCTCCTGGCGCGCCATAGAGGGCCGGCCGGCCTCCCCCCTTGCTCCTTTATATACGGGGGCAGGGGGCACCTCTAGACACACAAGTTGATCATTTATCCCTTAGCCGTGTGCGGTGCCCCCCTCCACCATAATCCACCTCGATCATATCGTAGCGGTGCTTAGGCGAAGCCCTGCGTCGGTAGCAACATCATCACCGTCAACACGCCGTCGTGCTGACGGAACTCTCCCGTGAAGCTCTGTTGGATCAGAGTTTGTGGGACGTCATCGAGATGAACGTGTGCTGAACTCGGAGGTGCTGTGCATTCGGTACTTGGATCGGTCGGATCGTGAAGACGTTCGACTACATCAACCGCGCTTTCATAACGCTTCCGCTTACGGTCTACGAGGGTACATGGACGATACTCTTCCCTCTCATTGCTATGCATCACCATGATCTTGCGTGTCCATAGGAAATTTTTGAAATTACTACGTTCCCCAATAGTGGTATCAGAGCCTGGTTTATGCGTAGATGTTATATGCACGAGTAGAACAGAAGTGAGTTGTGGGCGATACAAGTCATACTGCTTACTAGCATGTCATACTTTGTTTCGGCGGTATTGTTGGATGAAGCGGCCCGGACCGACATTACGCGTACGCTTACGTGAGACTGGTTCTACCGACGTGCTTTGCACACAGGTGGCTGGCGGGTGTCAGTTTCTCCAACTTTAGTTGAACCGAGTGTGGCTACGCCCGGTCCTTGAGATGGTTAAAACATCACTAACTTGACAAACTATCGTTGTGGTTTTGATGCGTAGGTAAGAATGGTTCTTGCTCGGCCCATAGCAGCCACATAAAACTTGCAACAACAAAGTAGAGGACGTCTAACTTGTTTTTGCAGGGCATGTTGTGATGTGATATGGTCAAGACATGATGCTATATTTTGTTGTATGAGATGATCATGTTTTGTAACCGAGTTATCGGCAACTGGCAGGAGCCATATGGTTGTCGCTTTATTGTATGCAATGCAATCGCCCTGTAATTGCTCTACTTTATCACTGAGCAGTAGCGATAGTCATAGAAGCAATAGTTAGCGAGATGACAACGATGCTATGATGGAGATCAAGGTGTTGCGCCGGTGACAATGGTGATCATGACGGTGCTTCGGAGATGGAGATCACAAGCACAAGATGATGATGGCCATATCATATCACTTATATTGATTGCATGTGATGTTTATCTTTTATGCATCTTATTTTGCTTAGATCGACGGTAGCATTATAAGATGATCTCTCACTAAATTTCAAGGTACAAGTGTTCTCCCTGAGTATGCACCATTGCGAAAGTTCATCGTGCCGAGACACCACATGATGATCGGGTGTGATAAGCTCTACGTTCACATACAATGGGTGCAAGCCAGTTTTGCACATGCAGAATACTCGGGTTAAACTTGACGAGCCTAGCATATGCAGATATGGCCTCGGAACACTGGAGACCGAAAGGTCGAGCGTGAATCATATAGACGATATGATCAACATATTGATGTTCACCATTGAAAACTACTCCATCTCATGTGATGATCGGACATGGTTTAGTTGATATGGATCACGTGATCACTTAGATGATTAGAGGGATGTCTATCTAAGTGGGAGTTCTTTAATAATTTGATTAACTGAACCTTAATTTATCATCAACTTAGTACCTGATATTAGTTTGCATGTCTATGTTGTTGTAGATAGATGGCCCGTGCTGTTGTTCCATTGAATTTTAATGCGTTCCTTGAGAAAGCAAAGTTGAAAGATGATGGTAGCAATTACATGGACTGGGTCCGTAACTTGAGGATTATCCTCATTGCTGCATAGAAGAATTACGTCCTGGAAGCACCGCTAAGTGCCAAACCTGCTGCAGGAGCAACACCAGATGTTATGAACGTCTGGCAGAGCAAAGCTGATGACTACTCAATAGTTCAGTGTGCCATGCTTTACGGCTTAGAACCGGGACTTCAACAACGTTTTGAACGTCATGGAGCATATGGGATGTTCCAGGAGTTGAAGTTAATATTTCAAGCAAATGACCGGATTGAGAGATATGAAGTCTCCAATAAGTTATACAGCTGCAAGATGGAGGAGAATAGTTCTGTCAGTGAACATATACTCAGAATGTCTGGGTACCATAACCACTTGACTCAATTGGGAGTTAATCTTCCTGTTGATAGTGTCATTGACAGAGTTCTTCAATCACTGCCACCGAGCTACAAGAGCTTCGTGATGAACTATAACATGCAAGGGATGAATAAAACAATTCCCGAGCTCTTCGCAATGCTAACGGCTGCGGAGGTAGAAATCAAGAAGGAGCATCAAGTGTTGATGGTTAACAAGACCACCAGTTTCAAGAAAAAGGGTAAAGGGAAGAAGAAAGGGAACTTCAAGAAGAACGGCAAACAAGTTGCTGCTCAAGAGAAGAAACCCAAGTCTGGACCTAAGCCTGAGACTGAGTGCTTCTACTGCAAACAGACTGGTCACTGGAAGCGGAACTGCCCCAAGTATTTGGCGGATAAGAATGATGGCAAGGTGAACAAAGGTATATGTGATATACATGTTATTGATGTGTACCTTACTAATTCTCGCAGTAGTGCCTGGGTATTTGATACTGGTTCTGTTGTTAATATTTGCAACTCGAAACAGGGATTACAGATTAAGCGAAGATTGGCAAAGGATGAGGTGACGATGCACGTGGGAAATGGTTCCAAAGTCGATGTGATCGCAGTCGGCACGCTACCTTCACATCTACCTTCGGGATTAGTATTAGACCTGAATAATTGTTATTTGGTGCCAGCGTTAAGCATGAACATTATATCTGGATCTTGTTTGATGCGAGACGGTTATTCATTTAAATCAGAGAATAATGGTTGTTCTATTTATATGAGTAATATCTTTTATGGTCATGCACCCTTAAAGAGTGGTCTATTCTTTTTGAGTCTCGATAGTGGAGATACACATATTCATAGTATTGAAGCTAAAAGATGCAGAGTTGATAATGATAGTGCAACTTATTTGTGCCACTGCCGTTTAGGTCATATTGGTATAAAGCGCATGAAGAAACTCCATTCTGATGGACTTCTGGAATCACTTGATTAAGAATCACTTGGTACTTGCGAACCGTGCCTCATGGGCAAGATGACTAAAACGCCGTTCTCCGGAACTATGGAGAGAGCAACAGATTTGTTGGAAATCATACATACTGATGTATGTGGTCCGATGAATATTGAGGCTCACGGCGGGTATCGTTGTTTTCTCACCTTCACAGATAATTTGAGCACATATGGGTATATCTACTTGATGAAACATAAGTCTGAAACATTTGAAAAGTTCAAAGAATTTCAGAGTGAAGTAGAAAATCATCGTAACAAGAAAATAAAGTTTCTACGATCTGATCATGGAGGAGAATATTTGAGTTACGAGTTTGGTCTTCATTTGAAACAATGCGGAATAGTTTTGCAACTCACGCCACCCGGAATAAGCGTAATGGTGTGTCCGAACGTCGTAATCGTACTTTACTAGATATGGTGCGATCTATGATGTCTCTTACTGATTTACCGCTATTGTTTTGGGGTTATACTTTAGAGACGGCTGCATTCACGTTAAATAGGGCACCATCTAAATCCGTTGAGATGACTCCTTATGAACTGTGGTTTGGCAAGAAACCAAAGTTGTCATTTCTTAAAGTTTGGGGCTGCGATGCTTATGTGAAAAGGCTTCAACCTGATAAGCTTGAACCCAAATCGGAGAAATGTGTCTTCATAGGATACCCAAAAGAGACAGTTGGGTACACCTTCTATCACAGATCCGAAGGCAGGACTTTTGTTGCGAAGACTGGATCCTTTCTAGAGAAGGAGTTTCTCTCGAAAGAAGTGAGTGGGAGGAAAGTAGAACTTGATGAGGTAACTGTACCTGCTCCCTTATTGGAAAGTAGTTCATCACAGAAACCGGTTTTTGTGACGCCTACACCAATTAGTAAGGAAGCTAATGATAATGATCATAAAACTTCAGACCAAGTTACTACCGAACCTCGTAGGTCAACCAGAGTAAGATCCGCACCAGAGTGGTACGGTAATCCTGTTCTGGAAGTCATGTTACTAGACCATGACGAACCTACGAACTATGAGGAAGCGATGATGAGCCCAGATTCCACAAAATGGCTTGAGGCCATGAAATCTGAGATGGGATCCATGTATGAGAACAAAGTGTGGACTTTGGTTGACTTGCCCGATGATCGGCAAGCCATCGAGAATAAATGGATCTTCAAGAAGAAGACAGACGCTGATGGCAATGTTACTGTATACAAAGCTCGACTTGTTGCGAAAGGTTTTCGACAAGTTGAAGGAGTTGACTACGATGAGACCTCACCTGTAGCGATGCTTAAGTCCGTCCAAATCATGGTAGCTATTGCCGCATTTTATGATTATGAAATTTGGCAAATGGATGTAAAGACTGCATTCCTGAATGGATTTCTGGAACAAGAGTTATATATGATGCAACCTGAAGGTTTTATCGATCCAAAGGGTGCTAACAAAGTGTGCAAGCTCCATAGATCCATTTATGGACTGGTGCAAGCCTCTCGGAGTTGGAATAAATGTTTTGATAGTGTGATCAAAGCATATGATTTTATACAGACTTTTGGAGAAGCCTGTATTTACAAGAAAGTGAGTGGAAGCTCTGTAGCATTTCTAATATTATATGTGGATGACATATTGTTAATTGGAAATGATATAGAATTTTTGGATAGCATAAGCGGATACTTGAATAAGAGTTTTTCAATGAAAGACCTTGGTGAAGCTTCTTACATATTGGGCATCAAGATCTATAGAGATAGATCAAGACGCTTAATTGGACTTTCACAAAGCACATACCTTGACAAAGTTTTGAAGAAGTTCAAAATGGATCAGGCAAAGAAAGGATTCTTGCCTGTGCTACAACGTGTGAAGTTGAGTAAGACTCAATGCCCAACCACTGGAGAAGATAGAGAGAAAATGAAAGATGTTCCCTATGCTTCAGCTATAGGCTCTATCATGTATGCAATGCTGTGTACTAGACCTGATCTGTGCCTTGGTATTAGTTTAGCAGGGAGGTACCAAAGTAATCCAGGAGTGGATCACTGGACAGCGGTCAAGAACATCCTGAAATACCTGAAAAAGACTAAGGATATGTTTCTCGTTTATGGAGGTGACAAATAGCTCATCATAAATGGTTACGTCGATGCAAACTTTGACATTGATCCAGATGATTCTAAATCGCAAACCGGATACGTGTTTATATTGAACAGTGGAGCTGTCAGTTGGAGCAATTCTAAACAAAGCGTCGCGGTGGGATCTACATGTGAAGCGGAGTACATTGCTGCTTCGGAAGCAACAAATGAAGGTGTCTGGATGAAGGAGTTCATATCCAATCTAGGTGTCATACCTAGTGCATCAGGTCCAATGAAAATCTTTTGTGACAATACTGGTGCTATTGCCTTGGCAAAGGAATCTAGATTTCACAAGAGAACCAAGCACATCAAGAGACGCTTCAATTCCATTCGCGATCAAGTCCAGGTGGGAGACATAGAGATTTGCAAGATACACACGGATCTGAATGTTGCAGACCCGTTGACTAAGCCTCTCTCACGAGCAAAACATGATCAACACCAAGACTCCATGGGTGTTAGAATCATTACTATGTAATCTAGATTATTGACTCTAGTGCAAGTGGGAGACTAAAGGAAATATGCCCTAGAGGCAATACTAAAGTTATTATTTATTTCCTTATATCATGATAAATGTTTATTATTCATGCTAGAATTGTATTAACCGGAAACATGATACATGTGTGAATACATAGACAAATAGATTGTCACTAGTATGCCTCTACTTGACTAGCTCATTGATCAAAGATGGTTATGTTTCCTAACCATAGACATAAGTTGTCATTTGATAAACGGGATCACATCATTAGGAGAATGATGTGATTGACTTGACCCATTTCGTCAGCTTAGCACTTGATCGTTTTAGTTTACTGCTATTGCTTTCTTCATGACCTATACATGTTCCTATGACTATGAGATTATGTAACTCCCGGTTACCGTAGGAACACTTTATGTGCTACCAAACGTCACAACATAACTGGGTGATTATAAAGGTGCTCTATAGGTGTCTCCGATGGTACTTGCTGAGTTGACATAGATCAAGATTAGGATTTGTCACTCCGATTGTCGAAGAGGTATCTCTGGGCCCACTCGGTAATGCACATCACAATAAACCTTGAAAGCATTGTAACTAATGAGTTAGTTGCGGGATTATGCATTACATAACGAGTAAAGAGACTTGCCGGTAACGAGATTGAACTAGGTATTGAGATACCGACGATCGAATCTCGGGCAAGTAACATACCGATGACAAAGGGAACAACGTATGCTGTTATGCGGTTTGACCGATAAAGATCTTCGTAGAATATGTGGGAGCCAATATGAACATCTAGGTTCCACTATTGGTTATTGACCAGAGATGTGTCTCGGTCATGTCTACATAGTTCTCGAACCCGTAGGGTCCGCACGCTTAAAGTTCGGTGACAATCGGTATTATGACTTTTTGATTTTTGATGTTCCGAAGGTAGTTAGGAGGCCCGGATATGATCACGGACATGACGAGGAGTCTCAAAATGGCCGAGACATAAAGATCGATATATTGGATGACTATATTCGGACACCGGAAGTGTTCCGGGTGATTTCGAAGAAAATCGAAGTGCTGGAGGGTTACGGTAACCCCCCGGGAGAAATAATGGGCCATAGTGGAGAGAGAGAGGGTTGTCCTAGGGGAGGCCGCGCGCCCCTCCCCCTCTGGTCCGAATTGGACTAGGAGAGGGGGGCGGCGCCCCCCTTTCCTTCTCCCTCTCCCCCTTCCTTTCCCCCTCCTAGTAGTAGGAAAGAGGGGAGTCCTACTCCTACTAGGAGGAGGACTCCTCCTGGCGCGCCATAGAGGGCCGGCCAGCCTCCCCCCTTGCTCCTTTATATACGGGGGCAGGGGGCACCTCTAGACACACAAGTTGATCATTGATCCCTTAGCCGTGTGTGGTGCCCCCTCCACCATAATCCACCTAGATCATATCGTAGCGGTACTTAGGCGAAGCCCTGCGTCGGTAGCAACATCATCACTGTCAACACACCGTCGTGCTAACGGAACTCTCCCGTGAAGCTCTACTGGATCAGAGTTCGTGGGATGTCATCGAGCTGAACGTGTGCTGAACTCGGAGGTGCCGTGCGTTCGGTACTTGGATCGGTCGGATCGTGAAGACGTTCGACTAAATCAACCGTGTTCTCATAACTCTTCTGCTTACGGTCTACGAGGGTACATGGACGATACTCTTCCGTCTTCTTGCTACGCATCACCATGATCTTGCGTGTTCGTAGGAAATTTTTGAAAAGGGATCGCACATGTCTGTATTGACTGGAAGGAGAATGCAATAGCAAAATAAGAATTAAGGCCATGATGATGCGATCGCAGTGGTGGTTACAGGAGGCAAGAAGAAAGATGCATCCATCAACGTACGACCTCCTCCTCCTCAACTCAGGGCGCTGGCCGGGCCACCGACCAACGGCTAAGGAGCGGCGTCTTTTATGGCGAGGTCAAGGTGCTTCTCAGCAAAGGCATCCAGGGCTTCCAGCCGGTTAAGGAAGGCCAACGTCATAGCATCTTCACTGGCCTTGTAGATACCTATGCACACGATTTGCTCGTACACAAGGATGTGTAGGTCGACAGTTTCTTGCAGGGCGAGGCGCCTCGTGGCGAGCACGACCTCCAGGTGGACATTCTTCGTGGCGTCGGCGGGCGGTCGCAGGGCCACCAGTGCTTGAAAGAGGTTCCGACCATGGAGGCCGATTAGGGTGGCAGGCAATGAGGAGCTCGGGCGTGCGGGCTGGAGGAGTACGGCGATGTTGTCCACGAGCTTCTTGACGACGATGAACCTGTTGGTGGTGCAAACGATCATCTGGTCCAACTGAGAGTCATAGCTGGCGTCGACGACGGCCATCCACCAGCCGGTCGCCAACACCGTCTGGAGATGATCCACAGTGCCATGCCACAGGCCGGCGTCGTGGACCATCTGGCACAGCTGCTGGCCGCTCACTCGCATTGCCGCCATGGGTATGGAGTGAGCACTTTTGCGCTTATTAGTGTAGGTGCTAAGGTAAATGCTTAGGCGCGTACGATGTGGTAGATGCATTGGAATGGAGGGGCACCTTTATATGAGTGCAAACTGTGTTGCATTCACATCGTGCTGCCACTTTTCCCGGTCCTCCTCCCATTAATTCCCTCATGCATTCACACGATGCTAATTGAAGGAGAGGATGCATCATTGGCCATTCAACATTTCGGAACCGCTACCCTCTCCCTCATTTGCATTAAAGCCGTATTGGGAACTGTGCCGCCCACCGTCAAATCGAATAGTACCGTGCCGCCGCTGCATGCCCAGCTGAACATGCCTCCTCGCCTCCATCTATGCTTAATTACTGAATTTTAGTTGCAAAAATTAGATACTGCTAGTGATTTTTAGCTTCATATTTTGACAAATCGCAGTGTTACAAGGTGTTCAAGAGATGCACAAATCCTGCTCTCATTTTGCATACGGGTGTTCTATCTAATACGTTTGCGATCAAGAGCCATTAAAACCTATAGCCATTAAAACCAAGAAACATGGCATCATGTGAATGGTTAACAGAATGCACACGGTTTGAATTATACAAACGTTTGAGATATTAAAGTGGCAGCTATTTTTTCAAAATGCCTTTGTTGGCTGTTATTCGAGTGCGCCTTCTCTCAAAATGGACACGAAAAATACCACGGCATGTCGGGTGCCGTTCCATGATAGCATGCCAAGTTTCATGAATTTCAGACGAGTTTTGGTACTAGAATTTAAAAACAAAGTATCTCAACGTTTTGCCGGCAATCAACGGTGCCCTAGTGTTTGAAATTCATTCCCATTTCTTGCATTGGACCTAAGCATGCACCCAAGGACAAAGATTTGATTTTTCAACCAATTTATATGCACTGGAGCTTGTGCATGAAGTTCAAATTTGAATTATGCACATAAATGCATTGGGAACTCACTTAATGCATAAAAATGTCCAAATGAACCCCGAAAAATCACGAAAATTGACACAACACTCTTGTTGTTCTATGTTGACACGAGAATTTTTTGAAAGTAATAAGAGGCAATGGATATCGTTTCGTCCCCAAAGGTGGGACGTTCCCTCATGGAACCATCATGCTTGTTGTGAGAAGCTCTGGTTTGTAAGAAGCATATACCCAAACCTGCCCCAAATGGGACAAAATTTTTTACCATGACATGTTGATGCCGCTCCATGATAGCATGCCATGTTTCATGAATTTCAGATGAGTTTTGGATTTACTAGAATTTAAAAACCAGGTATCTCAATGTTTGCGGCCAAATGACGGTGGCAGGGTGTTTGACATTCATTCCCATTTCTTGCATGGGACCTAAGCATGCACCTAAGGACAAAGATTTGATTTTTCAACCAATTTACATGCACTGGAGCATGTGCATGTTGTTCAAATTTGAATTATGCACATAAATGCATTGAAAACTCACTTAATGCATAAAATGTCCAAACGAACCCCGAAAAATCACAAAAAATAACACAGCACTCCTGTTGTTCTATGTTGACACGAGAAATTTTTGAAATCAATAAGAGGCAATGGATATCGTTTCGTCCCCAAAGGTGGGACGTTCCCTAGCGAAATGATCATCCTTGTTGTGAGAAGCTCTTGTTTGTGAGAAGCATATATCCAAACCTGCCCCAAATGGGACAAAAAATTTACCATGGCATGTTGATGCCGCTCCATGATAGCATGCCAAGTTTCATGAATTTCAGACGAGTTTTGGATTTACTAGAATTTAAAAACCTGGTATCTCAATGTTTGCGGCCAAGTGACGGCGGCAGGGTGTTTGACATTCATTCCCATTTCTTGCATGGGACCTAAGAATGCACCCAAGGACAAAGGTTTGTTTTTTCAACCAATTTATATGCACTGGAGCATGTTCATGTAGTTCAAATTTGAATTATGCACATAAATGCATTGAAAACTTACTTAATGCATAAAAATGTCCAAACAAACCCCGAAAAATCACAAAAAATAACACAACACTCCTGTTGTTCTATGTTGACACGAGAAATTTTTTGAATGCAATAAGAGGCAATGGATATCGTTTCATCCCCAAAGGTGGGACATTCCTTAGCGAAACCATCATGCTTGTTGTGAGAAGCTCTGGTTTGTGAGAAGCAGATACCCGAACCTGCCCTAAATGGGACAAAAAATTACCACAACATGTTGATGCCACTCCATGATAGCATGCCAAGTTTCATGAATTTCAGATGAGTTTTGGATTTACTAGAATTTAAAAACCAGGTATCTCAATGTTTGCGGCCGAGTGACGGTGGCAGGGTGTTTGCACTACAAAAAAAAACACTTCCGTGATGATACGTGTTTGTCACAGTAGGCCGTGTTTTTTGTCATGCATGTACATCCATGACAAATTTATGACAGAATCAAGATAGTCATACCTGTGCTGTCGTAGAAGTGTTCCATGACATTACCAAAATTATCATCACGGAAGTGTCCACTTCCATGACGATAAATCGTGCGTCACAGAAGTGCTTTCGACAAGGGTGACCGACACGTGGCATCCACCATAATGGAACACCGTTAAGCTATCAGGTCGGGTTTTGGATCCGATAACCCATTAACAGCCCCGACCAATGGGGATTTTCCACGTGTAAAATCATCATTGGCTGGAGGAAACACGTGTCGGCTCACCATTGGGACATATGTCATCCGCTCATTGGACCGAAGGCGCCTATGATACGGCGACACATGGCACGGCCCAACAGAGGCCCATTCCTGTGAAAAGGCCGGCCCGTTTGACTTGGTCAAAAGGTGGTGGGCCGGCCCACGGAAAGCCTGTTAACAGCCTGTTCTCATATAGCCCATTTATAGCCCGCTAACCCAGGGCCCGTTACGCCCTTTCCGAATTAGGCCCAGTAGCGTCATCTGGGCCGTCCAATATGATTCAGCCCGTTTTAACTTCCGGCCCATGTGTGGTCCATGACTTCTTTCGACCCATATGAGGACCTTTGTAACTCTTGGCCCATTAACGGCCCGTGGTGAAACTGGCCCGTAATGAACAGTGTATCACTTTATACCCATTAACGGCCCGTTATTCCATTGGGCCATTTCCAGCCCAAGTTATCTTTCGGCCTTCTCAGGGCCCATTGATTCTTGGGCTCATTTGCAGCATTTGGTTACATACGGCCCGTTACAGTCATTTTCTACTTGTGGGCCAAATTCAGCCCGTCGTTACAGTCGGCCTGTTTGCGGACCATTAATACGTTGGGCCATTTTCATGTAAAAAACCCGTTGGGATGTTTTCATAGAGTTATCAGATACGGCCTATCAATGGCCCGTTATGGTCCACGAATAGTATGGCCCATGATTGGCGAAATGATGATACGCCCCGTAGAAGGCCCATGGATCCTACGACCCATATGAGGCCCATGGATAGTACGACCCGTAGAAGGCCCATGGATCGTACGCCCCATAGAAGGCCCATGGACCCTACGGCCAGTAGAAGGCCCATGGACCCTAAGGCCTGTATAGAAGGCCGATGGATCATACGGCCGGACAAAGGCCCATGGATCATATGACCCGTAGAAGGCCCATGTGTAGGATCTAGAAGTAGATGTGTCTAGAGGGGGGTGATTAGACACTTAATGCCAAAGTTGCAATTTTTAAGCTTTTTCGGTTTAAGTGGAGTTTAGGCACAATTTCAACACACACAATACATATCAAGCAAGCATGCAAAGAGTATATGAGCAGCGGAATGTAAAGCATGCAACTTGCAAGAATGTAAAGGGAAGGGTTTGGAGAATTCAAACGCAATTGGAGACACGAATGTTTTTCCCGTGGTTCGGATAGGTGGTGCTATCCTACATCCACGTTGATGGAGACTTCAACCCACAAAGGGTAACGGTTGCACGAGTCCACACAGGGCTCCACCCAAGGGTAACGGTTGCGCGAGTCCACACAGGGCTCCACCCACGAAGGGTCCACGAAGAAGCAACCACCCACAAAGGGTCCACGAAGAAGCAACCTTGTCTATCCCACCATGGCCATCGCCCACACAGGACTTGCCTCACTAGCGGTAGATCTTCACGAAGTAGGCGATCTCCTTGCCCTTACAAACTCCTTGGTTCAACTCCACAATCTTGTCGGAGGCTCCCAAGTGACACCTAGCCAATCTAGGAGACACCACTCTCCAAGAAGTAACAAATGGTGTGTAGGTAATGAACTCCTTGCTCTTGTGCTTCAAATGATAGTCTCCCCAACACTCAACTCTCTCTCATAGGATTTGGATTTGGTGGAAAGAAGATTTGAGTGGAAAGCAACTTGGGAAGGCTAGAGATCAAGATTCATATGGTAGGAATGGAATATCTTGGTCTCAACACATGAGTAGGTGGTTCTCTCTCAAAACATATGAGTTGGAATGGTGTGTGAGTTCTGATGGCTCTCTCATCGAATGAGAAGGAGGTGGAGGGGTATATATAGCCTCCACACAAAATCCAACCGTTACACACAGTTTTCCAATCTCGGTGGGACCGAATCAATAAACTCGGTCGGACCGAAAATGTAAACCTAGTGACCGTTAGAGATTTCGGTGGGACCGACTGGATCAACTCGGTGGGACCGATGTGCTAGGGTTAGGGTAAATCCAAAACTTGGTTTGACCGATTACTCAAACTCAGTGGGACCGATTTGGGTAATAAGTGAAACTGAGATTTGGTCAAGCAAACTCGGTGGGACCGGTTGCATATCTCGGTGGGACCGAGAATATTGCAATGGGTAACAGAGAGTTTGCAAGCCCATCTCGGTGAGACCGAGATCCCATTGGTGAGACCGAACTGATTAGGGTTTGGCAGTGGCTTATGATAAGCGAAACTCAGTGGCGCCAGATAGGAAGAATCGGTAGGACCGAGTTTGGCTTAGGGTTTAGGTAATATGTGGAAGTGGGAAAGTAGTTGAGGGTTTTGGAGCATATCACTAAGCACATGAAGCAAGAGGCTCATTAAGCAACACCTCATCCCTCCTTAATAGTATTGGCTTTTCCTATGGACTCAATGTGATCTTGGATCACTAAAATGTAAAATGAAGAGTCTTGAGCTTGAAGCTTTAGCCAATCCTTTGTCCTTAGCATCTTGAAGGAGTTCCCACAACCTTTAATCCATGCCACTCCATTGTTGAACTTATCTGAAACATGCTAGATAGAAATGTTAGTCCAACAAGAGATATGTTGTCATCAATTATCAAAAGCACCTAGGGAGCACTTGTGCTTTCAATCTCCCCCTTTTTGGTAATTGATGGCAACATACATCAAAGCATTAGATAAAGATATAAAGAACAGCAAGTAAAGCTTTGGAAGGACATGTAACAAGCATAGGCTCCCCTTACATGTATGCACTCATGTAAATATGAAATATAGAGACATGTGAGAGCATAACCATGACAGAGTAGGCAATGTGTTACATGCATCATGGCCATATGCGTCAGAGCAAAAGATTATCAAGGAAAATACCTTCATGCTCATGAGTCCTTCTTGCAAACAGTATGTACATAAGCAAGAACTCCTCATACTTATGATTTTGATGCATATACTTACCTTGTGGTCTTGAGTTGGCTTAGGATGGAATGAACCTGCACAAACAAGGTTAGATAATGCAGGTACGTCCACTAGCCAGAGCAAACAAAGGAAACCACAAGAGTACCAAGACTGGGATTACATGTAGAGAGTGAGTACAAGGTACCACATTGGATTCAACATGTCCCCAAGAATAAAGATATGCAATGAATTTGACTGATTTCTTTCCCTTAGGTGTCTTGCTCCCCCTGAATCGTACATGGGATATTGGGAGAAGATAGGAAACAGAAAATGAGAGCTGAAAGATATGAATAGAACTTAATTCAAATGAGTTCATACAAACATGTCTTTCCCCCAAAAAGACATGTGGCATCTCTCCTCTTGAACATCGAGCATCTGGGATCCTTGAGTATTCTCTCCCCCTTGGAGATTTTTTTCTCCCCCTTAATATATGGGATCCTTGAGTATTCTCTCCCCCTTAGTACTTTCTCCTTTGTAGGTGATAAGCTTTTGATGTGATCTCTCTCTCCCTGATGATAAGCTTTGATGTGATCTCTCTCTCCCCCTTTGACATCAATTTCCAAGAAGGTTTTTTCTGGAATCCGTTGAATAGGGTTGGTCCTTGAGATGCAGTACAAAGCAGGGAATAAAACTGTGATGCTTATAGAGGACAAGATTCATTGAGTGGAGCTGGATCAGAAGAAATATAGAATATGTGGCAAACCGTTTTCCTGTTGCGAAATCGGTGGCACCGAGTGGCATGTTTTGGTAGTACCGAAGGGATTCGGTTGGACCGAAAATGACAATTCGGTGAAACCGAGTTCATCACAGAGAAAAACACTTGTCACCTCAGCTCACTAGTCAAGTAAGATCTCACAAAGATTTGCAATGAATTAGCTGAAAGATTTGCAAGGAATTTGATGCAGAAATATGCAGAACAAAAACCAAAAAGAAAAGAGTGAAAGTTTCTAGATGAAGTTTTTTTGTTTGAAAGAGAAGGAAACAAATATGCAAGGGACAAATGCAATAACTCAGAAAAGAACACAAGAGAACTTCATCTAGAATTGGGCGGTGACATAGTCACCTATGTTAGAGTATATTGACTTAGGAGTCAAGTGAGAGCACTTGATCATAGGTCATACTCATCGTTTAAGCTCAAAATGGGGTTACCATTTTTCGTTTAAGCATCTTGATGTATTCACATCTTGTTGAGTTGCTTTGACTCATGTCTTGGAGTAAAGCTTCTCTAAGATGGAATAACATACCTTGGGTGGTGGTGTGGTTCTTGCTCATGTAGTTGAACTTGTGTCAGTGCTCAAGGTTAATGTAGCTCATCAAGAGTTGGGAGCACCACTTGGAGTTTGAGTTCATCTACCTACATAGGTTAGTTCTTGCAAGGAAGAGCACTTGTGTATCCAAAAATTATAATCATGAAGCTTAACATAGAATTTGTCAAAGGATATGTTTGAATGATTTTGTGCTTCCTTGTCTTCAACCACCATTGCGTAGATTCTTGGTGATGTAGAGATTGCTCAAGATGTGAGTGAGTCGCAATCTCATGGAATTAGATTCAACCAAGCACCTACATGGGTTAGACAACATGCAAGGTGCAAATATATCCAAGACATAAGATAGTTATCATAAGAGATATATCATGGATTAGTCATAAGCTCATGTCTTGCATGTATCCAATGGAGTTTCTACTCCAAGTTCGAAGCATCAATGATGTTCAATTCTCCTCTCAACCTGCAAAACACTTTCTCATCAAGCGGTTTAGTGAATATATCCGCTAATTGCTTATCGGTGCGAACATGCTTAAGGTTGATGTCACCCTTAGCAACATGATCTCGAATGAAATGATGACGAACTTCAATATGCTTAGTTCAAGAATGTTGTACAGGATTATGACCAATTTTGATAGCACTTTCATTGTCACAAAGCAGTGGAACATGTTTCACATAAATCCCATAATCTTTAAGAGTTTGGGTCATCCAAAGTAATTGAGCACAACATGAACCAGCGGCAATGTATTCCGCTTCAGCGGTGGATAAGGATACCGAGTTTTGTTTCTTGGAAGACCAAGACACAAGAGATCTACCAAGAAATTGACAAGTACCCAAAGTGGACTTTCTGTCAACCTTGTCTCCGGCATAATCTGAGTCAGAATAGCCAACAAGATCAAAAGAAGACCTCTTAGGATACCAAATGCCAAAATTTGGTGTATGGATTAAATATCTCACTATCCTTTTCACAGCCTTAAGATGACAATCTTTAGGAGCAGCTTGATATCGTGCACACATGCACACACTTAGCATAATATCGGGACGTGAAGCACATAGGTACAACAATGAACCAATCATAGAGCGATAAACCTTTTGATCAACAGGTTCACCATCTTTGGTCAAATCATTATGTCCACTAGTAGGCATGGGTGTAGACATACCTTTGCATTCTTGCATATTGAACTTCTTGAATAAGTCCTTGGTGTACTTTGTTTGAGAGACAAATGTTCCTTCCTTAATTTGCTTGATTTGCAACCCGAGAAAGAATTTGAGTTCACTCATCATAGACATCTCAAACTTCTCTGACATTAGCTTTCCAAACTTTTCACTAAAGAGAGGGTTAGTTGAACCAAATATGATATCATCAACATAAATTTGGCATACAAATAGTTCTCCATTAACC